>NC_079219.1:20372178-20705396 GCF_029633865.1 Lampris incognitus | reverse complement strand
GGATAGAATGGAATGACAGAATACATAGCATGGAATGGAATAGCACAGGATAGAATAGAATGAAATAGTGTGGCATAGAATGGAACAGAATAGCATGGAAAAGAATAGAATAGGATTGAATTGAATAGAGGCCAACATGATGGCTTGGCAAGAGTCCAGGATTCAATCTCAGCCCTCATTCTTGCTATAGACTCCAGCTCCATGACCACCCTGAATTGGATCAAGTGGGTATAACAAAAGTTAATGGATTTTATTTAGTCAAAACAAAACAAAGGAGCCTTGGTCCAAGTTTCTCCCCTTGTGTTCTCTGTAGAATGATATGTATTTTGGATGCCAATGAAAGCATGACGATAACATTTTAACCACTCAAACTTTTTGTGTATTTGTGCGTTTTGCCTCAATTTCTTTCAAATTCAAATGGCTTTATTGGCATGACGTAACGATGTATACATATTGCCAAAACAAGCATCCAAACATTGAAAAAAGCCAAACATCGACGGGAAAAACACCGCTGAAAACAAACACACACCACAGCAAAGAAACAAAGAAACAATTTCTCTCTTTCTCTCTCTTGTCTTTCCCTTCTCTCTCACATTCTCTTTGCTCCTTTCTCAACCATTCTCTGCCTCTCTCGCTCGCTCTCTCTCTCTCTCTCTCTCTCTCTCTCTCTCTCTCTCTCTCTCTCTCTCTCTCTCTCTCTCTCTCTCTCTCTCTCTCTCTCTCTCTCTCTCTCTCTCTCTCTCTCTCTCTCTCTCTCTCATATGCCTTCATTATCTTCATCCTCTTTATGTCCTCATAAGCCCCCATCTCCCCTCCTCCTCCCCTCTAGTGCATGTTAATTGTCCTGGCAAAACAATTCCAACAACAAAGCACTGCAGAACAACTACATGGAGTGGTTCTCTCTCTCTCTCTCTCTCTCTCTCTCTCTCTCTCTCTCTCTCTCTCTCCTCTCTCTCTCTCTCTCTCTCTCTCTCTCTCTCTCTCTCTCTCTCTCTCTCTCTTTCTCTCTCTCTCTCTCCTCTGTGTGTAGTGTTTACTGCCTGGTGTGGTGTGACTAGTATCTCATGGTGAAGATCTGCTCTGTGTTTTGGGACTCCTAGCAGTAATTCATCCAGTCGACTTCAGATACAGATTAGGCTTGTTTAACAGTCTAATGCATTCATTAGCACCGCAAACATGTCTTTGTGGTGTGCTCACTAAGGGCCTCTATTCATCAGCCTCGCTCTCTCTCCTTTCTCCTCTCCCTTGTCCTTTCTCTCTTTCACTATATCATTTTTTTTTCTTAGCTCCCTCTTTACTTCAGACATGTCTCTCCTTTAGTCTCTCCTACTTTTGTTTGCACACTTTCTCTCTCTCGTGCTCTCTCTCTCTCCCCATTGCTTTACTACCTCTCTTACACTCTCTCCATCTTTTGTCCTCCCCAATTTCAATCTCTCTCTTTCTTTGTCTCTCTCACACCCCCTCCTCACTTTCTCTCCCCCTACAATGTTGCTGTCTCTTTCCTCTATTTCACTGACAACCCGAAGTTCACCCCCCCCCCTGTCTTTCTCTCCCTCTCTCTCCTCTCTCCATCCCTCTGTTTCCCCTGATGAGATATTTAAATATCGGCTGTGCTCTTTGTGGAGTGATCTCAAGGAACGATAATTAGTGAAATTCCAAACGGCGCTAATTGCAACCTTGAGGAAGTAATTAAGCGGAGCCTCATGGTTGTCGAGCTCGCCAGGCGAGATAATGGGCTATCAATCCCATCATGCTCTGCTGGTTGGGGTAGGGCTGGGGTGAGGTGTGGGGGAAAGGCGGGTAGGGGGTGTCTGTGTGTGTGTGAGAGAGAGTGTGTGCGTGTGTGTGTGTGTGTGTGTGTGAGTGAGAGTGTGTGAGAGAGAGTAGGGTGGGTGGTCTTTAATAAGGTGATATACAAGAGGTTAGATACATTTGTATTTCCTCAGCAGATAATCAGAATGAATTATTGAAGCATAAAAACTTGTGGCAGCATGAATATTTCAGCGCAAGACAGACATTTATATTCTTTCTCTGCTGAGAAACCAAGCGAGGCTGGAGGCCGGGGGGGGGGGCTGAGTCTGTCTGATTGTATACATGTTTGAATACTTGTTAATGTTTGTGTGTGTGTCTGTGTCTGTGTATATGTCCGTCTCCCTGTCTATCAATGTCTGTGTATATACTCATGCATGTTTGTTTTGTTATATTGCTGTTTGTGTGTGTCTGACTGACTGTCTGTATTCATGAGTCTGTCAGTGTTTGTGTATGAGAGAATAATTGTGTGTGTGCATGCGTGTGTGCGTGTCTGTATTTGTCATTGTCTATGTGTGCAAATGCATGACTGATTGTCATCGCATCGCTGTTTTGTGTGTGTGTGTGTGTGTGTGTGTGTGTTTTTTTTATAAGTTTATTGCTGTCTGTTTATGTTTAGGTAGATGTGTAAATAAGTACATGTGTGTGTTTCATTATATGCCTGTGTGTCTATGTTGTTGCATTTGTGTCTTTTTTTTCTCCCCGCCTTGCTGTCTGTCTTTACTAAGTATCCAGTATGCAGTTATGCGTGTGTGTTTGTTCATCTGTGTGTATTCATGTGTGGATGTGTGTGTGCATGTGTGCATGTGCGGGACCCCGGGGACTGGGCTGATGCAGAGGTCATGCTAACGTGCTTGTTGGCTCATGAGAACAGAGAGAATAGAGAGGGTGAGGAAACCTCCTCCATCAGGGCTGAAAGGTTTTTGGTGTCATCTGCCCTCCTCGGGTGATTCAGCCGACAGCCGTTCTCCCTCCAGGGTCTAGATCGCTTTTGGGCACCAGTGTCTGGACCACCATGAACTTCCATCTCTGACATTGTTTTTTCTTTTCCTCCTTATTTTCAGTGGGGGAAACGTATGGTGTCATGGTCCCATCACCAGTCAGGGTGCTCAAGGTTCAGCATACTCAGCCTTTCATCACAAGAGGGTTCGACGGGGTTGGGAGAGTCTCTTAGCGTTAGCCAAAACGTGGCTTTTCACCACTCCTAGCTTTCAAAATCGTGAATCTTTTCACTTGTGCGTTCATTTCAGCATTTCACTTTTCATGTTGTACAGTTCTCAGAGTGGGGCTTTGGTGCACAACAGAGCCCTGTCTTTTTTTTTTGCCGGTGGTCCAAAGCAACCTTCTCCTGGTCTCTACTCATTCTGACTCTGTCTGTGTGTCAAGTCGGTGTGTACATGTGTATTTGCTGTATATGTGTATGTGTGTGTATGCAGGTGCTTGTGATGCAGGTGTGCGTGTGTATGTGTGTGGGTGTGTGTTCATGTTCAGTGTCCCGTAGTGAATGGACTTGACCTACAATGCCGATATCCTCAAAGAGCAGAGCTTTTAAGACCCATGTTCCTCTTCCTTAATCTAGTTGTGTGTGTGTGTGTGTGTGTGTGTGTGTGTGTGTGTGTGTGTGTGTGTGTGTGTGTGTGTGCGCGCGCGCACGCGCACGCGCCCACATCCTTCCTGAATGCAGAGTCACACAGTTCTGACCTTGCCGGGTAAGGATTGCATCTTTCACGGCTGAATGATGGCACTTATCAAGTCCCTCTGTGCGCCCATACACACACACACACACATACACACACACACACACACACACACACACACACACACACTCCATAGTCTTTCACCTCTTCCTCTTATTCATTTTCCATTTTTCCAGTGAACAAAAGATTGAAGGAGGTCACTGCTTGTCTGTCTGTCTGTCTGTCTGTCTGTCTCGCTATCTATCTATCTATCTGTCTGTCCATCTGTCTGTTTGCCTCTCTCTCTCTCTCTCTCTCTCTCTCTCTCTCTCTCTCTCTCTCTCTCTCTCTCTCTCTCTCTCTCTCTCTCTCTCTCTCTCTCTCTCTCTCTCTCTCTCTCTCTGAACCCACTCCACATTTCCATTTTTCCAGAAATGTCCTTAGAAGGACAAGACTGTAATACTGCAGAACATTGATTTCTGGGAAAAGACTGGCTGTGTACTTAACAGTGTCACTCTTGTCACAGTTTGTTTACAATAATGGTTTTGAGTGTTGTTGAAGCTGTTGGAAAGATTACCATCTTACTTGTACACACAGCTGTAGACAAAGATGGTGTCGTTCCTGAGCTGGGGGAAATCTCTTGTTCTCCGGCTCAGCTTGGATCAGGGTGAATCTGAAAGTTTAATAAATGGACCCTGTTGTGTTTACATTCTAGCTGCTAACTGATGGTCTTATCCAGAGAAACAGTAGGATAAACCTCAGTCTCTCAAACACAGAAATTACATACAACCCATACTGAGGAGACAAGCCAAGAAACATCATCGTCAAACATCTCCGTGCATGTCCACCAGCTTCTTTAGTGTATTTCTGCTTGAACTTTAGGGCTGTAGCGAATAGTTGGGAGCTTCGAAGCTTCATTCATAACGTTGGCATTCGAATTCTAAATCAAGATTCAAATTCTTGCACAGCTTTTATTTATTTGTTTGTTTGTTTATTTATTTAGTGTGTTTATTCATTCTGTTTAAACCAATGGGGTATTTCCGCACAGTGGCATATGTCTGCATTCGCTTGGTGCTCGAAATGAGCAAAATTCAGGATGGCCTGATTGACAGAATCAAGGTAGATTCCCAGCCACTGACATAGTGGAGGAAAAACGCCGAACGCTGCCCAGAACTTGCGGTGACCACTAGATACATACTGCGCATCCCGGCTACCTCAACTCCTGCTGAGCGATCCCCCCCCCCCCCAAGGCAGCATTCATGGTGAGCAAGGCTGGAGGCTCACTTTTACCAGACCGTGTCATCAAGCTGATACTCCTGGCCCACAACAGGAGAAGAGTTAGCAAGTCCTAGACCAGTGGGAACAGTAGCCTCTCCTGTGATAGGCTACAGTAGTTTGGGATGTTGTTACCTAGGTTATAGCCCCCTCTCTTGTGGTAGGCTACAGTAGTTTGGGATGTTGTTACCTAGGTTATAGCCCCCTCTCTTGTGGTAGGCTACAGTAGTTTGGGATGTTATTACCTAGGTTATAGCCCCCTCTCCTTTGATAGGCTACAGTAGTTTGGGATGTTGTTACCTAGGTTATAGCCCCGTCTCCTTTGATAGGCTACAGTAGTTTGGGATGTTGTTACCAAGGTGATAGCCCCTGCCCTTTGCACGATGAGTGAGTTGGTCACACCAAACATATAGTCACCAGACTGTTCAGATTTTGGGTTAAAAAAAATGCAAGCACTTAAATTTGAAATGTTTTCATTTTATTGCCATTTCTGTTGTAGCATAATGTGGCTATAAGCCTAAGGGTGCGATTATTATTTCATCATTATTTTATGCCCTTATTGGATTAGCCTACATGTATTTATGTTGACGAAAGTTATATTCATTAAAGAAAGTTGATTTAATTAAAAATACTAACTCATTTAATCCGACGAATCACTTTATTCAGATTGAGGATTTTGTTTCAGGATCCCCCCGCCCCTTTTTGGGGGGGGGGGTTTATGATGACGCCATAAAATATGACAATAGACACTTCATTGGAAAACCTCAATAGAAGCTTCGGATATAAAAGAATGACGTTCAGTACAGCCCTGTTTAACTTTGACTCTAAACAAAGCAAGGTCTTTATTCAGAGCCAGAGTCAAATTTGAGTCAGATTCACGAACAGAGAGCAGAGTTGAGATTTCCTCAGTTTATCTGAGCTGGAAGGCTGGGTGAGGGAGAGCATCAATCCTGGCACCCAGACGGTGAAATCCCATCAGCTGGATCTTCACAGAAACCAGGTGTGTGTGCGTGCGTGTGTGTGTGTGTGTGTGTGTGTGTGTGTGTGTGTGTGGTGTGTGTGTGTGTGTGTGTGTGTGTGTGTGTGTGTGTATTGCTGATAGACTTTTCCCCATTTCATTTCCTGTCAATTCTCTTTCTCTACGCCACTGCACTTTTCTTCCTGGTGGAAAAGAGCGACAAAACATGGACACACACCCACACATGTACACACACACGCACACACAGACAGACAAAAACACACAAATACATGAACACACACACACAAATACATAGACAAGCATACGAATACGGACACACCCAGATATACAGTCAGACAAACACTCCAATCCCCACAAACAAAGACAACTGACCCAAACAAAGACATTGATGCAAGACATAGACACACATCTTTTGAGGAGATCAAGAGAGGGGGAGAGACACACAAACAGAGCGTGGGATGTATACATAGCATAGATACCGCTCCCTATAGCCAACAGCAGAATACTGTGGCTATACTGGGAAGCTCCCAGTCGCCCACAAATAGAAAGCCATGGTTGTATTGGGCTGTACAGGTGAGAATACGTGGAAGTGAATGAATGTGAACAGCTCTTGCTGGTAAAAGAGACTTGTGCTTTCACTGGATAAACACACACATCACAACTCATACAAACAAATCACACACACAAACAAATCAACCACTAACTGCCGCCCCTCCTCTCACACAGACAATCAAGGCGACGTCTCCTCTTGGTGACCCCCGGGTGACCTACAACCTAGAGGAAGGTCAGGTTCCAGAGACCAACATGCCGGTTCGGTTCTACATCAAACCCAACCGGGCTGATGGCTCGGCCTCTATACTGGTGGCAGAGAACCTGGACTATGAGACCACCCGGTTTTTCACACTGCGGGTTCGAGTCCAGAACGTTGCTGCCGTGCCACTGGCCTCCTTCACTACAGTCTATGTCAATGTTACAGGTTTGTCTGTATTTTTGTTTGTGTGTATGTATGTATGCAGGTAGACTGGATAAGCATGTGTGCGAGTGAATGAGTAAATTAATGAACGAGTGAGAGGCTGTGATTATGAGTGAATAAGCAAATGAGTACAAGAACGGGAAACTGAGTGACATACAGTCATAGCATGACTGACAGACTGTTTGTGTGTGATCTGGGTTGCTGTCTCCGTATTGGAGTGTGCAGAGCTACAAGGTGCAAAGCCAAAAACATTCGAGACGATTTTTCTTTGACCCGCTTGACTCATTGAAATCGACAGCGGAACGGAGAGACACGGAAACACAGCTTTTAATGAATGACACCGCTCGGGAACGACAAACAGATAAAGGGAGAGGGAGAACATAACTAAGTATAGATCACGCATTTGTGGTCGTCCGTTGCGGTAAATAACTTGCAACTTGTGATAGTGACATGCCGCCTCTTGTAGCTGTGACTCACTCCCCCACCAAGCTTAGCTGGGTGCGGAAGGGGAGCTGAGAGAGAAAGAAAAAAGAGAGAGAGAAAGAGAGCGATGGAGAGAAAGGATGGGATATTTCCAGACAGTTCTGAACAAACCCATATTTGTCCATGTAATTGGCTTAGCAGCTTTTGAAACTAAACTGACAGGGTGCTTTGTGGGTTCTGGAGGGTATTTCAAGGCTAATTCCACATTAAATAACTTCATTTTCATTAATTTTCATTGAGTGAATTGGGGCCCCCCCCCGAGGAGAGAGAAAGTAGAACTTTATAGAACTCGTACTTTTCTACTGACATCACTGGTCTGGGGTTTAGAATCCTGACAGGCTGCTGTTCTGAACTTCTCCTTCACCAGACGTGAACGACAACGTGCCTTTCTTCCTGTCGTCCACCTACGAGGCCACCGTTCCCGAGGGAGCAGAGATCGGAACGTCGGTGGCCCAAGTCTCAGCCACTGACCTGGACTCAGGTCTCCACGGCTTGGTGAGCAGGACCAAACATTGATCAAGGAAAATATGTAATTTACAAATAATTATCCCAAAATATGAATTATGCGTGTCAGCCCTGCAATGGACTGACTGCCTGTCACTGTTACCCTCAGAGCCTTGTGTGAACCTGGTATAGAGAATTAAGACTGATTATATGTAAAATTGTATCAGTAGGACAACAGCCATTACACCAGTTGACATGGGGCAGCCTTACCTCGCATTTCCAGAAAGTTACCTCAACATCTTGCTGTTTTGATGGTACAGAATTTGTACAAAACACAACTTATTATAGACAGACAGACAGATTAGCAGGCATCTGCCTGCCGCATAATATGATGGAAAGTATTATTTCAAAAGAATGCTAATACAATCCATGTAGGTAGTCAGAAGAAGTAGCAGATGTAAGTAGTAAAAAGATGTAATGTAATTCAACAGTCAGCAGTGACTTTGACAGTGCCCTCGAGATTTAAAAGCCTTGTGTGGATTTTTACTCTGAGTTAGTTAAGAGTTGAATCCTCTGCTGTCTCTCCCTGTTTCCCGCGGCTACAGATTAACTATGTGATCCTGAGGGATGAGAGTGGGGACTCACAGTACTTCAGTATCAGCTCCTACACCGGAGTGATCCGAACCCGTGCCTCCTTTGACCGAGAGCAGAAAGGATCCTACCTGATCGAGGTCCAGTCCCAGGACAGCTCAGAGTCTGCAAGACCTGGACAACAGGGACAACCTAACACAGGTGAACACACACACACACACACCAATAATAAACACATGCACACGCACACACATTATTGCACTTGTATCTTTGTGAGGACCCCCTCATTGACTACATTCGTTCCCTAACCATAAAAATTAGAACTGCATGCCTAACCAAAACCCTAAACTCAAGTCCTAACATTTAAAATAGACCCTTATGCAAAGATGTCCTCACTCTGATGGCTGAAACTCAAATTGGTCCTCACAAAGATAGAAGTACAAGAACACTCTCTCTCGCGCTCTCGCTCTGTCTCTCTCTCTCTCTCTCTCTCTCTCTCTCTCTCTGTCTCTCTCTCTCTCTCTCTCTCACACACACACACACACACACACACACACACACACACACACACACACACACACACACACACACACACACCACTCCCTATCTTTCTAGTAAGTAACACTTGACCCAAACCAGGCAATAAAACCTTAATCCAATACTTGGCTGATTTCAGTTCCATGTTCCTCTATAACATCTTCATTCATTAACACATCAATAACTCAGCACTAATAGATCAAGGCTAAAAGCTAATAAACGTTTTGGGTCAATAACATCTCACAAGCACACACACACACACACACACACACACACACAAAAGAACAGGTAATCCTCAAGAGTTTTTAATCTAAGATGCATGCAGGCGCTTATAGTCATCAGGATTGTCTGACTGTGCTATTATGCAAATTTTCGATTTTAGTTTTTTGATTTTGCACTTTTTACCAAGATACTAATTTTTGGCTAAATCCTTTAACTCCCTTACTAGCTTGATATTCCCATATACACAGGTACTCTGGAGCCTTCAAAACTCTTAAATAGATATTTCTATAAACCCTGAGCCTTCCCTCTTTACATTGGTGTGTTATGTCCCTTGTGTATTTTATTATAGCACCCAACTAAGTCATATTCCTTGTAAATTTCAAAATTACTCTGCAATCAATACGACTTGGACATATTTACAGCGCAGCCAGATCCAACCTCAAAAACGGCATCAGAACAGCCAAACATATAAATATCCCCTATGAATAGAGGACCACTTTCACAATAACGCCGATCCCCAGCGAATGTGGCAAGGCATTCAGTCTATCACAGACTACAAAAGCTCCAATAGCGGTCCCACTGTCCATGATGCCTCCCTGCCAGACAAGCTAAATCATTTCTATGCCCGCTTCGACAAGGACAATACTGACCCAGCCACAAAAATCCCCAGCCACCCAGAAAACTAGGTGGTCACTCTATCAATCACAGAGGTCAGAGAATCATTGCGCAGAGTGAACACACGGAAGGCTGCCGGACCGGACAGCATACCGGGTCGGGTCCTCCGGGAATGTGCCGACTAGCTGGCTGAGGTCTTCACAACTATATTTAACCTCTCACTGTCCCAATCCATAGTCCCGACATGCTTTAAGACCAACTCTATCCTTCCTGTCCTCAAGAAACCAACATCCACATATCTGAATGACTACCGACCCATAGCACTCACCCCCATTGCCATGAAGTGCTTTGAGAGACTGGTTCTGGCTCACATCAAAAACATTATCCCCCCACATTCGACCCACATCAGTTCGCCTACCGTCCCAAAAGGTCTACTGAGGATGCCATTGCCACTGCCCTGCACTTTGCTCTGACCCACCTTGAACTTAAAAACACATACATCCGGATGCCTTTTATAGATTATAGCTCTGCCTTCAACACTATCATCCCCGCCAAACTAACCACCAAACTCCTCTCCCTTGGCCTCAACCCCTCCCTCTGTAACTGGACTCTGGACTTCCTGACCAACAGATCTCAGTCTGTTAGGTTAGGTGACCACACCTCCCCCACCCTGACCCTCAGCACAGGTGCCCCTCAAGGCTGTGTTCTGAGCCCCCGCCTTTTCTCCCTCTTTACCCACGACTGCCTACCAACTCACCCTTCAAATGTTGTAGTTAAGTTTGCAGATGACACCACAGTCATTGGCCGTATCACCAACAATGACGGGACGGCCTACAGAGACGAGATTGAGCACCTCACATCATGGTGTACTACCAACAGTCTTGTCCTTAATGTGCAGAAGACAAAGGAGCTGATTGTGGACTTCAGGAGGTCTGGAAGCTGCAGCCACTCCCCCATTCACATCAATGGGGTGGAGGGGGAGCATGTTTCCATCTTTAAATTCCTTGGAGTCCACATCAGCAAGGAACTTTCCTGGACATTAAACACCCAGGCCCTTGTGAAAAAGGCCCAACAACACCTGTATTTCATGAGGAGGCTGAGGAGCGCCCGTCTACCCCCCAAAATTCTCACAAACTTCTACCACTGCACCATAGAGAGCGTCCTGACCAGCTGCATCTCAGTGTGGTACGGCAACTGCACCTCAGAAGACCAGAAAGCTCTGCAGCGGGTCGTCAAGGCGGCCCAGCATATCACCGGTACCCAGCTCCCAGCCATAAAAGACATTTATCACAAACGCTGCCTTCGAAGGGGTCTGAGCATCAGCAAAGATCCCACCCACCCCAACCATGGCCTGTTCTCCCCCCTGTGCTCTGGGAGACGCTACAGGAGCCTCAGAGCCCGTACTACCAGGCTCAAAAACACCTTCTTTCCACAAGCTGTTGCCCACCTGAACCTGGCCACCCACTGAATGTTATTTTGTACTCTTGCTCTTTTTTTAACTTATTTTTAGCTTTTGGTCTTCATGTGTGTATATCTTATACTGTGTTTGCTGTGTTTGTCTGTGTCTGTCTTGCACTGCTTGGTGAAGCCACAGTCCTCATTTCATTTTTAACATGTGCCTGCACATTGTTTTTAATGACAATAAACTGAATTGAATTGAATCAGAATCTACCAAATTAGAGACTTCACTAAAGTTTCCCTCTCTCCTTTGCCACTCAGACACAGCCTACGTCCGAATCTTTGTCACTGACGTCAATGATAACGCCCCAGTTTTCGACCAATCGGTGTACAAGGTGAGCGTGGAGGAAGACAAGGAGGTCGGCTTCGTGCTCATCACCGTCACTGCCAACGATGAAGACGAAGGTGAGTCACAGCAGCCAGGGTTGTGGTGAAATGGTGTCTGACAGGACCAGGGGTTGATGTCTGTTTGCCATCTGTTGTTCTGGCAGAGCACATTTTGTGGACAGTGTGAATGTCTGGGCTCTTAATAAAATCACTGGCAAGCAGGCAAGTCGTAGGCAAAGGCAGGTAAGTATCTTGTATGGCACAACTGTAGAGAGGAAGGCTAAGGCCTGCTGCATGCCACAAACAAAACGTGCAGTTTGGAAAGTCAGATAACATCAGAAAGCTCATCTCTGACAGTCGGATAGGGAGGGTCAGGGTTTGTAATGTTTTGTGACTGCCCGACACCTAGATTCCAAAGTCTACACCCACTTTCTTCAGTGATTGGCCAGGTGTGCTTAGGTGTGAAAATGGGCGGGGTTTCAGATGGTCTGTATATTCTGTTCTGTTCATACGTCAGAGAAATATTGTTTACTGCTCTCTGCTCACCACGAACAGCTTCAAGGAAAAACTCTTCATCCACAGTAACCTCTGCTCGATAAAGATGACAAAAATAAACATTACACACTCGCACATGTGTGTTCATTATTTTACTGGAGGCACATATGCAAGGCATAACCAAATGCTGGACTAAACTATCAGTGGTTAATGTAAAGAAGCCACATTTCTGTCCCCGTCGATTGTCTGTGATCAGCGGGGGGTCACTAAGCTAATAGCCTGCGAATTACTGTTAGCCACTTAGCATTGCTCTTTGCCTCCGCTGTCTCAACCCTCCGGCTTCACGAATATCCTGTCCCTTTACAATGCGTTTGTTGTTTAAGTTCATTTTGCAGCGACAATGAAATGATGATACATTGTGCAGCCCTACATGCCAGTAAACAATAGACATGATGGCAGTTTGCGTATACCCAGCTACAGCTGTGTTTATATGAAAATAAACAGACTGTCACTCATTTTTCTTCTTTTGGCAAACAAAGAAATGCAGTTGGCAAAGAAATGGCACATTACCGCCACTGACTGATCTTTTGTAGCAATAACTATTTCCTGTTTATAATCCCACCCCCTCGGTATGACAAACAACTTCTCACCCCACCTCTGACTCTAGCTGGTTGGAAAAAGTATGAGTGACTTTGCTGTCTGACATGGTTGGAAGATGCATCCTACAAATGCCTTCGTTTGAAGCATGCAGACTTTTTAAGGCTGTAATCAATGACACCATCCACCCTCTCCACTCTGTGTGTGAGCCCCTCCTCTCTGGTGGTCATTTTAAAATGCCATGAGCCAAACAAAATCTGTACACAAGATCCTTTTGTCCTTAGTGCAACTCAAGCTCCCCAGCAGAACAAAGGAGGGATTTTAGCTGTGTAATTGTTTTATGTGTATGCAAGAGATAAGACTAAAGAAGATTTTCCGGCCATGGCATGACAATAAAGCTCTGTTCTATTCTATTCAGATCTATTCTGTTGGCTGGGAAATGGAGAGATTTTAGAAGTGAGTGACCAATCTGGTCATCGAAGCGCTCCTTAGCCCAATTAAACTGTCTATGTTAAATTGGCCACACAGACATTGAGTCTAAAGACAGACATTTGGGGACATTTGTGACGCCAGGTGGTTGTTTTTCAGCTTCTGAAAGAGGTCCTTAAAAGACCCGACTGTCCACAGGAAATAGATTGCAAAATTTGATAAATTGTGCACAACCCACCAGAAAGTTTCCTTCAGTACGCCCTTCTGTCAGAGTGCCTGAACCACGTCACACATCGCATATATTAAGGATGTTGAAATGACCATTACCTAAATACTGATAAATTATGCCTGTGGCTGCAAAGTTAGTACTTAAACAGCAAGATTAGCACGCCGCTAACCAGCATGTGAAGGGTCTATTCTATTCTAAAACAGGGTTGTGATAATGCTTATTAAGATAAGGAAAGTGGCTTTTTCGATGTACCAGCCACTGGCTGATGGACGAAAAGGCTAATTTAATGTTTTGGTTTTGGAGTTTTGGTCTGGAAGTGTGACTGTTCTGCTAACTCTGGTGGAGTGGAACCAATCGCAACGTCCCCCATATAAAAGAGATCAGCGCCCCCTGGCGTCACGTATTCCTACATTTAATTTCCAGTAGAATGTGGAGCTTTGACGAGCTCCTCAGAGAGGCGAGTTGGGGAAGACTCCTTTTGGCAAGCAGTATGTAAGATGAATAAACTCTCTCTACCCATGTCTGCCTGCCCATCTCTGTCTCTCACTCCCTGTCTGTCTCCATCTCACTCTCCTATAGTGTCTCCTTTGCTTTCTTTATCTGTTTCGCTCTCTCTTTGTCCTCTCCTTTCCTCTTTCACTCTCACATGATCTCTCTACCTATCTCTTTCTATTTCACCTGATTCACCTTATTAAAGACCACCAACCTCACTCACACACATACACACCCACACCATCATTTCCTGTCAGCCTCTTTTCAGTCCCTGATACGTATTGTGTTTTGTTTTTTGTTTTTTGTCAGGGCTTATTAGCGTGGCTCAGCGCTGAATGTGGGAAGCACAGCTCTGCTCCCGTGAGCTCGTCATTTGATGTTTGTCTCTTTGTTTGGGTTTGTCCCTCGTTTCTCTCCTCCTCCACTGAAACTAATAAACAGGAGGGGGACACACACAACAGAACAACAGCAAGCACGTCCTTGTGTTAATGACAATGGTAAATCTTTTGTGGGACTTCTTGTCTTGCTGAGAAACATCTCCCTTCAGAGTAAAATCTGATTTAGCGAGATGCTGTGTTTCATTCAGCTGGTCGGCAGGGACAAGGTGATGGGACACCATCTTGGATTGAGTGTTATTGGCTTTTTTAATTTATTTTACTAACATGCCGTTGTTGTTCCAAACATCTGAATTTAGCATTTACGTCCCCTGCCCCCAAACAAACACACACAAGCTGACTCACACAAACAGACACACACACAAAACCAAACAGACATACTCACACATGCACAAACACACACACACACACACACACACACACACACACACACACACACACACACACACACACACACACACACACACACACACACACAGATGCACACACACACACACAAACCATGGCTGTAGAATCCTCTGAGGGTTTGGAAAAAAGCACAGGAAACCTCCTGAAACGCTGAACACGGAGTTCAGAAGTGCTAAGATAGCAACCTACTGCAAATAACAGTCACCATTCCCTCCCAAATATGGGCAGTTTGTTTATCCCTGGGCTAGGTTAGGAATAACCAGAATCCACCGTCTCAACAGGGGCCCCCCACGGTAATTAACTGAACACCCCCCCCCCCGGAGGGACTAAGGGGGAATTAGACAGAATGTGGCCATTTTGGAAGGGGGCAGGCGGGCAGGTGTCTGGCTGGGGAGATGAGCTGTTTGAGCATGGAGATTAGCTGTAAAACACAAGACATGATCCTACTAAGCACTCAATCCAGCCCTGCCGAGTCAGCGGTCTGCCCGTGTGTGTCTGTGTTAAGAGAATATTTTCTGTCGCTCTCTCTCCCTGTAAGTTCAAATCTGTGCTGTGTTTATGTCTCTGATGCTTTGTGATGATGATGCTGTCTCTCTCTCTTCCGTCGTCATCCCATACTGGAGTCATAGCAATGCACAATTTGTTGTCCAGTACTCCTCAAGAGACAAATGTTTTATGAGGAGTGTGGCTTACAGGGTTAAGGTCAAGGTAAACTATATTATACCTGAGGATAAATTTACATTATAGTAACAACTACAGGATTAAAAACGGCAGTACAGTGTATTGGAAAATAGGCCCACAATTACTGACATACAAAATGTGTTTCAGGTCCAAAACCTCCCGAATCGGAGTTGGAATAATTGTAACAAAAGGTGAATGGAATTAAACTACCTGGCAGAATAGAAAACCAGCAGTACAGGTGGTACCTGAGGACCTAATTGAGAACCACTGGGTTAGCATGTCCTCTGCCATCTTGTCATTAAAACACACACACACTCGACTCTAACATGATGTGTTGTTGTATGTGTGCATGTGTCATATATTGCCTTCAGTTGCTTGACCCATAGTTTATATGTGGACAAGAGGTCACCTGTACATGTATGACATGCCAACACACACACACACACACACACACACAAACATGTACAGATAAACTCACGCACACAACACACACACACAAACACATGTTCATTCATATATAAAGACACATAGATGTACTACTGTACACACACAAATGTACACTAGCCGCACATCTGTGTATGCACTCACACATACATAGGACATTTCAAGGATAGATTGCAGCACGTTCACTCACATAAACACAGGCAGATACACATACATACTCTTGACAAGCTGTTGACAAGGTGACAGGGGTTGTTTATACCTAGATGGTAAAATTGGCCCAAGGGCACAGAGGCAGTACCTCTTCACTCACTGTAAAATGGATTCGTCTATGATGGAATAGGACTGCTGATGGTTGCAAATAGCAGGAAACAGGGTTGTAGTGTCTAATTAAAAAATTACTTGAAAAACTTAGTATAAAATATTAGAATTCACATCCTGAAGATGTTTTTTGATCTTTATTTCTCCAGGGAACGTCAACAGAGCAGCATTGTGTTTTTTAGCACTGCTCTATCATTCAACCACACCTGTCTATACGTTCAATCTTAGAAGCTGCCCAGTACAGTCCCAGTCTACCACTGCCATATTACTGGGAGCTACCCATGATGAAAAGTCATTTATCATTTAGCAGTGTCACACGCTTCACTCTTTAACTCAGAATATATTTTATTCACCGAGAAGGAACGCACAATAGAAATTTAGGCAATGGGGTTCTGTGTAAGAGCCTGATTTTGTGGCATTGATGGGAAGCTATGAACACCAGTAACAGAAAAAAATAAACATCAGATCCCCATGTTACCTCCGGCTTGGTCGGGCGTCTCTACAGACACAACTGGCCATGTCTGCAGGTGGGAAGTCGGTTGTGGGTATTTGTCCTGGTCGCTGCACTAGCGCCTCCTCTGGTCAGTCGGGGCGACCCACGGATCGGCAGAGAGAGGGTGGAGCAGCAACCGGGACAGCTCAAAAAAAAAGAAGCAGGGTAATTGGCCAGATACCGTTGGGGAGAAAACAGGGGGAAAACTGAAGAAAAAAAAAAACAGAAATATATCCCAATCTAGGAGCATCCGGGTAGCGTAGCAGTCTATTCTGTTGCCTACCAACACGGGGATCGCTGCTTCGAATCCCCGTGTTACCTCCGGATTGGTTGGGCGTCCCTACAGACACAATTGGCTGTGTCTGCAGGTGGGAAGACGGATATGAGTATGTGTCCTGGTCGCGGCACAAGCGCCTCCTCTGGTTGGTCAGGGTGCCTGTTCGGGGGGGGGGGGCTGGGGTGAATACCGTAATCCTCCTACGCGCTACATCCCCCGGGTGAAACTCCTCACTGTCAGGTGAAAAGAAGTGGCTGGTGACTCCACATGTATAGAAGGGGGCATGTGGTAGTCTGCAGCCCTCCCTGGATGGACAGTGGGGATGGATCAGCGACTGGGACGGCTCGGAAGAGTGGGGTAATTGGATGGGTACAATTGACAGTTGGGGAGAAAAAGGGGGGGTATAGAAATATATCCTGATCTAGAGAATGTTGCTCTGGGTTTTGTGTGTTTTGAGCACAGACTTGGTGTGGTACAAATAGAGCATATAAAGGCAGACAATGCTATAGATCTCAAGACCTCAAAAAAAAGACTCAATTTACAAAGGACTCGTGAGTCTAATCACAAAACAACATTTTCCAAAGTATCTAAAGATCTTTATAAGCATTTCACAAAAATACAGACTATCCTCACCCAACGCTCACATCACAACATGACGCAATTTATAACACACGATGGATCTAGTGAGCCCTGACCTATGCAACTATCTCTGCAATGATTCAGATTATTCATCCCAATGGCATTTTTGAATTTTGGCATGTGTTGTGTATTTGAGCAGATCATATCACGGTGTACATGTAATGAGTACTATGCGCTCATTAACGTGCTTACGGCAGCTTAAAGGACAGTGTGAACAGCATCGGTACAATGTTAATTTTTACAACATATCCTGATCGGACCTGAGCGGCAACAATAACCCTCTGCTTCACATTGAGACATCTGTGACCAATAACACTGTCTCTCTCTTACCTCTTGGCTCTCTGTATGCTCCCCCTCTCTATCATATATTCCACGCAACCTAAAACCTCAAGCGTCTCCTCTACCATGAAATTCTAACATTTTCCCATTCAAAATGAAATTCTGTCGTGTGTGTGTGTGTGTGTGTGTGTGTGTGTTGTGTATGTAAATGGGGGAGTGATATGTAAGAAGAACAGGGCCAGGGGAGGAGAAGAGGAGGGGAGGATTTTTTTTTTCACAGACTCCGACATTTGAAACATCGTCTCCCCTCAAAGCTGATTAGGCGCAGCGGCTTTTGTCGCAAGATGCGCTTTCAGGATCCTGCTTCTTGTTGGCCAAGTGGAAAATGTGCCGAACGAAGTAACTCTGGTAATAAGATCGGGGGGGTGGGTTGTTTTTTTTTCCTGCTGAGTTTGATGTTTGAGCCATGCAGTGTGGCCTCGGGGATGTCAGTAAACACACACGGGTTTTCAGTTTTCTAGGGTCATCAGAATGAGGTACAGAGGTGGGGAGGGGTGTGTGTGTGTGTGTGTGTGTTTGTGTGTGTGTGCAATGTGTGTAGTAAACTAGCCAGTATCATAACTAGCACCAACCAAAGCACTAAAAGCAGGTTTAGACTAAGCATCTATTGCAGGCGGCGCCTCGTTTCCCACCACACACTTTCAGTTGATGTCAGTTGCTGTGGAAGCGTTGAGAGGCACCTCTGTGAATGAGCGCTGCAACATGGCCACCCACATGTTTGGATTTGTAAGAACCGCCACTGTTTTCGAACATGTTTGATATCAAGCGACCGCTTGCTGCACGTCTTGCCAATGAGAGTTGGAGGGAACACGAAAGCGGAAATGACGGCAGCAGCAGAAGTGGTGCAGCTTCAACTTCAGTTTTTTTTTTAAAGTGCACGTCACCCAAAGAGTCTTTACATATTTTACAAGGCAGTAAAAAAAACAACAACAAAAAAAGAAAAAACAAAGCACAGTGTGAATGCCAACAAGCTTTGTTCTGCAACAAACAAAGCTGTTATTTTGCAGTTGTTCAACTTTGAAAAAAGTGGCTTATCATTGGACCCTGGATTTAGATGCAAGGCTGGTGGATTTGTGGAGGGAGAACAAATGGCTGATTGTCACTTCTAGGGCAGAATAGTCTGCATTATTAAAGAAAATCCTTCTTTTTTTTTTTAACATCCACAAGTCCCAGAGTGTGCAGTGTGAATTTGCAAAATGGCATAGTGTCAACTGGGCGGTAGCCTGTATGCAACATGACCCAGTTGCCTAGTAAGTAAACAATGGCACCTGCACAGCAATAGTTGCCTACTCTGTACATGCCTTGGCATGTATAATTTCCTACATTGTATTGTACCAATGCCCCTATTGAGAGCGAGATAACATTTAGTACACCTTTACTAACTGATCGATGTTAGCTTGTAACTCAACCCTGGACCATTTTGGTGGGTTTGCTGAATTATACGGTCAATGCTGGTTCTTTGGCAAACCGAATTCAAACAGACTCATTATTAATGCTGTGGTCTGCAGCTGTGTTTATCCTGCTATGCTTACATCACAGAGTACCAATACCAGACCGCCATGTTTTTAACCTGTACATGTCAGCAAACTCAATAAAATGGTCAAGGCTCTTATTTACTCTTCAACTTAAAAAGCATATACACCTTTTCTTGTCATAATGTGAAAAAACAAGTAACTACCTAAGTCCTTAGTGTAGTAACAAACTAGTATACTAAATAATACAGCATACAATATACATACCTCCCAGTGGTCAACAGTAAACCAGGCAGTTTGAAAAAGCCAAATTTTTGACTCTCAAACCATATAAAAGTAGTTACCTGACAGTTTGCTGTTCAGCATCTACACGGTTTGGAGATTCTTGTCTATAGAAGGGTTCATATTTTGTCAAACGTATGTAGCTTGCTTCATTTTACAAAGGAACGTCATTTGTTTTAATTTATGTACCCATCAATCATTTTACTTCATTTCTTTTAATTTATGTGCCCATCAGTCATTTTACTATGTAGTTTACAATTCTACTACGTTGCATCATAACTGCATATCTCGCTTGGATCAGAAGTCAAAGCTGTGATTGGACCATCCACACATTGGATTGGCCCCCCTTTTGGAAACCGCTCTCAATGAGAGAGAGGCCAGAGACAGTCCCTTGATGAAGATCAATTTGATCGACTCGTGAGGCTGGTCTGGTTTCCAGTGCTAGAAATCTTCTTGTGGTATGTTGCAGATTACAATAATGTGTTCTTTCTTTGACTGCTCACAAAACTGTGTGAAAACATCCTTTCGAAGTGTGTGCTTATTTCCCCCACTGTATTATAGATGAGTTCACCCTGTTAGAGCCTTGACCTTCAGCAGAAGTGGAAAAGTGGACCTGCAGTTAACGCCGTGGGGCAACTTTACCCCCGGAACCACAAGGAGCAGAGTTTTGACCTTAATCTGAATTTCAGGCCTCCTGCTAGGCTGCGAATTTAATCAGCCCTATCCCTTGCATATGTGTGTGTGGTTGTGTGTGCGTGTGCGTGCGTGTGTGTAAGGGGCAACACCATATGGCCAGACCGATCATTAGGGAGGAAGCCAGAGGCAAAAACCACTGGAGCTATTCCCTATACACACAGAAACACACACACACACTCTTTCTCTCTCTTTCTCAACCTCTCGGCGTGTGTCACAACCGATCGTGCTCAGAGGCTGTGACAGACCAGTGCACTTAAGCCTCCCTACACACACACACACACTCCTGGGAGGAGCATGGCATGTCGTAATGAAGGTCCTGCATGTCTCCACAGATGGTGTTTGTCTCTTAAAGTCTCCTTGGTGCCCAAAAACAAGAGACCAAGCCCGACCTAGACTGCCCTGGCTACAGGCAGTACACCTACTCTGTGTGTGTGTGTGTGTGTGTGTGTGTGTGTGTGTGTGTGTGTGTGTGTGTGTGTGTGTGTGTGTGTGTGTGTGCGTGCGTGCGTGCGCGTGTGTGTCTTTCTGTTGTTTTATGTTTACCGGTATATGTCACTACAGTCTTGAGACGTATTCGCACAGGACTAGTATTAGCTGGGGACCTCTAGTAATTTGTAATAATTGCTGAGGTCATCTGTGATCTTAATCCCAAATCGGCCATGTCCGTCATATGTAAAGTAAAAATTCCAGCGCAAATGACCTACCATATTTTGGCAAACACAGGTCATCTGATATTATTAGTGCCCTGCAAGTTGGCATCTCAGTAATTTGAGGTCGTATTTTTTTAAAATTTTCTTTTTTTAGCAAGGTTTTTTTTGTTTTCGTCGTGCCTTCTTTCTGCCTCTTTCCCAGTCGAGAATTATGGAGGCTGCGGTGGAAATTGTGAATGAAAGTTTTGACAGCGTTTTGGGTGCAAATTCAAGAGGCTTATCTTGCTATACAGCATGCATTTGGTAATGTGGTTCACCCCACACAGCAGTTATACCGAGTGTCTCTTTGCACGCTCAATGCCTGTTTCTCTTCTTAGCAGCCATTGTTCTTGTCATTCAAGACCATAGACATGGTTGCAGGTGAAAGTAGTGTACAGAATGCAGATGTTACACCGAACCTTGACATCTTCAGTCCCATCCAGAGGGATAATGTCAGTAAATTCGAGTAAAATACAGGTAATTTCTAAATCCCATGAGGTCCTCAGATAATGCTAGTCCTGTGTGAATAGGACTTGAGAGATAAAAATTTGTTGAATTTATAGTACACTATTAAATATGTCAAAGACATTATTATTTCCTATTTTATTTAATCCAGCTAAGTAAATAAGAACTTGATAAATTCAGCTGTGTGTATAATGAAGTTACTTTGTGTTTTGTTAGAATTAGGTGTATTAAGGCTTACAATGACAAACACAGTATGCTAATGTGAAGTACCACAAAGTACCGGTCAGGGAGTAACTAGCTAGTATTACAAATTCAGTTATTTATTGTAAGCTTGTAAGTAGTAAGCTTGGACATACTTGGAAATGAATAGTGAGGAAGTCAACGTAAAGAACAAACATGACATCCCAAGGCAGAGAAAACGTCACTGTAGAAAGAACTTAAGTAGAGTCACAGATTTTCGACTTTGTCTCTTATCTGTCTGCAACAGGGACGGCATATCAAAAACACTTGCAGTTGTTCACAATCATTTCTGTAGCTCTGTGTTGGCAGTGAAACAGAGTTTTTGTTTTTTTAGTTTTTCCATCTGTGATGGTGATCTATCCCGACGTCAGATGGCGGACAGAATAACTAGATCCTAGTTAAACGCATCGTTACACTCTTGGCTAAACCATACTTCCAACAGTGGAAATGGTGTCCCCATGACAAGCAGGGCTCGAGAGTGCAACTCGAGGGTGCACCCGATGCTGCTCGGGTGAGCACTGAAATCTCTTTCGCAAGCGCAGCATCTCTCTGTGTTCTCCTGACGGTATCGGGGTCTAAGCCAATAAGAGACAGAGCTCGGGCGGGTCCTTGCCTCTGATTGGCTGTGGTCCTTTTCACTGCTCTAAGTAGTGTCAGTTCAAAAAATGCGAGCGACCTGAGCAGGCTGAGCGCCAGAGAACTTGAACGGGAAAATAATAGCCTATAGGTCTACGCGACAAAACGAGTGAAAATGAAGAGAGGTAGAGCCATTGAAAGTTTTTTCATTAAAAAAACGAAACCGACTCCTTCAACCAGCCCTACTGTCACTCCATCCATCTCATCTACCAAGAGTAGGCCTACATCCAGCCAAGACACGGAGCCTTCGGCCTCGGTGACGGTCCCTGGGAGAATGCCAAGCCCCGGTCCTTCCGTGATAACATCAGACTCGGAACCAGAGGAGACAACCGAGTCTGAGATAGAGCCCGGCCCCGAGAGTCAAATCAAAAAGCCCAAAATATATTCTTTCAGGCGTGACTGGTTAAAACAATTTCCCTGGCTGAGGTACGACAAAGAACGGAACGCAATGCACTGCGTTTACTGTCGGGAGTGTGGTCAGAGTATGGCCGGTAATAGTGCATTCGTCGGAGAGTCGACGACGTTTCGGATCGAGACATTAAAAAAGCATAACTTGTCCAAAAAGCATACTACATGCCGTGACAAGTGTGTAAATACAGTGGCCCCTATCCCAGCTGCATTTCAGCGTCAGGCTGTATTGATCAGGTCCTCAGAGGAATCAGAAATGATCATAAAATTCAATGAAATGTTTAAATCTAACATGTTCAATTTCAGTTCATTGAAGCACTTTAAGCACAAACACTTTTATTTGGAAATGTTTAAATGTTTTATTTAAGCTCAGTGTAGCACTTTAAACACTTTATTTTTCTTTATATATTCTTCATATATATATATATATACACTACCGTTCAAAAGTTTGGGATCACCCAAACAATTTTGTGTTTTCCATGAAAAGTCACACTTATTCACCACCATATGTTGTGAAATGAATAGAAAATAGAGTCAAGACATTGACAAGGTTAGAAATAATGATTTGTATTTGAAATAAGATTTTTTTTACATCAAACTTTGCTTTCGTCAAAGAATCCTCCATTTGCAGCAATTACAGCATTGCAGACCTTTGGCATTCTAGCTGTTAATTTGTTGAGGTAATCTGGAGAAATTGCACCCCACGCTTCCAGAAGCAGCTCCCACAAGTTGGATTGGTTGGATGGGCACTTCTTTGAGCAGATTGAGTTTCTGGAGCATCACATTTGTGGGGTCAATTAAACGCTCAAAATGGCCAGAAAAAGAGAACTTTCATCTGAAACTCGACAGTCTATTCTTGTTCTTAGAAATGAAGGCTATTCCATGCGAGAAATTGCTAAGAAATTGAAGATTTCCTACACCGGTGTGTACTACTCCCTTCAGAGGACAGCACAAACAGGCTCTAACCAGAGTAGAAAAAGAAGTGGGAGGCCGCGTTGCACAACTGAGCAAGAAGATAAGTACATTAGAGTCTCTAGTTTGAGAAACAGACGCCTCACAGGTCCCCAACTGGCATCTTCATTAAATAGTACCTGTTAGAGCCTGTTTGTGCTGTCCTTTGAAGGGAGTAGTACACACCGGTGTAGGAAATCTTCAATTTCTTAGCAATTTCTCGCATGGAATAGCCTTCATTTCTAAGAACAAGAATAGACTGTCGAGTTTCAGATGAAAGTTCTCTTTTTCTGGCCATTTTGAGCGTTTAATTGACCCCACAAATGTGATGCTCCAGAAACTCAATCTGCTCAAAGAAGTGCCCATCCAACCAATCCAACTTGTGGGAGCTGCTTCTGGAAGCGTGGGGTGCAATTTCTCCAGATTACCTCAACAAATTAACAGCTAGAATGCCAAAGGTCTGCAATGCTGTAATTGCTGCAAATGGAGGATTCTTTGACGAAAGCAAAGTTTGATGTAAAAAAAATCTTATTTCAAATACAAATCATTATTTCTAACCTTGTCAATGTCTTGACTCTATTTTCTATTCATTTCACAACATATGGTGGTGAATAAGTGTGACTTTTCATGGAAAACACAAAATTGTTTGGGTGATCCCAAACTTTTGAACGGTAGTGTATATATTCTTTATATATTGTGTTTAAAATAAAGACAAGCTTTTTCTACACCTTATTGTTTTAAAAAATCATTCACATTATATGACAAGAGCGATAAAAAGGAGACCTTTTGGTGTTAAAGGCGACGCAATGAAAAATGTGGGTGCACCTAAATTTTGTGCTGGTGCACCTAAAAAAAAAAAGTTAGGCGCACCAGTGCAACCAATGCAAAAAGTTAGTGTAGAGCCCTGACAAGGACACCTGACATCAATTGTGATGCTTCCAGCATTTGGTGACTTGGATCAGCCGGTCAGAAGGTGTGTCAGAGCCACCTCTCACCTGCTCCCTAAGCACCTCGGAGGTGAAGAACTTCATCAACACTCCCATGGAGGTGCTCAACTGGCCTAGCCACACACGAAGCATTGAGAGGGTTGTTAAAATGGTGACTGAGGCATCTGCTGAGTATTTCTCACAGGAAAAGAGGGATGGAGGGATCAGGGCTCGAGACCAGTAGGAGGCTGATGTCCAAGAATGACTCAAAGCAGGACTTGTGTAACTGGTTTGATTTGGCTTTGTCTATATAAATGATTTCCCTTGTATCTTTTAATATCTTGTAAAGGGGTTCGAAAGGGTAAAGTTGCCAATTTTACCCTTTCGAATACAAAATGATGTAGGTCAGAGTTAGTCTATCCAAAAAATAAACTCATATTTGAATTCCTCATAAAAAAAACATATAATTTAGACACCTCACACGTTCAGGATTTCCTTCAGATTCATGTTGGCATCTGAGTATGACCCGCTCTACCACAACATTGTCACAGAAGATTTTATGGATGATGATGTACAAGCTTGCATGCAGTGCATTATGGTACACGTAGGTGCTGTGAGAGAGGATCTGTGAGCGGGAGAACACCGATTTCTCCGTCAGTACAGTACGCATAGAGGACTTTATCGCTTCAATCGACTACATTGCTCGTCAGTACTCACTGCACATGCACAAAGCCATCAGTGCAGTTTTCCTTTAAGTAGAAAGAATATCTATCTAAGAACATCTACAGTATGTATGGAAGAATATCAAATTGTCTATGTAAATAACTGAGTTAGCAAGTAAGTAAGGCATAAGGGAATGATAGATATCTGTACGGAGTATAAAAGAGCAAGATCTAACTTTTTCATAACTAAATCAAGTCTGTGTATAGTGGGTCTCTGATATACACTATTGAATATTGAACTAATCGTTGTTTCTTCAGTCAGTGCTTCTTAATGTCTACAGCTCTTTTCCAGCAGTGGTACTTTGTGCAGCACTAGGCCCAGGTGGCAATGTGTCAGCAGTATCAGCGTGTGTTCGGATAGTCTCTCCATTACACAATCAATCACTCTTATCCATAATCCTCCCTCCAATCACTGTTAACACACCTGAAATCCTGCTGTCAATTGTTTTGATACAGAAGCTCAGATGATATTGCCAGTGTTCTTTGTAATATTCTTGGTTTCCAAGAGGTTTTTGTCCTAGATGCCTCTCCCTCCCACTGTTCGGGGGGGGGGGGATGAGAGCAGCAACATCAGAGAAACAAGACTAACAAGAGATGGATGAAAAGAAGAGGAGAGGAGAGTAGGAGAGAACATGACAGGACAGGAGAGGTAGTAGAAGAGAGGGAAAGGGAAGTGAGAATTTTTCTGGCCTCCAACACCCCACCTCTATGTGCCTGTGTGTGTGCGCGCACACACACATGCCCATGTATCAAGTGTTAAACTTGTGTTGTGTGTGTTTGGGTTTTTTGTCTGCATCTATTTCTGCTATCTACACTGTGTGTGTGAGGAGAAAGGGAGCAGAGAGGTGGACTGTGTGGCGTTCAGGGCTTCTAATGAGCCCCGCTGTGAGAGAGACATGTTTTCCTACCAAATATTTGATGGCTCCTGTCCACACTGGGTCACACACGGCATATTAGTGAAGGGATATTCTGTGTGAGTTGGTGTGCAAACTGGAGTTTCTCCTACTTTTTTCAAACCCTGACCGCTAAGATGAAGATGGGCAGCTGGGTGATCTTCTCTGTAACCATGAGTGTGCTTGGCAAGGTACACGTACGTACGTTTGTGTGTGTGTGTGTGTGTGTGTGTGTGTGTGTGTGTGTGTGTGTGTATCAGGAATCAGGAACAGTTCGTTGTCATTTCAATCATGTACTTGCATACACAAAAGAAACAATATTTCGTTTCTCCCAGCCCACAGCAGTGCAACACAAAAGATAAAAACACACATCCAAAATTTCCCAAAACGAAACCACCAAAAACATACAAAAACAGAGAGAACATAGCGGAAAAAACACAAACAGTTAACACAGTCCATTCAGTGCAACACAGTCCAAAAATTCCACTGTCCAGAGGACGAACGCCAGCCAGGATGACTGTCGGAACTGCCGGTCTGCATGGGCTAGCAGTTAGCTTAGCCTGCCCTGCTTCCATGTCCTGTCAGACCGCCCTCGGTGTTTCCTCTTCAGGCGCAGCTCTAGGCACGGCCATGGTCCTTGGGCCCACTGGACGCAGCAGACCAGGCTCCCTCAGCCGATCCAATGCTAGCTCTCCCAGCCAGATATACCTTCGACACACCTCCCTGCACTCCACATGATGACACAAACGCAGACGCAGGCAAAAACACTGCACAGTCGATGCTAGGCAAGGCTGTCACCAGACCGCCTTGGTGTATGCTCTCATCACAGCTCTGGGCAGGGCAGTGGTCCCTAGGCCCAAAGGACACAGCAGACCCAGCTCTCTCAGCCGATTCAACACCCGCTCTCCCAGCCATTAAACAAAACAAATCGACAATCAAAATAAAAACTTGGACACAAACTTGGACACCGATGTAGACAAAGACACTACATAGTCAGTACTTGGTGAGGCTGCTGCAAACATGAGTTCGCACTGCCATCTTCCCGCACCATATATATTTATATATATAGTGCTTCCGGAAAGTATTCACAACCCATCACTTTCCCCACATTTTGTTATGTTACAGCCTTATTCCAAAATGGATTAAATTCCTTTTTTTTCTCATCAGTCTACACACAATACCCCATAATGACAAAGTGAAAAAGGTTTTGTAGAAATTTTTGCAAATTTATTAAAAATAAAAAACTGAAATATTGCATGTACATAAGTATTCACACCCTTTGCTATGACACTCAGAATTGAGCTCAGGTTCATCCTGTTTCCACTGAACATCCTCGAGATGTTTCTACATCTTGATTGGAGTCCACCTGTAGTAAATTCAATTGATTGGAAATGATTTGGAAAGGCACACGCCTGTCTATATAAGGTCCCACTGTTGACAGTGCATGTCAGAGCAGAAACCAAGCCATGAAGTCAAAGGAATTGTCTGTGGACCTCTGAGACAGGATTGTATCGAGGCACAGATCTGGGGAAGGGTACAAAAAAATGTCTACAGCTTTTAAGGTCCCGAAGAGCACAGTGGTCTCCATCATTCGTAAATGGAAGAAGTTTGGATCCACCAGGACTCTTCCTAGAGGTGGCCGCCCAGCCAAACTGAGCAATCGGGGGAGAAGGGCCTTGGTCAGGGAGGTGACCAAGAACCCGATGGTCACTCTGACAGAGCTCCAGCATTCCTCTGTGGAGATGGGAGAACCTTCCAGAAGGACAACCATCTCTGCAGCACTCCACCAATCAGGCCTTTATGGTAGAGTGGCCAGACGGAAGCCTCTGCTCAGTAAAAAGCACATGACAGCCCGCTTGGAGTTTGCCAGAAAGCATCTAAAGGACTCTCAGACCATGAGAAACAAGATTCTCTGGTCTGATGAAACCAAGGTTGAACTCTTTGGCCTGAATGCCAAATGTCACGTCTGGAGGAAACCAGGCACCTCTCGTCAACTTGCTAATACCATCCCTACAGTGAAGCATGGTGGTGGCAGCATCATGCTGTGGGGATGTTTTTCAGCGGCAGGAACTGGGGGACTAGTCAGGATTGAGGGAAAGATGAATGGAGCAAAGTACAGAGAGATTCTTGATGAAAACCTGCTCCAGAGCGCTCAGGACCTCAGACTGGGGCGAAGGTTTACCTTTCAACGACCCTGAGCACACAGCCAAGACAACGAAGGAGTGGCTTCGGGACAAGTCTGTGAATATCATTGAGTGGCCCAGCCAGAGCCCAGACTTGAACCCCATTGAACATCTCTGGAAAGACCTGAAAATAGCTGTGCAGCAACGCTCCCCATCTAATCTTACAGAGCGCGAGAGGATGTGCAGAGAAGAATGGGAGAAATACCCCAAATATAGGTGTGCCAAGCTTGTAGCTTCATACCCAAGAAGACTTGAGGCTGTAATCGCTGCCAAGGGTGCATCAACCAAGTACTGAGTAAAGGGTGTGAATACTTATGTACATGCAATATTTCAGTTTTTTATTTTTAATAAATTTGCAAACATTTCTACAAAACCTTTTTTGCTTTGTCATTATGGGGTATTGTATGTAGATTTATGAGAAAAAAAAAGGAATTTAATCCATTTTGGAATAAGGCTGTAACATAACAAAATGTGGGGAGAGTGAAGGGGTGTGAATACTTTCCGGATGCACTGTATATATATATATATATATATATATATATATATATTAAGCGACTGAGTGTTAGAAAAGTGCTATACAAGTTTAATTTATTATATGTTTGTATGTATGTATGTATGTATGTATGTATGTATGTGTGTGTGTGTGTGTGTGTGTATATATATATATATATATATATATATATATATATATATATATATATATATATGCAACAGGCTTGTACTGTCTCATAAAGAATTTACTTGACTCACTGGATTATTTTGCTCCTTATCTGTTGAGCACATTCTCTACTGTTGCGTGTTTCTTTTAACAAAGTTATATATGTATATATACTGCTCAAAAAAATAAAGGGAACACCTAAAAACACAATATAGACCTCGATGAATGAAATATTTCAGCTGAAAATCTTTATTTATTAGACAGAGGAATGTGTTTAGAGCAAAATAACCTAAGAATGGTCAATGGAAATCAAAATCATTAGCCCATTAAGGTCTGGATTCAGAATCATACTCAAAATCAAAGTGGAAAATGAGAACATAGGCTGATCCAACTTCTGTGGAAATTCTTCAAGACGATTCAAAATGAGGCTCAGTAGTGTGTGTGGCCTCCACGTGCCTGTATGCACTCCCTACAACGTCTGGGCATGCTCCTGATGAGACAACGGATGGTCTCCTGAGGGATCTCCTCCCAAACCTGGATCAGGGCATCGGTCAACTCCTGGACAGTCTGTGGTGCGACATCGCGTTGGCGGATGGTACGAGACATGATGTCCCAGAGGTGCTCGATTGGATTCAGGTCTGGGGAACGTGCAGGCTAGTCCATAGCATCAATGCCCTCGACATACAGGAACTGCTGACACACTCTGGCCACATGAGGACGCGCATTGTCATGCATGAGCAGGAACCCAGGGCCCACTGCACCAGCATATGGTCTGACAATGGGTCTGAGGATCTCATCCCGGTACCTAATGGCAGTCATGGTACCTCTGGCTAGCACGTAGAGGTCTGTGCGGCCCTCCAAGGATATGCCTCCCCAGACCATCACTGACCCACCGCCAAACCGGTCATGCTGGAGGATGTTGCAGGCAGCAGAACGTTCTCCACAGCGTCTCCAGACTCTCTCACGTCTGTCACATGTGTTCAGTGTGAACCTGCTCTCATCTGTGAAGAGCGCAGGGCGCCAATGGCGAATCTGCCAACCAAGATGTTCTCTGGCAAAGGTCAATCGGGCTGCACGGTGTTGGGCTGTGAGCACAGGCCCCAATTGTGGACGTCGGGCCCTCATACCATCCTCATGCATTCTGTTTCTCACTGTTTGAGCAGAAACCTGCACATTAGTGGCCTGTTGAAGGTCGTTTTGTAGGGTTCCGGCAGTGCTCCTCCTGTTCCTCCTTGCACAAAGGACCAGATAGCGGTCCTGCTGCGGGGTTGTTGTCCTCCTGCGGCCCCCTCCACGTCTCCTGGTGTACTGGCCTGTCTCCTGGTACCTCCTCCATGCTCTGGACACTGTGCTGGGAGACACATCAAATCTTCTTGCCACAGCACGCATTGATGTGCCATCCTGGATGAGCTGCACTACCTGAGCAACTTCTGTAGGTTGCAGATACCGCCTCATGCCACCTTTAGTGGTGAGGGCACTAGCAACATGAAAAACTAACCAAAGATCGGCCAGAAAAGATGAGGACAGGCAAATGGTCTGTGGCCACCACCTGCAAAGCCATTCCTTTTATAGGGGTTGTCTTGCAAATTGTCTAATTTCCACCTGGTGGAAATTAGACAATTTACCAAGAGGTGAAATTGATTCACAAATCAGTGTTGCTTCCTAACTGGACAGGTTGATATCTCAAAAGTGTGATTGACTTGGAGCTACATTGCATTGCTTATGTGTACCCTTTATTTTTTTGAGCAGTGTATATAAAATTTGTATTTGTGCACATGCATATATGTGAATGTGTATGTTTGTGTGCACGGTTTCGCTTGTTTACGTGCACAGGTTTGTGTGAGTCCTGTCCTGGCCAAGTGACTGAATCACTTTGTCAAGTCAAACCGTTTGTCAGTGGATAGGTAGTCAACCAGTCTCTGATTGACAAAATAAAAACACATTTATAGGCTGAATCATTTCACACAATGTTCAATCGCCCGCAATGCTTTCTTTTAAAGCACATTTATTACATTATTAAATGATCTCTTCAATTTTTCAAACAAATTTTAAGTTAGTGAAAATATCCAGTGGCTTAGTGGTTACCAGTGTGGCCTTGCAGCGAGACTCACCTGGGTTTGATCTCAACCCCTGTGTGTGGGAAATGCATACCCATGTGCATTTTCTCCAGGTTCTCCAATTTCCCCCCAAAGTCCAAATACATACACATTAGATGAATTGGAGACTGTGAATGCCCTTAGGAATGAATGTCTCCCTGCCTTCTGCCCAATCCCAGCTGAGATAGACTCCAGCACCCCTGCAACTCTGGTTTGGATTAAGCCATTATAGAGAATAAATGAATTCAGGGACTACATGAACACACGCTGAGACTGCTGTAAAATCTAGAAATTTGTGATGCACTCTCACTTTCATTGACTGTATTGTTTTGGTCTTTGTGTCCTTCGTGTGATCCTGTTTGCTTTAGAAGTAAATTTGACTCAACTTCACTGCCCTCTGCTTTCATGCCCAGGTGCCAACGCCAAACTGCGTTACCAGATCACAGCGGGCAACACGATGGGGACTTTTGATGTGGAGCCAGAGGTGGGCACTATTTTTGTGGCACAGCCCCTGGACTATGAGATGGAGCAGCGCTACGAGCTTCGGCTGGTCGCCTCTGATGGGAAGTGGGAGAACGAGACGCTGGTGGTGGTCCAGGTGGTAAACCGGAATGACGAGGCACCTGTCTTTGGCCAGACTGAGTACCATGCCGTGGTCACAGAAGAGCTCACCCAGTTGCCCGTCTTCGTCTTAGAGGTCAGGGGTTAAATAAAAGTTATGGAAATGCAAACACAAATCAGTTGTGTTTCTATTAGTTGGGTTTAAGAAATTAAAAATGTCCCTATACATGCAAAAACTTCGAAAAGAAATGCATGTCTGATTAGTTTACCTTCCCTGTACCCAGAGAACAAAAGCCAATAAGAACTAAGAAAGATAAACAGCACAAGTGTTAACATTGTCAAGCTTGCAGTTAAAAGTAAAGTCAAAAATGGATCTCTGCAATCCGACCATTTTTCCACACCGTAGCGCTAATTAATAGTTATATGTTAATGACACTACAGTGGCAACCAGCTGATTTCACTGATAAGTTTCCCGGTCTGGCAGAAGCTGTGCCATCGGGTGAAATCGGCTGCTCCTTGATGGCTCATGTTTGCACACTGTTGAGTCTGTAACAGTGGTACTCAAACCACGTGTATGCAGGTTTGTCACTAATAAGCATACCTTCAACCAGAAAAGGTAGGGCTAATTGGTGAAATCAGCTGGTTTAGTGCTGAGTAAGAAAGAAAACTAGTATTCACACTGACCTTCATGGCAGGTAATTAAGTACCGCTTGCCTTTGTGTTAAATCAGGCATAGGTAACCATGAGCCATAGAGTGCCATGAGTATGCAGGTTATCCATCCAGCCCAACACTCCACCTGGTGATTTCATTTATTCATCTGTCTGCTTTGGTTTAAGGTATGTTAATCAGTGAAGTGACCGGTTGTTGTGACTGGTCGGGATGGAGAATCTGTACACACATGGCACTACATTGCACATGTTTGCCTATGCCTGTATTAAAGCATAGTATTGCTTGGTATGGAAATATTTGACATGTAAAGTCGTCAGTGGAGGATCCTAAAGTAGTGTCCAGGGACCCCCAGGGGACCTTGGCAGGATTTTTCTGAAAGAAAGAATAGTTTAAATTCTAACATTTAATTGTAGTGAGAGAATGTACCAAACCTTCAGTTGAATGTTAGGATATGAACTCCGTATAGACGTAACTGATTCAATTAGCAAAAAGAAGCACCTTTTTTGGGCCGGGGGCTTAACAGCACCGTAAAGGAGTTTTGCAAAACTGACTTTGTTTATAATGATTAACATGTGGAAAAAGGTCAAGTTTCACACAGACTAATGTAATACTATTTGTCACAGTAGAGTCATTGAGGGAAATTAGCCTGGAGCCTCACCACAGAGGGAACGTAGTGTCAAGATGCTAACACATCACATATGTGTGACGCCATTTTACACAATACAGGCCTGATACGCACCCTTGTGTTTTCGAATGATGATACCCAATACATATATATATCTTGAGGGCCTTTGTTTTTTTAAAAGTTGTTTCAGGAAGTCAGGGGTGACCTCCTTTTTCTTCCTAGAGTTCTCGACGACCTTTCGTCACACCTTTTCCTCAATAAATCAAATTAATACACGCTAAATCAGATTTAAAAAGGGAGGTGTGTTGAGAAGACACAGAGGTAATCCCACTCAGAGAAAAGTGTGTCAGCGAGCCCTCGGCCCAGGGGCTCCCCGCCATCGCTCGGCTGAATTGATTTGACGCGCGCCTGCTTCCTCTCAGAACGCCCTCAATAGTTTTTCCAAGTGCATGGCAACCCGTCCCTCCCAAAGAGTGCACCGCTTTCAACCGCCTGTGTTAATACAATTCCACAGATAGCAAATGGAGAACAAAATCCAATTTGAAAAATTTTTTATTTTTTTTAAACTTCACCTGCGCGGCGTCTTCCTCAGCGGTGGGAGCAGGCATTCGTCTTCAGAACCGTCTCCCCGCATCACGTTGTCAGGAAAATAAAGCGAGAGGAGTTGCGGGGAGGGGAGCGGAGGAGGAGGAAGGAGGAAACTTCAAAGGCTTCAGTAAACAAACCCTCTGGTGAAGGGAGAGGAGAAGAATAGGAAAAAAAAGTGTATTTTTCCACCTTTTGTCGGCAACTGTTAACTTTTAATTGCGTTGTTTGTTGAGGTGACAGATGTGAGGGTGCGTGTCAGCACCAGTGCCAATGCGCCCAGATAGCATGAAGGCAGGCTCATTAATCCAAATGGGACAAATGCAGAAGGGAAATGTTTTTCCTGTCGTTGCGGGGTCCCTGCCATCTGTCCCCTTCCTCATGACCTATGTCTGGGGGCTTAGTGATTTTCATTAAAAAGCAATTTAAATGTATTGATAAGAGTTTACAAAACAGGTCTTGAAAACCTCCTAAGAATATCGAGTTGTATTGCGCCATCAGTTCCTTACCAGAGGCTCACCAGCCAGTGACAGGATGTCTTGTACACCCTTATGTGATAAAACTGATAAAAGTATTAAAAAGTCATTGTTTGTGCTGATATCACTATACATACCAGTTCTTTTTGTGGATTTCTGGGTAGTTTTTATTCTAACCATTTAAGAAAGCAATTGCGCCATCAGGTTCATTATTCAATATTAGAATTAACCCTATATAAACTCGCTATATAACTTTCTATTCAAGACACGCTTACTGTATTAATCGCTTTCCTAGTAAAGGTGTTATCATTTCTGTTGCCTTTGTGTGATCAGTCTTTCTTATAAATGGGCATTTGTAAAGTCCAACTGAAATTGAAACACTAATATTTTCAAACATCACTGATTACTAACTCGTCATGCAGTTTTTACTGTCTTTTTAGCCAAGAAAAAACAGTATAAAAGGTATTCTTTTTTTCTTTTTAAAAACGCTCCCTCCAGTTCAGCTTCTCTCAGCTGACCTTTTTTTCTGATGCTCATGATGTCACCAGTTGAACTGATTTACATACAGCCTCTCAAAGCAAATCATCAAATGATGAAACCCCCGGCCACCTTTACCACCAACCCTTGCTTGTACTTGTCACTCAAAGATCAGTTCATGAATATAAATGAGGGTCAGACCACGCCCTCTTAGTGCTTGAGGCAGATGAGAACAATTATGGATTAAGGGATTAAAAAACACAATATTTGTCATTTACAAATAAAAAGATGTTGCTTAATGTTTTATTTTGCCGTCTTTAAGTTTTTTTAGACATGAAAAGTGGAATCTGATTCCTGATTTCAGTCCGACTTCAAGACGATAGATAAATGAAAGTATAAATGTTTCATCTCCGCAGGTGTCAGCCACAGACCCAGACCAAGAGGCTGACCAAACCGCACTCCGTTACTCCCTCCATGGTCAAGGCGCTGGGAGTGAGTTCAGCATTGACGAACGCTCAGGGAGAATCTATGCCCAGCGGTGTCTGGATCGTGAAGAGCGCCCGGCCTGGAGGTTCCTGGTCCTTGCCACAGACGAAGGCGGGGCGGGACTCACCGGATTCGCCGACGTGCTGTTGGAGGTCCGTGATGTCAATGACAATGCTCCGTTCTTCCCGTGCCCAACACCTGATGCGGCTGGCTGCTTCATTGGCCACGTACCTGAGAACTCCCCTGCCGACACCCCGGTCATGGAGATGCGGGCCACCGACCTGGATGACCCCAAAGAGAGCAGGAATGCTGTGCTGACCTATCGCATCATCCAGAACATCCGCAATGAGATCAACCTCAACCTGTTTACCATCAACTCAGCCACGGGGACCATTTATACAGTCCTACGTTCTCTTGACCGCGAGCTGGAGGACCGGTATTTGGTGGTGGTGGAGGCCCGAGATGGAGGAGGGTTGACGGGGACTGGGACAGCCACCATCGTGGTCTCAGACATCAACGACCATCCGCCTGTCTTCACACAGAGGGTCTACACTGCGCAGGTGGGTCAGCTTGTCCAAAAACACCCTTTCCACATCACTTCTACTGACGCCCCCCATCCTCCCCAGTCATATTCTTTGTGTTACAGTTCAGTTTCTTACCCCCTCTACCTACAGATCACTTCAGTGATGAGTAAAGACGTGAGGGAATTTCATTTTTTTTCTTCCAGTTGTGAGTCAAGGGTTGGCCCACCAGCCTAATGAAGCAATTACCCCCACCCAAGAGAAAGTCATTAATAGAGTAATTAATGGTGGGGTCCATTTCATTAAGAGCTGAGCCATGGTCAGAATGTCTCTTAACAGAATTCCCCCCACCTTTTTTTTCCTCCCCAATTATATCCGGCCAATTACCCTACTCTTCCGAGCTGCCCGGTCGCTGCTCCCACCCCCTGTGCCGATCCAGGGAGGGCTGCAGACTACCGCATGTCTCCTCCGATATGCGTGGAGTCGGCAGCCACTTCTTTTCACGTGACAGTGAGGGGTTTCGCCAGGGAGACGTAACACGTGGGAGGATCATGCTATTCCCCCCAGTTCCCCCTCCCCCCCAAACAGGCGCCCCGACCGACCAGAGGGGGCGCTAGTGCAGCGACCAGGACACATACCCACATCCGGCTTCCCACCCGCAGACATGGCCAATTGTGTCTGTAGGATGCCCAAACAAGCCAGAGGTAACACGGGGATTCGAAGCAGCGATCCCCGTGTTGGTAGACAATGGAATAGACCGCCATGCTACCCGGATGCCCTTTAACAGAATTTTTTTAAAGTTTTATTTTATTTCAGAAATTAGTGGGGGGGGGGGTTAGTCACATGGTCTAAATGTGGTTTCACAGAATATCATTGACCCTGTTCTCAATTAAGTTTTAACAGTGTTATATTTTAAAATGCTGTTTTAAGGCCTCCCCTGCCTAGACAGGTTTCTGTGGAAAAACCCAGTGTTGTGTCAGAAACAAGCATCATACCATCATAACATGCATGCTATATGCATGTGTGGTTCCAGTCCAAGTAATGCAGGAGCAATTGTTCTGAGCCTTTTTCTTTATGTATTACTGTATGTGATCCTTTTGGTAAAGCTGGATTTACAAAGGAGGGTTACAGAAGAATGAGGGATTTCTAGTCTTGCTCAAGGACACCTCAGCTGGGTAGATTTTTTTTTCCAACATTGGAGCAGTAATCGTAATAGTAATTGTTCTTCTTACTGTGTAAAGGGAAACTACTGCACAATGGCGGCCTAAAGTGAGACCATATCTAATGCTTTTTATTGGCTTACATTCACTTCTTATTCAACTTTTCAAAGAAGCAAATTTAAAATTATCCCTCTGAATGGCAATCAAAAATAGACCTTTTTTGTTACAGTTTCATCATAACTGTATTTGTCTTTAGGTGGCGGAGGAACTGGAGGTGAACAGCGAAGTTCTGGTAGTTTCTGCCACGGATGGAGACCAGGGAGAGAATGCCGTGGTTACCTTCAGCATCGTCGGGGGTGACGAGGACAGGAAGTTCTTTGTGGAGACTGACAAGGTGAACCGACGCGGTGTCATACGACTCAAGAAAAAGATCGATTTCGAGAAACCCCATGAGAGGGCTTTTAATTTGACATTGAAGGCTGAGGATGCCGATTTCTTCACCCTGGCCTACTGTCTGGTGCAGGTGGAAGACTCCAATGACCACGCCCCTGTCTTTTTCCCACAATTTTACGAGGCTCCCGCCATGTCTGAGGACGTTCCAGTGGGGACTATTGTTGCTCAGGTTTCAGCTACTGATCTGGACTCGGGACAAAATGGACGTTTTTCATTCAGTATTTCCAAAGAGTCTGACCCATACAGTCAGTTCCTGGTCGACCAGTCTGGTTGGGTGGTGGTGGCTGATTCTCTGGACAGGGAGAAAATCTCACAGCACAGGATCATGGTCCTTGCCACAGATAATGGCAGCCCGCCCCTCACCGGCACTGCTATTGTCATGGTCACTGTGCTCGATGTCAACGACAACGGACCGGAGTTTGAGGTACCATACCGACCCGTGGTCTGGGAGAACATGCCGGCACCCCAAACGGTGCGCATGAATGAATCCTCCCTCCTGCTCCACGCTGCTGACCGTGACACTTCTCCCAACGGCGGGCCATTTTCTATCCGCCTCCTCATGCTCACATCAGACGCCACCAACTTCAACCTGACAGACCTGCGTAATGGCAGCGCGGCCGTTACTGCTCTCCGCACCTTTGACCGTGAGCGGCAGAAGGAGTACCGCCTCCCCATTCTCATGATTGACAGTGGCTCCCCTCCAATGAGCTCCACCAGCACGCTGACGGTTGTCATTGGTGACCGCAATGATCACCCCCATTCACCTGGTCACACCAACTTTATCGTCTACAGTTACGAAGGTATGCTTCTTTTTTTTTAAGAGATTATTTTTGTGGCATTTTCTGCCTTTAATGGATAATAGTAGTACAGAGAGAGAGGGGGGATGACATGCAGCAAAGGGCCTGGGCTGGATTCGAACCCAGGCCGCTGCGGTAAGGACAGCCTTATTTGGTACGCGCTCTACAAGGTGAGCCAACAGGGTGCCCCAAGGTATGCTTTTTTTTAAAATATATGTATAAAATTGAGCGGGTAACTTTAACAATTCACATATCTTCTGCTTCATGATCAGCTCTTCTACTGTTCACAAAGCAGCTTCTTTTTAGCAATGAAGGGGTTAGTGCCTTGCTCAGTGGCACTTTAGTTGTAATTGCCAAGGCAAGGAAAAACTTTATTCATTCTTGACCTATCTAGAGTCCCTCTGATGCCCAGGCCAGCAGCCTTTCAGTCACAAACCCCATTCTCTAACCTTTAGGCTGATGGCGCCCATGCTGTCATTTCCCAGAATGCTCTCAGCTTGTGTTGTTAAGACAGTGCTTGTCACAGTTGACTGCCTCCAGCCTCACACAGCTAGATTCCACATCACTTATTTAGAGTTTCATACCATCTGTCAGCTTGCATTAATTTGCTGAAAAAAAAAATTGGTTTTCAGTTATGTATTTTTAGTGGATCCCCTTTGGATTTCCAGATGAAAGTGCACTAACCCGCTAATACAAATTCATCACACACCTAAACAACATGCCGTGAAGGGAACAATTAATGCCAGCTTAACTCCCTGGTTTGAGTGGCACATAAATAGGAGCCATATTTAAAAAATTCAGATTTTATGGCTAACGGGATTACAGAGTGCTTCCTGTCACTTTATTTAGACAGCGGTGAGCGTTTTGCTGGAGCTGCGGATGTGAACCCCACCGCCCCTCGCCGATCTGTCAAACTGTGTCACTGTGTGCCAATGAGGCATCGCTCACCACCTTTTCCTCCTTAAAGATGCCGTCCTCACCCCTTGCGCTGCTCCCTCTGCTACCTTGCCACCCTGGCTTTCTTGAGATTTAGATGGGATGACAAGAAAGGCCTTAGGAATTCAGAGCTGACCCTAATTTTTCTTTTTCTTTCTTTCTTTCTTTCTTTCTTTCTTTCTTTCTTTCTTTCTTTCTTTCTTTCTTTCTTTCTTTCTTTCTTTCTTTCTTTCTTTCTGTCACAGGTGTTCTACCGTTCACAGTGCTCGGACACATCCAGTCGCCCGACCTTGATGACTGGAGTGAGAAGGTTTACCACTTCGAAGGCACGCCCTCCAGGTATTTTGATCCCCTCAGCAGGGCTCTTGTTGAAGATGAAAGTGAGAGACACAGAGAGAGAGAGAGAGAGAGAGAGAGAGAGAGAGAGAGAGAGAGAGAGAGAGAGTTGGTTTTAGCAAGAGAGGTCAGGGAGTAAGGGGGAAAAAATGAGCAGAAAGGTCAAGATGAAGACGGAACACCAGTTCGACAACTTTAACCTTTAAAAATAAATAGTGTGTATTTCCAAGTAGGAAAAATGTAGGAGGTACATTTTCTAATCACATTCCCAGGTGTATTATGTGGTAAAGATGAGATGAAAACATCTAGACAACTTACTCTATGAGATAATCTTCATGAAAACCTCCTTTTCTAAAGCTGAAGAATAAATAGTGTTGATACAGGTAAAAAGCTGAAGTCAGGCTAATCTGTGATTGACACGTCGATGGGACCGTTCTCTCTGGTGAGCAACTTGCTTCTCCAGGCTGCCTTGATGCTTCAAGAGACACCGAGTGATGGTTTCAATGATTGATTTTATTTCACATAACACATCTAAACATCCATCCATCCATCTATCCATTATCCAAACCACTTATGCTGCTGTCAGGGTTGCGGGGATGCTGGAGCCTATCCCGAGCTTATGTTGACTGCAGACCTCACTTGACTACTATTATTTGATTTAACAAATGTCAGTTTATCAAATGGCCATTCATTTCATTCATCAGGATGTAGGATGTAAGAGACACTAAAACTAAGCTGAAGCTGACCCATTTTGGAAATACGTACACTCATCCAGCTCATTGGATGAAAGAATATCCCAAATCTAAAAGTTGTTGACAAGATACATGGGAGCAGAAAAACAAAAACAAACAAAACATATTTTTTGTTGTTTTTTTGTTGGGGGGGGGGTAAAGAGCCCCTTTCAGAGTGTGCGGTGGGAGATGGGGTATGTAGGTGTGACAAAGAACAGAGGGAAATTGGGACAGAGGCAGGCAGTTTTAAAGGTGTAACAAAGAGTGAGAGAAACGCTGAAAGAGAATGAAAGACAAGTGGGCTGGGATGAGAGAGAGAGGGAAAAGAGAGGGGAGGATCTGCCTTGTCAGGAGCAGTTTTATTAATACTTCATAACCAAGCGGTATTGAAAATTCCCAGTGAAGCTCGGCGCGGGCACACTCGTTTTGTTTGATGAGGCGACGCTTCACACGGACGCAATAAAAGGGAGAGGCTGATTGTGTTCCCTGCTCCCGTCCTCTACTAACAAGGCACCTGAAACATGACTGGTGGGGACGTCGGGAGACGACAAGAAGTGGCAGAGAACAAAGGAACAACAAAGACACGGAGAGGAAGCCAGCCCATGATGCCCCCTCCCCGTCCTCCCCCACCGCCACTACTTAGCCCACCCCCACCAAGTACAACTCAAACTGCGAGATAAGATTTTGATTACAGAATGGATCATCCTTGTGTTGAGTGTTATTTAACTACATGTACAAATGACAAAAATTGATAAAGGGAAAGAAAAGAGAGACGCTGTGTGTCAAGAGATATATAACCCTCGAGAGGTTTCATAATCACATCTACCTCCACAAGACAAAAGGAGATATGACGTTCAGATTACAGACAAAGTGTGTGATGTGATGTGTTACACATGGAGAGGAGAAGGTGTGTAACTCATACCTCTGAGTTCGGTCAACAGGCTGTAATTTGATGGCAGATCAACAAATGATATCTGGCTCACCCGATTTTTTTTCTTTTTCTTGCTGGATTGTGTGTTCTGCCACAAACAGACTTGGGAAATCAAAGCCGGACATTAATACGGCCTCTGTTTTGGTGTGTGTGTGTGTGGGGGGGGGGGGGTGACATAAGCCATAACTCTGCCTTGAAAATTTAAAATTAGGTCGTTGCTGACCGGATATCTGACAATGGCATGTCTCACAGTGACCATAATTGATTACAATGCCAATCGCTCACTTTGCAACGGTATATGGACCTAACTGGTTTACAGCTGTTTTGTGTTTCATGTCTGCCTAAAAACGTGGCATTTTACCATGTTTGTATTGTTCAAACAACAGCCCATTCACCATCTGTCACATACTCAGTTTCACAAAACTGAATACAAGCCAAATTTGCTGTTTACAGTTATCAGTAAATCAAAAATTGAGCAAAAATCTTGCTATAATTGATTTATGCTTACCTCAATTTTGGCCTTACCCCAAAAACGGTAACAAAGCAGTTCACATGACTTTTTCAAAAGTCAGAGTAATGCTTTCATCAGTCTGTGATTAGATAATGGGTTGTTAGTCATCATGGAAGAACATTCAGTATATATATATATATATATATATATATATATATATATATATATATATATATATATAAATATGAAAATCACGCTTTCCATTAAAGTTCCTTTCACACCAAAACACATTTTCTATTACAAGATGCACTCACACCTGGGGTGCCTGTGGATGGTTGTGATGCATCACACTTTTTTGACTGCAAGCAAGAGGGGAAAGAGAATATTGAGAATATTTTTACTTATAATGTGCAGCAACATGATCATCTGTCAGGCAACCAATTCTATTTAATTTTGTCTGTGTATGTTAAACCAATTTTGAATGACATTTTTGCCAGAATATCACAATATTGTGATTTTTGATTATCGTAATGTCAAAATCCTGAACTTCCATTAGGACTGATTGCATCCTGTTAGTTTGTCGTCTGCTTGGCAGAGTCTAGTACAGCAAAGAATTTGCTAAAACCTCTGTCTCTGTCTGTCCTCAGGTTGTTCAGTCTTAACCAAAACTCGGGTCAGCTCAGTATCAGGGAGGGGACCCCGCCAGGTTCATACAACCTACAGGTTCGTGTCTCCGACAACACCTGGCCTGATGTCACCTCCGAAGCGCAGGTCCTGGTTGCAGAGCTTCATGAGGAGGCCCTCCAGAATGCCGGCTCCCTGCGCCTGTCTAGTGAGTCATTTGTCTTTTCAAAGAGCTGAAACAAGCTTTTACAAATGCACACATAAAAGTATCTGCATTGCAGGCAGAGAAGGGTGAGCTGGTTAACTGTGTAGAGTAGGGTAGAGTAAACTTTATTGTCTCTGAGGGGAAATTTGTCTTGGGCGCTGTGTTACAGTCCATTGCTTCACATAAAAAACATCACAAAAACATGATAAGCCTTTGACATGATACTAGACAGTTGCTTCACATAAAAAAAGCATCTTAAAAACTAACATTTGTTGCACGTCGCTCTATTGCACTAAATTTTGCATTAGAGTTCAGCAGTTTGATGGAGGCTGGAACAAATGATAGCTTCAAATGGTTTGATTTGCTCTTTGGCACCTAACTACTTATATGAGGGTACCTGAATGATTGTCTGACTTTTGATGACCAGTGGCTCATGATGGTCAGTCACTTGCCTCAGGTCAAAGATCATCTCCTGTGTTTTGGTGACATTTAGAATGAGGGTTGTAGAGATGCAGATGTGCACATCTCCAAAATGTTCATAGTGTGTGAAAAACCTGCATACACATGGCCCTCTGTGGTATATGGTTGAGTACCACTGCCTTGCAGTAAAGGGTTCTAGGTTTGATCCCAGCCTTTCTGTGAAGTTTGCATGTTCTTCACCTGTTCTCGTGGATTTTTATTCCCCTGACAAAAGCAACTCATTCTCATCCCATGACGATATACATAGATGCTGTTGACAAAGCATTGATATATGACACACAAGATACCGTTCGGCATATGAGATGCGGCGGGTGTTCCAGTGTCTCCAATGTTAAACTTTTGCCCTGATTTATATGAATCACACCCAGGTTAGGTAGTGATCAAGTTTAGGATAAGGGTTAAACAGTGATTAACACAGCATGTCTCATAGATGCAGAAGTTGTCTTAACCTGCTGCCTGTCATGCAGACACTAAAGGGTACTTTGTGTATTATATGCTTTGCCAACAGTGTCAATATATTAATGCTTTGGAATGAGAAAGTACTTGTCTAATGACGTGCATGGTGGGTGGAATTGAGACACCAACCTCTCCATAGGTTGTAAGGAGGACCTAAACGCGGTATCTCCCTGCCTTCCTCCCAGTGCCTACTGGGACACACTGATGCACCATAATCATAATATCCTTAAAATTGGATTAAGGGGATGGACGAATTGATGGATGAATGGTTGTAGAGGGTGAACAGATGGAAGGTGGAATCTTTATACAACCAAAGCGCTAGTGTCTCTTAAAAAAAAATATATACACTCACCGGCCACTTTATTAGGCACACCTGTCCAACTGCTCGTTAACGCAAATTTCTAATCAGCCAATCACATGGCAGCAACTCAATGCATTTAGGCATGTAGACATGGTCAAGACGATCTGCTGCAGTTCAAACCAAGCATCAGAATGAGGAAGAAAGGTGATTTAAGTGACTTTGAATGTGGCATGGTCGTTGGTGCCAGACGGGCTGGTCTGAGTATTTCAGAAACTGCTGATCTACTGGGATTTTCACGCACAACCATCACTAGGGTTTACAGAGAATGGTCCGAAAAAGAGAAAATATCCAGTGAGCGGCAGTTCTGTGGGCGAAAATGCCTTGTTGATGCCAGAGGTCAGAGGAGAATGGCCAGACTGGTTCGAGCTGACAGAAAGGCAACAGTAACTCAAATAACCACTCATTACAACCGAGGTATGCAGAAGAGCATCTCTGAACGCACAACACGTCGAACCTTGAGGCAGATGGGCTACAGCAGCAGAAGACCACACCGGGTGCCACTCCTGTCAGCTAAGAACAGGAAACTGAGGCTACAATTCGCACAGGCTCACCAAAATTGGACAATAGAAGATTGGAAGACCGTTGCCTGGTCTGATGAGTCTCGATTTCTGCTGCGACATTCGGATGGTAGGGTCAGAATTTGGCGTCAACAACATGAAAGCATGGATCCGTCCTGCCTTGTATCAACGGTTCAGGCTGGTGTTGGTGGTGTAATGGTGTGGGGGATATTTTCTTGGCACACTTTGGGCCCCTTAGTACCAATTGAGCATCGTGTCAACGCCACAGCCTACCTGAGTATTGTTGCTGACCATGTCCATCCCTTTATGACCAGTGTTCCCATCTTCTGATGGCTACTTCCAGCAGGATAACGCGCCATGTCATAAAGCTCGAATCATCTCAGACTGGTTTCTTGAACATGACAATGAGTTCACTGTACTCAAATGGCCTCCACAGTCACCAGATCTCAAGCCAATAGAGCACCTTTGGGATGTGGTGGACCGGGAGATTCGCATCATGGATGTGCAGCCGACAAATCTGCAGCAACTGTGTGATGCTATCATGTCAATATGGACCAAACTCTCTGAGGAATGTTTCCAGTACCTTGTTGAATCTATGCCATGAAGGATTAAGGCAGTTCTGAAGGCAAAAGGGGGTCCAACCCGGTACTAGCAAGGTGTACCTAATAAAGTGGCCAGTGAGTGTATATATGTATATATATATATGGGCGGCACAGTGGTTAGCGTGGTCGCCTCACAGCAAGAAGGTCCTGGGTTCAAGCCCTGCCCCGGGATAGTCCAACCTTGGGGGTCGTCCCTGGTAATCCTCTGTGTGGAGTTTGCATGTTCTCCCCTTGTCTGCATGGGTTTCCTCCGGTTGCTCTGGTTTCCTCCCACAGTCCAAAGACATGTAGGTCAGGTGAGTCAGCCGTATTAAATTGTCCCTAGGTGTGAATGTGTGTGTGTGTGTGTGTGTGTGTGTGTGGTGGTGGTGGGGGGGGGGGCTGTGATGGCCTGGCGGCCTGTCCAGGGTGTCTCCCCGCCTACTGCCCAGTGACTGCTGGGGTAGGCTCCAGCATCCCCGCGGCCCTGAGAGCAGGATAAGCAGTTTGGATAATGGATATATATATATATATATATAGCCAGAAGTAGTAGATATATATGAATTCACTCTATCGCTTAAATTATTGTTTAACATTTCAAGTCAGAAATAGAAAAAATTCTCACTTGATACTACCTATTATTGATTATGCTGACATTGTCTATCAGAACACACTGGACACTTATCTTAGGCCCCTTAATGTTGTCTATAATTCTGTATGTAGATTTGTTTTGAGGTGTCCATACAGATCTCACTATCATTTCGTGTGTGAATTGCTTAATTGGTTGCAGCTTAAATCTAGAAGGCGATTTCACTGGGTTCAGTTCATCTTCAAATCTGTTTATTTCAATTGTCTGTCCTATTTGAAACAGTTTTTGGTTCTATTTAGATCTTCATATCCACTCAGAGATACGCAATATCCTTTTCTTTCTTTTTTTTGGTCCCCAGAATTTTCAAAGGAGTCGGATGCAGGTCATTCCAATACAAAACTCCCTCCGAGTGGAATAATCTTCTTTTTCTGGGATCTATTACCTCTTTCCGCTGCTTCAAGACATTTTTCATTTCTCATCTTAAAACAACCTGCTTATGATTTTAATTTGTGCGTATTTAAAGACAAACCACTTCACTTGCTCTTTATGTTGATGTAATTGTTTTTTTTTTAGTTTTTTTTTTTTATTACCCCCTTTTTTCTCCCCAATTGTATTTGGCCAATTACCCTGTTTTCCAAGCTGTCCCGGTCGCTGCTCCACCCCCGCTGCCGATCCAGGAGGGCTGCAGACTACCACATGCCTCCTCTGATACATATGGAGTCGCCAGCTGCTTCTTTTCACCTGACAGTGAGGAGTTTCACCAGGGGGACGTAGCGCGTGGGAGGATCACGCTATTCCCTCCGGTTACCCCTCCCCACCGAACAGGTGCCCCAATCGACCAGAGGAGGTGCTAGTGCAGCGACAGGATACATACCCACATCCGGCTTCCCACCCGCAGACACGGCCAATTGTGTCTGTAGAGATGCCCGACCAAGCTGGAGGTAACACAGGGATTTGAACCGGCAATCCCAGTGTTGGTAGTCAACAGAATAGCCCGCTACACTACCCGTACGCCCCGTGTAATTGATTTCTTATCCTGGTCATTGTATTCAATTCTTTCCAGTTCTGAGGACGCGGGGTGTGGGTGGGAGAGGGTGAGCGAGTTGTCTGTATTTGCAGCGTACGTTTGTTATATAATGCTGTTTTTGTTTGTATGTGCTTTATCATTTTGTGTTTCTTGGACCCCCTTGAAAATGAGATGCTACATCTCGAGGGGCTATCCTTCAATAAATGGAAATTATTATCTGAAATTGTATATATTTTTTCAGAACTGTTATCTTGAATTGCAGCAGGTAATGTTTTGGGGTTACCCCCCCCCCCCCACACACACACTCACACTCTTAAACCTGGGATCTTATTCTGCCACCGAGTTGCAAAAGAGACTATATTTGACATGTGTGTGATGTCACATATCCCAGAGTGCAACAGGGCCAGGCTTTTGTTGGCTGACATGTCTCCTGGGTGACCTGGGTTTGGCTGCCAGCTCCCTCAGGCTCCTCACTCACTGGAGACCCACTACCTGTCTGACACATCTTCTCAAACACCCAGCAAGGGATGAATGGAGCTTATTCACCTTGAGCTTCTCTCGCTTCGCTTCCGTCTTATCCCTACCTATTTTCAGTCTTCTTTTCTTCTGTTTGCTCGTCTCACCTTTCTCTTTAAATCTTTTGTCATCTCTTAAACTCTGTTTTCACCATTGTTCTCTTCCCCTCTTCTCGCTCTCTCATCTGTCTGCCTTTTCCCTCTTCTCTCCTTCACTTCTGTCCTCTTGCCATCTACGTTCTTCTTCCTCTCTTCTCCTCTTTCTTTTCCTCTCCTCGTCTCTCTACATATTTTCACATTTTTTTCCCCACCTCTTTTGTCAGGACTCTGATGTAGTGAAGCCTCTTTCCATATATGTATCTTTCCTGTCCTCCATCCTTCTCCTCTAGACCTCACAGTGGAGGACTTCTTCAGCAGCAGAGGAGGGGAGGAGAGCAGGTTCTCTCGTCTCGGACGCCTGCTGGCTGAGCTCCTTCAGACCGCGCCGGAAAATGTCCAGGTCTTCTCAGTGGGCGACGGCAAGCGACGAGGTGAGAGGGAGCTCAACGTGTGGTTCGCGGCCCATGGATCACCCTACTACAAGGCCGAGAAGCTTCACGGCTACGTGTCCGCCAGCAAAGCCAAGGTAGGGAGAGGAGGGAGTCATTCCTCATATGCTTTAAAGGGGGTTTAAATGTATTACAAGCCAGGTTTTAGGGGTTTTCATTGGATTTTCATCTTTGTTGTAGATCATTTTAGAAGATATGCATGTATGTATGAATGTGTCTATCTATATATGTGGATTTTGTATATTTGTATCTATTTGTGTGTGTGTGTGTGTGTGTGTGTGTGTGTGTGTGTGTGTGTGTGTGTGTGTGTGTATATAAAAAACTTTGTTAAAAGAAACACTCATCGTAGGGAAAGTGCCCAACAAATAAGGAGATTGACTCACTGGATTATATATATATATATACATATATATATACATATACATACATACATATACATATATATATATACATATATATATATATATATGTATATATATGTATATGTATATATATACGTATATATCATAGCAAGGCAGTCTTTAGGATAGATAAGTTAATGATGAATGACAGGGAAACAAAGACAAAGCAGCGGCTGGAAATTTAAAACCCAGCCCACATTTATCAGATCTTAAACTGACACGCTTTATGATAAATTACTCATAAATTAAAAGTTAGAGTCACAACCATGTACAAGCAGTTAATCATGCACTTAGAGACACTTAACACATGACCCACACAGTTGAACGCCCTGTCAAGTGTACATATATGTAAAAACACACCCAGACACGCCACATGAGGTTAAATGCAGTTATGCATTCAAACATACCCACATAGTCCAAAGTAGCATTTGGTCAATCTGAGACACACACACATAGACGTACATATATACATACACACACATTTTAAATGGACATAAATGATTCAGATCCATTTAATGCATGAAAGCAGCCGGTGACTGAAACTTGCTCATATCAATGTGTGTGTGTGTGTGTGTGTGTGTGTGTGTGTGTGAGTGATACATACAAACTCACATTATATCGCCAAAAAAGTCCTATTTACATGTAGATGCCCAAACTGTGGATTGAGGGAGAACAAGGGAAGAGATGAAAAAGGGATATAATGAAACAAAGTAAAAATTTGTAAAATAAATAAAGGAAGAAACAAATGAGTTCATGAGCAACTCATCCAAAGTAAATGGAGAGAGAATTTCCCTTTGGATATCATTATGTATTGATCCTCAATTAACATTGTAGATTTCAAGTCCTGCTGCGTAGCCCGGATAAAGGCTGTTCATATATTTTAGTTTGTACCGCCAGCTGCCTGGGCCTTCTGCCATAGCTACTATATTAAAAAAAAGATGCTGCGTTTATTTGCACAGAGAAAAGGAAATTACAAAGTGTAACAAAGAAAAAGAAAAGAAAAGATAACAAAAAGTGACAAAGATAATAAACAAAGCCAAACCAGATCTCCAAACTCAACATCGATGATAATGGTACAAACATAGCAACATGAATGACAAGAAAGGGGGGGGGGGAAACTAATCAAAATGGCCACCACCATGCAAATAATGATTATTGTGTTTAACGTATCCCCAGAATTGCTGTGAAATGATTCCCTATTATAGCAGCAAAGGTCTCAGGATGCCCCATTACTTCCAAGATATTCCATGATGCCTTTTAGTTTGATGCTAACAGGCATCTCGTAGAGTACTTATCCATCATTTTGGATGAATGCGGCTGTCTTCTCCGGCAAATGGGTTTAAAGTAGCTAAATAATTCGACTAGGTCTTCTTGTTGTGTTTGAACACTGAGATGAATTGTTGGAAATGACCCTGTCTTATGTGATAAGGCTTGTGGTTTGCTGATACATATGTGAGTTCCTCATGTCCTCCTCTTCTGCAAATCTCCTTTCCCTGTCCATTTCATTATTATTTCATTGAATGTCTGTTTGCATATTCTCTTCTGTCAAGTTACACAGGCATGTATTACTAAACCACATCTCACGACTTGTTTTCTCTCTCTCTTTCTCTCTCTTTCACACAGTTGGAGGCAGCGTTAGGTGTATCCATCTCTCAGGTGGGCGTTGATGATTGCCCCTTCACCGACTGCAGCCAGTCGGGGGGCTGCAGCAGTGTGGTGTCCTTTAGCCGTGTCCCAGTGGCCCTGAGCTCTGGTAACACCTCTCTGGTGTCTGTGTCTGCCTCTCCGGAGCCCCGCTGTGGCTGCAGCGCCCGGGAGAGGCCCCACCTGTCCTGCTCATCCTACCCAGCCAACCCATGCCTCAACGGGGGCACCTGTCTGGACAGCGAGCTGGGATACAGGTACCTGTCAGGATTCAAAGGCCTCCCTCAGTGATATGGTCTGAAATGCATTCTGTCCCGTCCTGTCCAGTTCTGTTCTGTCTGGTCTGGTTTGTTTTAATCCATGCTCTTATGGTATGTTTAATGTCATTTGACACTACTCTTCTTGATCCTTTTCTATTATCTTCTACTCTGTTCATTTCTCATCTTCTTCAGTTATATAATACTTCTCGAATTGTTCTCTTCCGCTCAGTGTGCTGTATGAACAGTAAGCTTGAATACAGGTCACAGTCATAAAGGCTTTCACTTTGCCAGCTGTCAGAATGGAGCCATCAGCTCTATTCTATTCTTTTCTATTCTATTCTGTTCTATTGTACTGGGGGGGGTTCTCCCTTTCTTAGCTGATGGAGTGTAATTATAATTCTGAACAAGTTTCAGGTGTGTCAGATGTCAAGTGTGCCATACACACAGCCGGCTCTGGTTCTGTTTGGCAGACACCAGCTGGTACTCCCAGTTTGGACCAGTAAACCAGTCATCCGATGGCAGACCTTAATATTCTAGAAAGTTTGGATGCTTTTAGTGGTAATTAGTGTTAGCAGAATCAAAGGCTCATATTAGACTTCCCATTTGTGAGCAAGCTAAACACTGTGCTCAGTAAATCCATCAGGTTCTGTCTAGCCTTCCAAAGTTAAGTTGAAATGGGCATTGCTCGAGCAGGTTTTCTCTCAAGACCTTGATTTTTCAGCTGTGTGGTGCAAAATACACTTTGAATTGTCACATCATTTTACGAGCTAAGATATCTGAAACAGCACTTCCTGAATAAGATATATGATTCTCTCTCACTCTCTCCCTCTCTCTCACTCGCTGCTTCTCTTTCCTCCTATTCTTTTCCCACTAATAACCCTTCTTTCTATCTGTCATTCTGCTTGTCTGTCTTTCTTTTTTTTAAATACATTTATTTCTGATTTTTCCCTTGTTCTCCCAATTTAGTGGCCAATCAATCCCTATTTTTTGTATTTTAGTCTGTCTTTCCCTCTCTTTCTCTCTCATTCTGTCTGTCTGTCAATTTTCAGTTTCAATTTCTTTTTTTTAAAATTTATTTCTGATTTTTCCCTTTTTCTCCCAATTTAGTGGCCAATCGATCCCTATTTTAATTCAAACCCCCACCCTCGTACTGCATGCGTTCGCCGACTGCATCTCTCCGGCCGGCAGTCTCGAAGGAGATGCCTCGTCACGGAAGTGGCGAGGCAAATCCAGGCTGAACCACTGCTTTTTCCCACACACACAGAGACGCATTCATGTGACGAACACAAGCCGACTCCGCCCCCCTCCCGAAGACAGCGTTGCCAATTATTGCTACTTCATCAAGTCCGGCCCTAGTCAGATCTGACGAGACCGGGGCGCGAACCCCGGTCTCCAGTGGGCAACTGCATTGACACAAAGCCGATCTTAGACCGCTACACCACCGCGGACCTAGTCTGTCTTTCTCTCGCATTCTGTCTCTCAATTTTCAGTTTCAATTTCAAGAACTATACTGTACATTTTCAGTTTCAATTTAAATATAAATTTAGATAAGCAAAATATTCAGAAACTAGAAGAACCCCGCTACAATGTAGCGGTTTGGTTATCCACCCGTCTAAATCTCCCTCCTCTTCATCTTGCCAGCTAACCGCCTTCCCCCTGCCCCTAAACCCCCCCTCCACTCCAACTCCCTCCCCCCAAATGCTCAGAATCCTCTGAAATGCCGAGAAAAGTGGTTTTTAGCCATTTTTAGAAAATGCATATTTTGCATAATTATGCATAATTATTATAATTATATTTTAATTGTCTGCTATTTTTCTGGTCCTCTCTGGAACAATACCTACCACCTCCCAAAAAAATTAGGATCATAAGTACATTTTTGCAAAAATGCATATCTACTCATATATTTTCGGAATGTGTGTGTGTGTGTGGTGTTAGTGTGTGTGTGTGTGTTAGTTAGTGTAGATAGCGGGACCGAAAACTAAAGCATTTATGATCCTAAGTCTTTTTGGAGGTGGGAGGTATTGTCTCAGAGAGTAAGGGAAAAATCCCAGAAAATAAAAATTATGCATAATTATGTATAAATATGCAAAATATGCATTTTCTAAAAGTGGCTAAAAACCACTTTTCTCGGCATTTCAGGTGATTCTGAACATCTTTGATTTTTTCACCTATATAAAAAAAAATTTCTGGGACTTAGAAATGTTTTGGCATTATGCAAAATAAATACATTTTTGCAAAAATGCACTTATGATCCTAATTTTTTTGGAGGTGGTAGGTATTGTTCTAGAGAGAACCAGAAAAATAGCAAAAAATTAAAATAATTATAATTATGCATTTTCTAAAAATGGCTAAAAACCACTTTTCTCGGCATTTCAGATGATTCTGAGCATTTGGGGGAGGGAGTTGGAGTGGGGGGGGGTTTAGGGGCAGGGGGAAGGCGGTTAGCTGGCAGGATGAAGAGGAGGGAGATTTAGACGGGTGGATAACCAAACCGCTACATTGTAGCGGGGTTCTTCTAGTATTTTGCATAATGCCAAAATATTTCTAAGTCCCAGAAATTTTTTTTATATAGGTGAAAAAATCAAAGATGCTCAGAATCATCTGAAATGCTGAGAAAATTTGTTTTTAGTCATTTTTAGAAAAATTCATATTTTGCATATTTATGCATAATTATGCATAATTTTAATTTTCTGGGATTTTTCCCTTACTCTCTGAGACAATACTTACCACCTCCAAAAAGAATTAGGATCATAAGTGCTTTAGTTTTCGGTCCCGCTATCTGCGCTAACTAACACACTAACACCACACACACACACATTACGAAAATATATGAGTAGATACATTTGATGGTGATCATAAAAACAATGAACATGATAATTTCTTAAGTGAAAAAGTAAAGAAAATTAGGTAATAACATGTATAATTTTCCCACCAGATGGCACTGAGTTATCTGTGTTGGTCTCTGCTTGTCTTGCTGACATATCTACTAGGCGACTCAGTGGCACCTCCAGCTCAGCTTGTCAAAAATCGAGCTGCTGGTCAAACCTGTCAAGACCTCCATCACCATGGACATATTGATCAGGCCCGGTACACTGACAATTATGTACTCCAGATCCGCAAGGAACCTCGGGGTGATGAACGATAACCAGCTCTCATCTTCTGTCCTCGTTGCTGTCTGCTGTTCCCACCACTTTCCTCTGTACAACATCCAAATGATCTAAACATGCTTATTGGAACATGCTGTGCAGCTCCTGTTCAAGGCCCTAATCATCTCTCGTTTAGGCGATTTCAGTGCATTTCTCACTGGTCCAATACAGTGGTTGTAAAGAATCCAGGACGACACTGCATGTTGGGTTTTCAACCTGCTAAGCCAAGCACATATCGCATCTCTCTTTGTATTCTAACATCTGCTTCAAAGAACAACACCTACTTACCTACAAACCCTTATTAACATGCACAATCCTAGTAACCCTTTCTTCTTCCTTCTACATTGGAAAGCTATTGTATGCCCTCTTCAAAAGGACTTAGCTTTTGGTTCATACTTTTCTCCAACACGTCCATGAAATAGTGGACTGAACTTTTGTCCTCCACCAGGGCTGCAGACTTTTTTACTTCAATCAAGACCTACCTTAATCCATACATGGCCCCACTGTGATGCTGAATTGTGCCATTCTTGCTGATTTGTAACTTGATTCCCCTATGATTTTGTCACTATTGTTGGCGCAAATAATAGGACCTCTTTTCCACTTACATTAATTGGATTTGAGATGACATGCAATCTTGACTATGATAAAATTACAACTCAGTGCTCTAAAATGACTCCCAAGTGCTGACTGTCTTGTAAGTCACTTTGGATAAATGAGAAAATGTAAATGTATCGTTAACCAAGATTTAAATCTTTGTCTGTGTTTCTTGTCTTTCCCTGTCCGGTCTCTTTCTCTTTTTCCCTCCATCCAGATGTAGGTGTCCTTCCATGTACGATGGTCCAGAGTGCCAGCAAACCAAACACACCTTCGGAGGGCAGGGTTACGCCTGGTTCCCTCCCATCAAGCCTTGCTTCCAGAGCCACATCTCCCTGGAGTTCCTGGCTGAAACGGCCAATGGGCTGTTTCTCTATAATGGACCACTAGGCCCCACCTACTCCGAAGAGCAGGAGGACTTCATCGCTATAGGTCAGTGGTTGGTGCGAGCAAATGAATGGACATTGCTATTGGTTGTTTGTCAAACCTCCAATCAAGGAATCTTATTCTACTGTTGCACTCCTTGTGCATTTCTCTTTCCATATGTACATGGAATGGTTTGCAAGTGTCTTCTTTGGTGTTGCTATCAGACTATAGAAAACCCTTTTGAAACACAGAGCACTTTTGCTGAAGTCCAAACATTCTTTACTTCTAATGGCTCAGAGATCTGAGCCCTAAAACACACACTAAGCTCCCGGTGCTGTAGGGATCCTACAACCCCTTGTCCCTTCAACTGAAAATAAGGAGTATAGAAACTAGCTTTGTGAAGAGTTTCTCTGTAGATAAGCAGCCTTTTAAACTCTAATGTCAGCTCCCAGTAGCCCTGGTCTGGCCTTAAAGGATTATCCCGTACTTGGCCTTCAAAAAAGCCTTGCATAATGGGTTTGTTGGCTCCTCGTGGCTTTGAGTTATGTAATTATTGAGCCAAGTTCATGTTCTGTGGCTCCGGGGATGGGAAAATCAAAGATGGCCGCAGCATTGATTGCTCGGAAGCATTTTTGACTGACATGTTCGATAATGTGCCATTAAGGTTGATTGGGTCACACACACCCGAGCCTAGATATAAATGCGCTCAAACGTGCACACACAAGTACACACACACACACACACACACACACACACACACACACACACACACACACAGAATTGCTACTGGATAATCATTCCCTCATTAATAGGCTATAACAGCTTACCCAGCAGTCAAAGACAAATGGCGTGAGGGTCAGAAGTTATAGTGTGTGATGGGAGAACACCCAGGAGACAAAAACAACCAATCTACCGAAGCAACTCTTCTATTGTGAAGGCTTTATTTCTCACAGGCGACAAAAATATTTTCAACATTGTAAAATCTGGACAGATTTCAATGACCCAGCTGTCATGAAAGTCACTCAGCACAGTGATGGCCTTCCAGGTCATTACTGTACATGTTGTTTATTAGATTGATTTTCCAGGACAAATGATGGTAACGTACTTTTTGAAAGCCTGTATCTGTTCTTGGTAAATAGGGTTGCAGTGTAGGGTAAACTAATGTGAGAGATTGTTGACCTCACTTCTTAAAAGGTATTTTTACAGACAAGCCTCTGTAAAGTTTTTTTTAACTCATTTTGCCTGGTTTGCTCCAGGTTTTTTTTTTTTTGTCTGTCGCACTTTCATATAATTGTGGTTTATTCTAAGATGCTTAAAACTGTGGCGATATTCACATTGCTGCTAACCCTGCCATTTTCTCAACTGGTGAGTTTTCAGTATTATGTACGCGAGGGGGGATGCCTTGCTCAAATACACAATGGCACATGTAGTAACACAGCAGCTGCTCTATCTAGACTGTCCTGTGACCCCACCTTTTCCTAAAGGTTTGTGAGTAGACATCAGTACGTGAATTTACATCAAGCACTTTCATACACATTTTCAAGATGAAAATACGAATAAACTGAAAGGAAATGCCAAGAAGTCCTGATAAAAACTGGAGAAAAAAAATCACAAAAAAAGTTTTCAGTCACATAAGTTTGAAAAAGTTGATACATCGATAGGAAATAATGAGGTTAAAGAGAGATGGAAACTGAATTTTCTATTTTTCCAAGTCAAGTATTTCTTACCAAATCTACTTCGTTTCTCTCTCGAATGGTTTTGATGATTTTGCCTTTCCTTAAACCCAGACAGTGGAAACGATCCGGATTCACATTTTAATGTTTTTGATTTTGAATTGTTTCCGGAGTATTTTGGCTTCAACATTTACATTTAAACATGGCTACTGCCAGCTCTCTGTGATAAGATGAGTAAACCTGCTGTTCTTCTGTGATATGTGTGTGATCCTGCAGAGCTGAGAAACGGCATTCCTGTTCTCAGTATTAACCATGGATCAGGAACACTTACCCTTCAGCTCCACCCCAAGGCCACTGTCACCGACCGCCGCTGGCATCGCCTGGACATCATCAGCAACGGCAAGGTAGGATAGATAGACTCATCCAGATGGTCAGACAGCGCCATGAGTGATTTGTTGTTGACAGAAGGATTCCATGCTTACAAAACCTTCAGGGTTTTACACACGCGAGGTTTTAAAGAAACTGAATTAAGTGGCTTTTACGCGAATACACTTCTTTCATGCTCATTCTGTCAGCATGTTTTTTATTTGCTGTCATCCCAGATAAAAGTTTCCGCTAAAATCCTGAAATGTAAGAAGTAAAACACTAACAGCAGACTATCTCTGTGCTCAGGCTGTCCAACTGATCCTGGACCAGTGTGGGGGGGCAGTGGTGAATGAGGTGGAGGGGTTGGGAGTGGAGCTTCATGAAATGGACCAGTCAGGCTGTAAAGCCTCAGGAGAAACGCCAGGGAACCAGAGGTAGGATCCATATTACCAGTACCTACCTTCACTCGGCAAAGGGCTGGACAACACCGCTGACAAATACCGACTGGTTCCATTAAAATGAGAAACAGCAATAATACTGACAATATCAACATTGGTGCAGATAAATACTATTAGCAATAACAATGAAAAGGTGCTCTTTCCGGGGATTATGAACACAACAGTAATGAGGCCAGGTTCAACACACGACACAAGAGACTACTAATGACAAGTTAGCATAACAACCATTTTTATAAAGGATAATTAGCCTTGCTGAATGGATAATAAGCAGCAAAGTGTTTTTTATGAAAATGAAAACAATAACATCGATCAGTCCGTGACAGAGCACTGCTGTGCCACATCAGCTTTCATCTCCTTGATACTGATTCCAGCGCCTCCTCTTCTGAATTTTGTCCTCTCTCAACCCCCCACTTCTCCTTCTCTTATTCATCAAACTGATCCCCCTCTCCTCCCCCTCTCTCCATTTCCTCCTCAGGTATCTGAATGTGTTCCAGCCCCTGCAGCTTGGAGGAGTGAAGGACTCCACCCCATACCATCACTACAGGAGCTACAGCGGCTGTATCCGTAACCTAATGGTGGACAGCCAGGTACTATACTGTGTGTGTGTGTCTTTATCTACGTGTGTATGTGTGTGCTTGTTTTTGCATGCATGTGTTTGGGCTGCTTCCTCTGTGAACTTTGTGGTGGATAGACCGTGGCTGCGTGAATGTGTGTGTATTGTGTATTTGTATGTGTTAGTGTGTTTATACAGAGCTTCTCTTGCTCATTCTCTTTGTGCGGGTGTCAGCCAAGGCCAAAATCACACTTTTAAAGTCCAAAATAAGAAATAAATGAAAAGAATGTTTCAATCTTTCTGCTGCAGGTTGCAACCTGAATGTGAATGAGCCATTTTTGGTTCACCCTGCTGTCTCTTCATCAGTACCTGGAAGATACTCTGCTGGTGGGCCAAAACTTTCACAAATGTTGGGTGGAAGAATTCCATGTCGAAAATTTTTAATTGTCAAGATTGTGACACATTTGGTGTGGGAGGCCCCGATGGGAATCGAACCCTCAGCCTCAGCAGTGTTTTGTGCCATGTTCTGCTCATCAAGAAACACAGATAAAGAAAATGATTTCTAAATCAAAAGCATAGATTTTTGTTGGTTTTAGTGTGTTGTTGCTATGTATGCCCTTCATTTAAGTAGATCCATTAAAAATCACCTGATTTATATCCAAGGTTGGCGTGTAAAAGAATAGAAGTGACGGTGTTGCGTGTTCAGAATACAGGAATGAAGTATCTGTGTTCAGCCCACGTTACAGTTCAGAACACATGACCTCAGATTACAGATGATTTATGAAGTTTGAGGAGAATAGTTTAAGAATACGTCCCTCCAAATCAGCATCAGCGTGACAGGTGGGACAACGCGTTCACGCACCGTCGGTGAACAAGCGCGAGAACAGACATAAACTGAAAACTAAATGGAAGGAAATTGTCTTTTAAAAGATCAGCTTAGGCTGCAGTCTGCCACTCTGCAATGATAAAACTCATGGAAAACATTTTATTTGCCGCCAAGTATTCACTCTACACAACATAGTTCTTGTAGTGCATTCGTGCATTTGTTTGTTTATGTCTGCCCACAGTTTCAGTGTGTACCTTTGTCTGTTTGTCATTCATGCAACGTAAATATGATAAAAAAGTGAGATGAGTTAAACTGAAAAGACCCGCTATTTCCTGGTGCCAGCCCTGCTCCCAGTTAAGAGCAATGATACAATCTTTTAAAAAACAAATAACTATTTTCAACTGACAAACGCTCATCTATTCCTGATGCACCACACGGTCGTGTGCAGCAGTAACTGGCAGATGGTAAACACATCTTGAAATAATGGCATGGAGACACTAGTAACACCAAGGACTAAGTAACAATGTGATGTAAATAAATGATGTAAATAGGGCGGCACGGTGGCACAGTGGTTAGCGCAGTCGCCTCACACCAAGAAGGTCCTGGGTTCGAGCCCCAGGGTAGCGTGTGTGTGTGTGTGTGTGTGTGTGTGTGTGTGTGTGTGTGTGTGTGTGTGGCAGCCTGTCCAGGGTGTCTCCCTGCCTGCCGCCCAATGACTGCTGGGATAGGCTCCAGCATCCCATTCTGTGCATATGAAATTACTGTGTATGAGGTAATTCATGATTAAATGACTTGTTTGCAACAGCAGAAGAAAACCATAGAGAGCAGTCCATAGAGTATTTCTGTATAACAAGTGTAGAAAAGGCAAAAAAAGGCCTAATCTTGACATGTTAATGTCTGAGTTGAGGAAAAAAAGACAATAATTTCTCTCTTGTTTTCTCCTTCTATAGGTATATGACCTGGCCTCACCAGGGGAGAGTGTGGATAGCGCCCCCGGCTGCGGGCTCACAGACGGTGTGTGTGTAACGACAGCGGGCCCCTCCTGTGGTGTCCACGGGACCTGCCTGGGAGAGTGGGGGTCCTTCAGCTGCGAATGTCACCCTGGATACACCGGACACAAATGCGAAAAGGGTGAGAAGACTGAGAGGAGCAATCTCAACAATGTCTGTGTGTGTGTGTGTGTGTGTGTGTGTGTGTGTGTGTGTTGAATGAGTGTGTGCATTGTGTATGTGCGTATACGTGTGTGATGAGTGAGAGAGAGAAATGTGTGTGTGTGTCTGTCTGTGAGTGCTTGTGAGAGTTGAGACAGTGAATGTCTCAGTGTGTACGTGTACATGTGTAATGAATGACTGGGTGTATATGATTGTGTGGGTGTCTGTGTGTGTGTTGTGTGTAAGAAAGTGAATGAACAAATGAGTTGATGTGTGAGTGTGTTTGTGTGCTTGTAAGAGTAAAATAAATCTGCAAGTGTGTACATGTACAAACATACATCATGTGTCTTCACATCTTAGTAACCCAGCATTTTGATCTCTCTCAGTCATACCGGAGTGGTCCTTGGATTTAGGTAGCGTACTTCGCTACCAGATGAGAGGAGGTGGGAGCCCCCGGCGTACACACACCCAGCTCCTCCTCCGCACCCGGTCCTCCACTGGTACCCTGCTCTCCATGACCTCACGAGACGGCAATGAGTTCATCGTCTTAGAGGTCAGTATACCCCCCCCCACCCACCCACTGGTAATGGGTTGACAAAAACTATGATGTAAACGTCATTACATTTAACCATAGTTTTTTGTTGTCTTGATGCATGCTCAATAATCCAGGTAAGAAAATCAAAAAAGGTTGAATCAGTTCATCTGGATACAACGTTTATTGACAGATACGTTTCATCACTCAAGTAAGTGACCGATATCCCCACCCCTTATGAACAATACAGTACAATACAGTGCCTAATGACCGAAACCAACGACCAGTTTCATATGCAAATATGGGTGTGACTATTGATCATGTGTACTATTCACAGAGGGTTGGGGAATAGTTGCAATCTCAGCATCGTAAGATTGCGATAAATGTACTCTTAGCCCCCCCACCCCCCACAGTTCAGGATTGGTCGTGCCCTCTTAACATAGATGGCCTCTTTGACTCCGAGCTGTTCAAACCTTTGTTCCTCCCTATCAAGGATGTGCACATCCTCATCCCTGAAAGGATGGCAACTGGCCTGTAGATGGGTGTAGACTGCTGAGTCCTGGCCTGACGTGTTAGCTCTCCTGTGTTGAAAAGAATGGAAAAGAAAAGAATGGCACAGCACAGGAGAGCTAACACGCCAGGCCAGGGCTCCGCAGTCTACATCCATCAACAGGCAAGTGCCCACTTTTTCAGGGATGAGGATGTGCGCATCCTTGATAGGGAGGAACGATGGTTTGAATGGGGAGTCAAAGAGGCCATCTATGTTAAGAGGGAACGACCAACCCTGAACCGAGGGGGGGCTAAGAGTACATCTGTCGCCATCTTACAATGCTGTGATTGCAACTATTCCTCAATCCTTTGTGAATAGTACACATGATCAATGGTCACACCCATATTTTCATATGACACTGGTCGTTGGTTTCGGTTGTTAGGGCACTGTATGGGATTGTACTATATGTAAGGGGTGGGGATACCTGCAGTCAGTTTAGACTGAAGATGTTACTTAGTTGAGTGATGAAACGTATCTCAATAAACGTTGTATCCAGATGAACTGATTCAACCTTCTTTGACATAGTTTTTGTTGTCAAAGCTGAGTTTCAGTTCTTATTTATTGTCTCGTTGTGGGGGTTGATGGAGAATTTCAGTTGCAGCTTTCACGAACAATATTAATACAGTCAGCCAACCCTGCCAAATGACCTTTGATAGACAGAGAGGTAGTGAGAGGAGGAAAGACAAAAATGGAGAATTTGAGTTTTGAATACATACTGTAATAAAGTGGAACATTTCATTTTACAACACTGTCCATGTGATCTAGGGTAGTGGATAAGCCAGCTCTACCCTTTCTTTTATTCCAGCTTAAAGACAAATTTGAACAGTGCATCCATTTGAGCAATACCCTCAAATGGTGATCCTACCAATGCCTCCTGTGCTCTGATATGCAGCAAATCAGCCACTGCAGCTTGATTATCCAGAAGAGCTTGAATATGGCCTGGTTTACATTTGGAACCATTCAAAGCTTGTATTTCCTCAATGTCTATGTCTAGATCTTTTATTGATCATGTGATGTCTCCAATGACACTGAAAGTGTATTGATTACAGAACTGTTGAATCTGCATCTTCCCCACACCCCACCATTGCAACAGGGGTGTAAACTATGTCATTTCTGATTTCCATTCCCCCCCATAAATAGTTAGACACAATCTAAAATGACCATCATTTGATATAATAGCAGTGTTAAAATGGCAACATGCACTCCCAAGATTTAACTCCATTCATGAAACCAGTCCCTGTTAGAAAAGAGTGATCAGAAAACAGTAAAACTTGATCTTTATTCTTTGTATTTCATTTAGTGGTCAGTATTTTGACAACAGATTCATCTTCAATTATTTGATGTCAGTTAACTTGTAAATCATCAATATCCTTCCCTATCTGCTCTGCTTTCTCCCTCTACTGTGGTCTGACTTGGCTCACTGGCCACCATATCTGCAATGGTATCAGCACTTTCCTTCCTCTGGCATTGCTTCCTTTTCCACGCCATCCTCTGCTTGGCTCCCATTCTACCATAGTCCCCATAGACTCAGACCCCATAGATCATGGTGCCATAAACTCGGCCTCTTTTTCATGTGCGCTGTCTCGAAAATTACATACTAGGTGCCCTTCCTGCCCATAGCCAACGCATATATTGATGTAATCAAACCCATCAACCTTAAATTCCATTACAATATTGAGTTCTTCTTTATCATTTTATCAAAGCCATTTTCACCTGTCTCCTAAATTATACAAAAATTTTCCGTTGTGGTGATTTGCAATCTGACAATATCAGTTTCATTGCCCATCTGACCATGACAAGACACTTATCTCCCCAGTGCTTCATCATTTACAAAGTGGGATTTATTAAACAAAGAGACTTTCTTGGCTGGATTTGCAGGAAGAAAAACTGCTGTATGATGTTTTCTTAATGTGACACCATATTCAGCTTGGAAGTTCACTTTCCAGAGTGCGGAAACAATGAAACTATTCATCTTAGACACAGCTTTTAAACTATCTTATCCAGCCATTGCCCCTACCACTAAACAACACTCCTGCACTGGGATTTCTACACCGACAGGTTATCTTTAAGTCCCCTTGTCTGCGTGGGTTTCCTTCCGGGTGCTCTGGTTTCCTCCCACAGTCCAAAGACATGTAGGTCAGGTGAATCGGCTGTACCAAACTGCCCCTAGGTATGAATGTGAATGTGTGTCGGCCCTGTGTGATGGCCTGTCCAGAGTGTCCCCCGCCTGCCGCCCAGTGACTGCTGGGATAGGCTCCAGCATCCCCGAGAGCAGGATAAGTGGTTCGGATAATGGATGGATGGATGTTATCTTTAAGGGAAAATTCGCAGATTTTCAACCTTACCTCTGTCTATCTGCGACAGGGATAGCATGTGAAAAACACCCTGCAGTTGTTCCCAATCATTACTGTATCTCTGGAACAGGAGTGAAACCGTTTTTTTTTTTCCCCAGCTGCCAAATGCCATATTATGACGTCATTTGGCGGCTAAACTACAGCTTAGCAGGGTTTCTAATACTCTAATCTACTCGAAACACGCCGTTCAAAAAACACTTCCACGTTCTCTCAGCTAAACTACGTTTCTGATGGAAATGACATCCTACAATACTAGTGCAGAGGATTTTACGGATGACAGTATAGAGGCTTATGTGCAATGCATTCTGGTATGTGTACATGCTGTGGGACTGTGAGCAGGAGAGCACCAGTTTCTCTGTCAGTATAGTGCAGAGTGAGGACGTCATTGTTTCAATCCACTACATTACCCATTAGTACTGATTGGACAAACACAAAACCATCAGGGAAATGTCCGTTTAACGCCGTTTTGATGGGAGACTTTTTTAAAAAGTGAGTGAGAGAAAGGAACTGAGAAAATGAGAGAGAGGGAAAAAAAGGGATGTTGAGGAAGAATAAGAGAGAGAGGTCCCACAATAGTAGGAATTTGTACAACACTCAACAGGGACATGAACACAATGTTTGAGTCGAAGCAAACTAAAAAACATCTAACAAGATCAATACGCTAAGCATTAAATCCTTAGATTATTGTTATGATTAAAGTGATCAGTGAAAGTGTATCCTACCATCCATCCATCCATCCATTAATCCAAACCGCTTATCCTGCTCTCAGGGTCGCGGGGATGCCGGAGCCTATCCCAACAGTCATTGGGCGGCAGGTGGGGAGACACCCTGGACAGGCCGCCAGGCCATCACAGGGCCCACACACATTCACACCTAGGGACAATTTAGTACGGCCAATTCACCTGACCTACATGTCTATGGACTGTGGGAGGAAACCGGAGCACCCGGAGGAAACCCACGCAGACACTGGGAGAACATGCAAACTCCACACAGAGAACAACCTGGGACGAACCCCGAGATTGGACTATCCCAGGGCTCGAACCCAGGACCTTCTTGCTGAGGCAACCGCGCTAACCACTGCACCACCGTGCCGCCCCAATTCAATTCAATACAATTCATTTAACATAAAATTATTGCTACTGTTTATTCTACTTGTTTTTCTTAATGGAAAACACTTGGGAAAGTCCAAGTAAAATACCTGAATGTAATGTCAATCTTATCTCTTTTTTCAGTTCTTCTCTCTCAACCTTTCTCTCGAGCATTTTCTCTTCATCCTTTCTCTCACTCCCCCACCTCTCTCTCTCAGATCATGGAGGGTCTCCTCTCGGTGCGTGCTAACCTTGGGGATGGGGCTCACACCCTGCATCTGCCTGGCCAGAGGCTGGATGGTGGACAGTGGATCCTGGTCAGCCTCCATCGCTATGACAACCTTTTCACACTGCGCCTGGGGCAGGGTGGCGGGATGCGGGAGGTCAGTGCCCAGCTGGGGAAACGACGGGAGATCATGGTCCATCCATCCAGCGTGATGGTTGGCAACGGACCCAACCCCGAAGACAAGGCTGACTTCCAGGGTGAGATCTTGGTCTGGGGTCTGGTCTGCTCTGAGATTGACTAGGTCAGCTTGAATTTAGAATTCACTGAGCTAATTTTAATATTATTACTCTGGTCAAGTTTCAACTAAATGCCTAAAATTGATATCTAGATTAGTCTAGTCTAAATACATCAAGTTTTATTGGGCAGCAGTGGCTCAGGAGGTGGTCATCTTGTAACTGGAGGGTTGCTGGTTCAATCCTCAGCTCCTTCTTGGAAAAATGTTAAGGTGTCCCTTAGCAAGACACCTAACCCCAAACTGCTCCCAATGAGCTGGTTGTTACCTTGCATGATTGACATTCACATTTGAGTGTGTGTGTTGTGTGGGCAAATGTGAGGCATTTGAAGCACTTAAAGTGGCTGTTGCAGCTAGAACAGTGCTATATAAAATGCAGACCATTTTCCAATGTGACTATGTTGGATGCTCATAGAAAAACATGACAGGCTTAATGCAATATCCTTGAATAGACACCACCCTCCTCCTTTCATCCTACTTTCTTACTTTTCTCTCCCTCTCACTCATCCTGTCTTTTTTCCCAAGTTCAGTCCTTTGCTGTTGCAGCTAGAAAAGCGCCATATAAATGCAAGCCATCCATCCATCCATGGCCATGCCATCAGATCTGCATTTTGTCTTTTTCAAGCTAATTCCGCCTCCTAGCGGTCATTCTGGGAGTTTGGTCATGTGAAGGCAGCCAAGAAAGTGATTTCAATGGTATTATTTCAACTTTGAAGTTAATATTTAAAGCCCTTTCCTTGAAGTCATTACCATTTTAGAGACTCTGCTTAACTATATTTTTATAAATTCTAATAGTTTACTCGAGTAAAAAAAATTGGATTCTATACTTTGATTTTTTGAACTAAATCAATATAAAGCAAAATTAATGAAAACTAAGTAACACCACATTAAACAAGTCTAAGTTAGGCTAAACTGAACTAAACTAAACTAAAATCAACTGACCTTAAAGTTACAGATCTTTTTTTGTGTAACTTCTATGATCATACTTCTAACTGTAGTGGTGTTTTGGATCTCGTACCAGTAATATATTTCAGGTGACACTGTCTCCAGGGTGTCTCCCCGCCTGCCACCCAATGACTGCTGGAATAGGCTCCAGCATCCCCGCGACCCTGAGAGCAGGATAAGCGGTTAAGATACTGGATGGATGTCTCCAGTGGTGTTGTGTTGGCATCTTCCCACATGTTTAAACCTGAGTTTCTACAGATCTCATTCAGTATCTGCTGGTAAAGGTCTACAAGTTTGTCCTGCAATATCTTTTTGCTAGCTACAACAATTTGCCTTCTTGCCCTTGATTATTAGATTTCTCGGGTAAATATTACCCAGCAGTAGTAATTAAAATAAGTAAGCTGTTCAGGTCCGATATTCTGTTCAAATGTGCTAGCAAAAAAGATATTTAAAAATAATACTTTTGTATGTAAATCTCCAGTACAGTAACTTTAACCACAATGAAATTTAACAAGGTAACAAGCAAAGCCAAACTAAACTAAGACAAGACAAACAAAGCTAGACTAAAGTAAGTTAGCTAATATAAGTCTAAGTAACAGTGTTGAAGAATCTCAACTGAATAAATGTCTGTTAGGTTGCTATCTTATTGCCGCTGGCGAAAGCCTTTGTATTTGCAGTTATGCCTAGAAACACAAACATGTATCTGTGGCGACATTCTCGTCACAAATGTCGCACAGGTAGTGATGTGTTTTACGTCACCCAGTGGCGGGGTGGTCCAAAATGACTCCTGGGAAGTGTATGCCAAAACTGAACGTGACAGAAATCTGTGAGTTTGTCCCTTTAAGCTAAACTTGAATAGAACCGAACCAAGCTAAACTCCTTCCTCCTCCCCAGGCTGTCTGCGTGACTTGCGTCTGAATGGTCACTCCCTCCCTCTGGACGGTCAGAGCTCAGAGTTTGTGACGGTATTGGAGCGTAGGGGCGTGACACCGGGGTGTCGGACCGACGCCTGCAGCTCCAGACCCTGCCGCAGCCCGCTGTACTGTGTGGACCTGTGGAGAAAACATCAGTGCAGGTGGGGAGGACAGCTGTATACATACACACACATGCATACACCACACATATAGACACACCACACACAGACACACACAACTTAACTTCTCACATCTTACACATACACAAAACATAGATGTACACACACACAACAATGCCTACACTTATACCAAAAATCAATATACATTCTCACACATTTACATGCACGCTCAAAAATTCACTTTCACATGTATACACACGTGCCCAGAGACTCCCACTCAGACACACATCGAAACACGTTTAAACACACATTTATGCGCACACACAAACAATGAGACATTAACTATTAGTAACCTCACTTAAAACTACAAGGACAAACTTGAAAAAGCACACACAAATTCACACAGATTGAGAGTTGTCCATCTGAAACAGAAAAATTCCTAAACATCCCACACAATAGGGTTTACATGAAACACAACACTGAATTTCCACATGCCTTTATCTGTCTGACTCCACACCCTGTCTGCCGTTGGTCCTCAGGTGCCCAGGCGGTCAGGTGACCGTGATGGACAACACAACAGGCCAGCAGCGCTGTGTGCCCTCACCTTGCGGCCCCTCAGCATGTCGCAACGGCGGTGTGTGCCAGGCTGTATCCCCAGACAGCTACCAGTGTCGCTGTCAGGAGGGGTTTCGGGGTCAACGCTGTGAGATTGGCCAGGTTAAAGGCCATCGCCTGGCTGCACTCAGCCCGAGCTCTATCCTGGCCATCAGCATGTGTTTGCTGGTGTTCTTCGGTAAGAGCATGGTGGAAAAATCCATTATTGATCGAGTCGTCTGAATGACAAAATCAATCAGTCATTCAGAACTATACATGTCTCCTTAACAACAGAACGAGAGGGATTTCACTCCTACCTAAAACAATCATGGGCGGTCAAAATGACACCTGGTTTTTAAACTCTATATTCTGTCAAGATAAATACCCCATTGAGATATTAATGCATTGCATATGTCTCTCCATCTCTTTTTCACTCAATCAAATTCAAATTTTTAGTCTTTGCAGTTTTTTTTATGTCTGTTCATATTTCTGTCTGTTTACTTTTATTTGTTTGTTGTGTATGAATGCATGTGTGTGTGTGTGTGTAGCTGTGCTGGTAGCAGTGACTGTGTGGAACCAGAAAGGAAGTCGTAATAAGTTCCGAAAGCGCGGTGTTTACCACATTCCTGCTGAACATGAGAGTTGGGAGGACATCAGAGAAAACATCCTCAACTATAATGAGGAGGGGGGCGGGGAGCAGGACCAGGTATGTACACACACACACACACTATCTAGACCAGGGGTCTCCAACCTTTTTGCACAGCAGTCCGGTTTAATATGGACAATATTCTTGCGGACCGGCTGGGGTGGGAGGGGGGTGTTAATCACGACCAGACTATAGGTTAGGTTTACAAGTCAATAGCATCAAGTAAGTAATGTTTGGATATTAAACACACAGCACATATTTTCTTTGCATGAACATATTAAAAACCTTGCAACTCGCCAATATCACCATTATTTGACCATTAACTAGAGTTGCAATGGCCATGTGTACTATTCACAGAGGATTGGGGAATAGTTGCAATCACAGCATTGTAAGATGCCGACAGATGTACTTTTAGGTCCCCCCCCCCCCCCCCGGTTCAGGGATGGTCCTTCCCTCTTCACACAGATGGCCTCCTTTACTCCCCGTTCAAACCAGCGTTCCTCCCTATCAAGGATGTGCACATCCTCATCCTCGGAAGAGTGGCCACTGGCCTGTAGATGGAAGTAGACTGTGGAGTCCAGGCCTGACGTGTTAGCTCTTCTATGTTGTGCCATCTTCTTGGCTAGAGTCTGTCTAGTTTCCCCAATGTATAAGTCACAGCAATCCTCCTGGCACTTAACAGCGTACACTATATTGCTCTGTTTGTGCTGGGGGACCTGATCCTTGGGGTTGACCAATTTCTGGCGCAGTGTGTTTTGGGGTTTGAAAGCAACAGAGCAGCACAGACAGACCGTACTAAATTCAGTGTAATTATAGCACAAATAGCCTATAACGTTATATGTTTATTATTCAGGTTTATTTATTTATTGCCGAATTATATCATTTCCTCGCGGCCCGATAACAAATGCTGTGCAGCCCGGTGTCGGTGGTTGGGGATTGCTGACCCAGACAGACACACACAAAAGGATGAGAGGCCTATTAAGATGGCATTGCAGTGATATGAAACATTGACTAAAACACAGAGAGAACATGCAAGAGATATGTTTTTGTTTTTTTGCAGGAGATATCTAGAACAAGTGTTTCAACAGTGCTTCAAATCACCACTAGGTAGTGTCATTAACACTGGTGCACAGACTAATGAGCTGGAGCCTAGTGGACTGGGCTCAACACAGTCCAATGGGGCAGTAGTTTAAGCCTTTAAAATCACGATATATCCCATTTTCAAAAACGGAAAGCTCACAGTACAGTCACGCTTATCTTCATCTATTTCCTGTTTATTCTGAATGTTTTTCAATAGGGGCAAACCTATAGTATAACAATTGACGGCACGGATGTAGCAAGTATTTGTGGAAGTGCAAATATATTCATTTCAACGTCCTACTATTTTTTCTGTGGAACACGCTAAGACATGTTTCACTATATTGTGAGCTTCTAGTTTTTGAAGAAGGTATATCGGCAAAGTGATAAGTGCCTCAACACTGAAGCAGTTGGTGTACTTTTTTTTTGTATGATTCGAAATGATGCCCAGCAAAGTTTTAATGAGGTCTACATTCAAAACAAATTGAACCTATCCTTTCAATTGATAAACCATAGGGTCTGGTCTCAATCCTATCTTTATCTCCTGTGTCTCCCTCCTAATCTAGTACTACAGCTGAGCAACTTACACTTAACTTTTTAAGAAATTAAGAAGTAAAATATTTCCCTCCATTCTCTTCCAGAATGCCTATGATATCACCGAGCTAAAGCGGCCCTTGTGCTCCAGCCTGTCCCAGTCCTCCTCTTGCACCACAGCCCCCCTCATCAAGTCCTCCCAGGGCTCCCAGGAAGAGGTGCACCCCTCTAGCTCGTCTTGCAGCTCTGGGGCTCCCTACCTCAGTATACCCCACCATCACCACCACCATCACCAGCACCACCCCCATGCTAGCAACACTAGCAGTGCCAGCTACGATGCTAACTATGCTAATGGAGCGGACTACACTAGCGGAGCTAATTATGTTAACCATGCTACCCACAAGACTGGAAATGTTGAGACGAGCGGTGCTGAGGCTAGCTACATGAATGCCCCCGCTGCGGGTTCACACTCTCACGTGGACTTTAAAAGTTATGTGGCCCGCATCATCTGGGAGGCAGACAATGACAGCGAAGCCTTTCCGCTGGATGCCTACCATGTCTGGTGCGTAGAAGGCTCTGGATCGTCGGTTGGAAGCCTCAGTTCGCTGGGGTCGGCCACTTCCCACCGAAATGTCACCGTGTCTGGGGAGGAGGAGGAAGAAAAGGGGGAGTTTGGTTACGATAGGCTATCACGTTGGGGGCCAAAGTTCCAGGCACTCAGTGAAATGTATGATCGGCCCCAGTTGGCCCTCACCTACAGGGACGCAGTGAGCTACATGCAGCGGAGCCACAGTCAGGATCCCCTCCCCCACCCACATTAGGGTTATCTGTACCCACCACGGATTCCCAACCCCAACCCAGCAAACCCACACATAACCAACCCTTGACAGGTACTTATAATGTTTAGCCGCATCTCAATGCCCTTAATGTGGTCCTCTTAAGACGAAGTTCCATCTCCTGAGTCGCTTAATGGATAGAGCAAGGCTCTGTCATTGACCATTAGGGGCTCTGCTCTCTCTAGGGCCTCTCACGTTAAAAAAAAAAAAGTGTTCCAAGGCACTCGAGGGTAAAGATATCCACCATATGGCATGTCTAAAAAAATGTCCTCAAATTTTTTCTTCAGTTTGGATGACAAGATGTGTGACAGGAGAGAGCAAAGGACTTCCAGTTAGTCTTCAGCCTGTCTTTAAGGATCACCAGGGAATAGTAGGCAAAGAAAAGGCCACTGTAGGAAGCTGAGATGTGTCCTTTGACAGTTGCTGCTCAGGAGTGTCAAAGGACAACAGAGCACATTACCAGTGGGTTGGCATAAGAGGCCTAATAGATACATCAGGCAAACAAAAATTTGTTTTTTGCTAAAGCAATTCCATCTGCTGTAATTATTTTGGTTTTTAGGCTTTTTGACAGTGTGTGGGTAGCAGAAGTCGCTCCTCGACACTTGTGACTGTATAATTGAGTCCCAGTGCAAGGCCAGAGTCGGTCACACCCACACTTTGTAACTGTTTTCATTTGGAAATGTTAGAGTTAATGAATTATGTTTGTGTCAATAGACTTTGTTAGTACAAAACCAGACTTGAACCTGTTCTAATAGCAACAAAACCACGAGGGATGTCCCCCGGGCAGCAGGAGCTGGGCACATGAAAATGGTGGCATTCTGATTTTTGATGTTGAAAGGTATCAAAAACAGTAAAATGTTTGCTCTTTTATTTTTGTTCTATTCCTGCTTCTTTATATTTGCCTTTGAATTGTGCAAAACAGTTGCGATTAGTATCTTAGTCAAGCAAGTGGCTTGTAGAGATGTTATATACAAAAATAAATAAATAAAATTTCATTCAACAAAGGTATAGAAGAACAAATTTCCCGACACTCAGCTTTATGATTTGCCATTTGGATGTTAGTCTCCACCACACAGGAGTTTCTACAAGGCAAAATTTAACTTACAAAAACAACACTTTATTTAAAATAAAAATCTTTTTTCTTCGTTTAACATGAATCTCATTGATTTTGTCAGATTAGTTGGATCAACCACAAATTCACTTAGTTTTCTTTTATTCTCGTTGCACTAGTAGAGGATTCTTTGTCCTCACCAAAAGCGGTTTTTTTTTGTTGTCAAAAACAGTTTAAAAAAAATTAAAAGGCTTGTCAAGCTTAGCAGGTGAACCCCCCCCCCCCCCGTATTTCAATCTTGTATAGTAGACACTAAGAAGAGGTTTGCAGAAGAGATTATTTTTATACTCCCATGTATAAACAGTTTCCCCTTCACCCCTTTCAGTTGGTTGTTCGTTGTGTAATGTGGTGGGTGGTGCTTTTCATTGTATTTCTGCTATTAGTTTGCAGTAGCAGTGGTGTTCAAACCCGCTTCTCATGCTGCATTCAGACTGCTAGCAACCACATTGTGAGACAGCGAATTTGAGATAGCCGAGCGACAGCTGTACTGCTAATAATGCTGCAGTGGTGGGCGGGACATAGGGCAATGCTAGTAGGTGATTGGCTGGTGATGGTCAACTTTGGCCAGAAGTTCGGTTACTGCTAGCTTACCCAAGCCGGTCAACATTTTCCGTTTGACTTTTATGAGCTGGTTAATTTAGTTCCTTGGTGATGTGTATGCACTTACTGTGAAAATGTCTTTATAACGACGTCTCATAACAGGTGTGAAAGTGTGGGTGAGGTTGTAGCTCGTTGAAGATATACCCCTCCCAAATTTAGCTGCTCCCACCTGTGGAAACTTTGTTCAAGTGGGGCAGGGAATTAGTTTTTTTCTCTACCAGGCACGATGGCAACTCAATTTCAGTATTCACCAGCCATTCACTATTTAACCAGCCATGTGTGATTTTTAGAAATAAAAATAACAAAACTCATGGTCACAGTTGCCCTCTTGCCAAAGTGGCAGGTAGACAAACCCAACCAGTCTCAGCCCAAGTTTACCAGTATGGTGTCTGGTGGCGGTTTCCCTCCCTACCTCCAAGCACCATCCTTGTAGTGTTGTGAAGAAAATGTCGACTGAATGTATTGTTTTCAAAAAGCCAAGAAATGTTCACGTCAAGGTCTGAAAGGAGACTCGTGGAGGTAGTCTACAAGCAAGCAGAGTACAATCAAGAAAATGTCATTAATGACTTTAACGTTTAACTTTAAAGTCACAAACATTCCTTTTTCATGGAGGATTACATTAGATTCACAATTCATGACAAAATTGATATTTATCAGCGTTATTGATATGAAATGAGGGAATTTGGATGAGGATCCATTTTCAAAATTGACTTCATGTGTAATGAAAATGGACTTCTTAGATGATTCTGTATTACTGTCAGATGTTTGCAGCCGAATCCAATTGCAAACATCCACCTTGCAATTGAATTCAAAATGGCCTCCCTTGTTTGGAATCTTTTTTTTTCCAAAGAGAGAAAAGGATAAAGAGCATTGGTTTTACAGCAGCTGTGAGAATTATTTAACCTCTACATATAATTTCTAAATATTCTTTTGTTTTGTTTTTTTGCCAAAAAACTGGGTTGAAAAATACATTCACAATCATGTTTTATATCAATTTATTATTAGGATGCACCATTGGTGCACCTTTCTCTACATTTATTATGGATATCATCGAAGAAAGAGAGTGAAAAGAACCTGTCGCAAAGCAAAATGAGTTGTTTATATGTGGTGATGATGAATTACAAAGAACTTATTAAGAAGTGTTGAGCACCTTTAAGCAGAACATTCTGTTAGCGTATTTTTAGGCTTCAACACTAGTTTCTTGAAGTACTTTATGTAGACGTTTGAGCCATCAATTCAAATAAATGTGCTTTTAACTAATTTTGTAGCACAGGAATATGTGCAAATGCTGGGAGAATAAATGATTTATATAACCTATGTAATCAAGTCAAATTCTTTGTCTCAAAGCATTTTGCAGACCAAAAGTACAGATTAGTAGCAGAGCTCAAACATAAACCATGATTCCAGGTACAACAGCCTCCCTCCCAACTGTACTGGCACATCGATGCAGAGGGAGCAGTAGAAACATCTTTTTTTTCTCCTCTGATCCTGTACTCAAAATCCAAGTGTCCCTTCTATAAATTGTGCTCTAAGCTATGCATCCAAATCAAATTACACGGGTGTCTTTTTATAAACTTATTTTAAGCTTCAAATACTGCAGTTTGTTTTGAGCTATGTGGTAAACGACAGCTGTGCCGATGTAACACAAAATCCAACGTTTTTTGACAGTCAAATGTATGCAAATGTGTTGATTGCTGAAAGTAACACAGACATACATGCACTTGCAAGACAGCCTTTTCACCCCAAACGAGCCAATGTCTAAAATTGTTGTATTGAAGACAGTCTTGATCTTGTTCTGTATGATATAATGTACATATATGTACGTTTTATAGCAACCGAACATGGAATATTCCTTTTGTATATGACTTTTAATAAAACAACTTCCCCCAAAGTACTTCTCGCTAAATAGATATCTTTCTTTTATCTCAGATATATGTCAAAAAAGAGAATAGATCGACAGATACAGAGACAGAAAGACGGATAACACCACAGTGCCACCGCCTGGTGAAATCCAAAAACGCCCAATCGGAGTAGAAAAAGGGGTTTTAAACGAGATCATAATAGCTTTATTTACTGATTTTACCTGCTCAATATCTATCAGTGATTTCAGAATTAGTTTCTCTGCTTTTCATTTTGACAGTCCATGTTTTCAAAGTGATTTTATACTAACCTTAAACCCGCTTTATGGACTATTGGCCTATTGAAGCAGACTTTCTCTTGTTTTGAGGCTACACAGCACTGGATTAAGCCTTCATCAAACTGACTTAGCCACCACGTGTATGATCGGTAGGGTCAAATTGATTCCTGCTTAGGGCTACGAAAAGGCTTGGGACTTGTTCTGGACTTATTTGATCTTTAAAGTAAAAGTGCTCCCCACTCTCTAAGGATGGTAAAGGCCTGGTTAGAAAAAAACAAAACATTTTGTATAGCAACACACCACACACGGACACACACACACACACAGAGGCGACTGGCGTGTAGGTGCCGGTGAACCCAATTGGAGCATATGAATTGTTCAATACTGCTGAATTGAGGTTAGTGAGCAAGTACGTACAGCTGTGGGGTGGGGGATGTGTAGCTTGGACACTCACCCCAAGCTTACAGTGCTTTCTCCCACGTTGCATTGTCCCTGACCTATATTGTGGCAGGCCTGAGATGGGTGGCGCTATGCTTTTGTCTTGTCCTGTCGCTGCAGTGAAATGGTTTCAGTTTACCTTCTAATACAGATTACACGTTTAATAACATAAAAAAGACTATGTGAAGTAGGCGTGAAATCGATTTATTTGCTAAGTGAATTTTACACATGCGCACATTTTTTTCTCTATCTGCATTTAATCTATCAAAACTTTCAGGAGCAGTGGGCTTCCCCATTCTCCGCTGCCCAGGGACAGAGTTTCAAGTTTATTTGTTATTCTCATGATGAAATTCCTGTTTTTGCCTGCTCAACACACAAGGGGGAAATAAAAGTACTTGGAGAAATCAAAGTGCAAAGAACAACATACAAGTACAAAACCAGCTCTAGATCTGGAGCCAGTGCCTCGGTCAAGGGCAATGGCAGGAGTACCGTATTTCCAAGACTATAAATCGCGATTTTTTACTCATCTGGCTGGTCCTGCGATTTCTATTCCAAAGTGATTTACACAATGTAATTTCGTTGGACTAATACACTGCATTTCAACTTAAGGCCGCTAGAAGAGAGTTTAATGTTGTGACTAAATTGAAAATACTGTACCACAGAAATTGAACGACGACAGAACGGACGTTGGAACTGTCTGCCGTGGTCATTTGAGTACAGGTAGTCCCTGGGTTAAGAACGCCCGACATACGAACTCCCGTACTTAACGAACCGCCCTCCGTAAAGCCTATTTAAAAAAAGAAAGAAGTTGTTCGTACTAACGAACGGACGGACTACTTTGCGCGACGCTCAAAACAATGCGTTTTGGGCGGTTCGTCGGCCCGAGAGGGAGAACAACGCCATTCATAACCATTACTGCGCTGGCAAGCGCGAATGGGGAAACCCCTGTGACTTTTGTCGAGCCCCTAGAGCCGAGGTATCAACCAAAAACACGTTAGAATAACCACAGTTCAGTGCAAGGATCGTAGAAGATGTTTGAACAAAGAACCAAAAAACACTTGCCAGACAGTAATATTAATTAAAAACACACGCTTTCGTGCAAATGCGGTTTTTCAGGGCTCTGTTTAAGTATCTTAAAGTCCATCAGTATCACTGAAAATTTGTATGCATTGTTTCGGTACGAAATAGGGAGCCCACAAAATGTCAACCCCCTAGACTGTTTAGTTTTTGTGTAGTGATCGCTCGAAATTTTCCGTAATTCAGTCTAAGATATATTTAACCAAAAACCAATAAATTGGTTGGAATTATGAATGGGGAAACCTAGTGCGTACTGCGTAGGGGCAATACCATCAATACCAACGGCACATGGGGCGCTTAGGGGATGGACAAGAGACGGACAGGGGACGGCCAGGGAGCGGCTAGGAGACGGGCACGGGGACCTGGGCGAGACTCAGGCGGGACTGTATCATAACGGAAATGGTAGTGGTACGTGTGATGTTCAGTATTAGGGGAATACACCTTTAAGGACACAGGGAATTATGGGATAGTAAACAGAGCAGCCACGGGAGCGGGAAGGCAAACGAAGGCCAGTCGGATCATGTGCACGTTATGCATGGAGCGAAATAAACATGCCGAAGTTCCACGGCTAATTCAGAAACGGGGTTATCATCTGTGAGAGTGAAAAGTAGGTCATTACAGTACGGAACTCTGGTAAAACAGAACCGATACTCGGATGGGACTCTAAACGGAATTATGGTACTTTAGCAGAACTCTGGTGAGACTGTTAACGGAACTGACTCGAAACGGGACTGCTATAAAAACTCTAAACGGGACTGCTACTTCAGTTTGATTTTAGTTGTCAACGTTACTCGACAATTTTATATTTCAAGCCCATGAGCTTATTACTGCACTGAATTGTAAGTAAGTCAATTCAAAATGTGTCGATATGGAATTCTAAAGATTTGATATGAAATTTTAGAATGGGGAAAACGGAAATCCCCATTCGCTTTTGTGTGTGTGTGAGTGTGTGAGTGTGTGTGTGTGTGTGGGGGGGGGGGGCTGTGATGGCCTGGCGGTCTGTCCAAGGTGTCTCCCCGCCTACCGCCCAATGACTGCTGGGATAGGCTCCAGCATCCCCGCGACCCTGAGAGCAGGATAAGCGGTGGTGTGCGTTGTTTTCGCTTAAAATTTTCGTGTTTACCCTCGTACTCATGGCTTCACAGCATAAATCTGATGCAAGTGATGGTGATGTACCGGAGAAAATGAAAACGATCACGGTTGAAACGAAAGTGGAAATAATAAAGCGTTCAGAGAGAGGTGAAACGCTCTTATTCTCCCCCCCCACCCCCCCACTTACCCGGTGGGCGAGCCCCGAGCAGGCTGTCGTTTCTGGCATTAAACGGCCGGGGCCAGCCTCCGCCGGTTGCGACCCACTCCCGGCCGGGACAGTGGCAGGTGGGGAGTTTGAAATGTTTCCTTAAAAGTTTTTTATATACTGCTCAAAAAAATAAAGGGAACACCTAAAAACACAATATAGACCTCGATGAATGAAATATTTCAGCTGAAAATCTTTATTTATTAGACAGAGGAATGTGTTTAGAGCAAAATAACCTAAGAATGATCAATGGAAATCAAAATCATTAGCCCATTAAGGTCTGGATTCAGAATCATACTCAAAATCAAAGTGGAAAATGAAAACATAGGCTGATCCAACTTCTGTGGAAATTCTTCAAGACGATTCAAAATGAGGCTCAGTAGTGTGGTCGGCCTCCACGTGCCTGTATGCACTCCCTACAACGTCTGGGCATGCTCCTGATGAGACGACGGATGGTCTCCTGAGGGATCTCCTCCCAGACCTGGATCAGGGCATCGGTCAACTCCTGGACAGTCTGTGGTGCGACATCGCGTTGGCGGATGGTACGAGACATGATGTCCCAGAGGTGCTCGATTGGATTCAGGTCTGGGGAACGTGCAGGCCAGTCCATAGCATCAATGCCCTCGACATACAGGAACTGCTGACACACTCTGGCCACATGAGGACGAGCATTGTCATGCATGAGCAGGAACCCAGGGCCCACTGCACCAGCATATGGTCTGAGGATCTCATCCCGGTACCTAATGGCAGTCATGGTACCTCTGACTAGCACGTAGAGGTCTGTGCGGCCCTCCGAGGATATGCCTCCCCAGACCATCACTGACCCACCGCCAAACCGGTCATGCTGGAGGATGTTGCAGGCAGCAGAACGTTCTCCACAGCGTGTCCAGACTCTCTCACGTCTGTCACATGTGTTCAGTGTGAACCTGCTCTCATCTGTGAAGAGCACAGGGCGCCAATGGCGAATCTGCCAACCAAGATGTTCTCTGGCAAAGGTCAATCGGGCTGCACGGTGTTGGGCTGTGAGCACAGGCCCCAATTGTGGACATCGGGCCCTCATACCATCCTCATGCATTCTGTTTCTCACTGTTTGAGCAGAAACCTGCACATTAGTGGCCTGTTGAAGGTCGTTTTGTAGGGCTCCAGCAGTGCTCCTCCTGTTCCTCCTTGCACAAAGGACCAGATAGTGGTCCTGCTGCGGGGTTGTTGTCCTCCTGCGGCCCCCTCCACGTCTCCTGGTGTACTGGCCTGTCTCCTGGTACCTCCTCCATGCTCTGGACACTGCGCTGGGAGACACATCAAATCTTCTTGCCACAGCACGCATTGATGTGCCATCCTGGATGAGCTGCACTACCTAAGCAACTTCTGTAGGTTGCAGATACCGCCTCATGCCACCTCTAGTGGTGAGGGCACTAGCAAAATGAAAAACTAACCAAAGATCAGCCAGAAAAGATGAGGACAGGCAAATGGTCTGTGGCCACCACTTGCAAATCCATTCCTTTTATAGGGGTTGTCTTGCAAATTGTCTAATTTCCACCTGGTGGAAATTAGACAATTTACCAACAGGTGAAATTGATTCACAAATCAGTGTTGCTTCCTAACTGGACAGGTTGATATCTCAAAAGTGTGATTGACTTGGAGCTACATTGCATTGCTTATGTGTTCCCTTTATTTTTTTGAGCAGTGTACATACCTGTATACTATGAAAGGTGTCCATGCACTAAATCCTTCAAGCAGTAGTTTTTCTATAAATTTATTTCTGATTTTTCCCTTTTTTCTCCCAATTTAGTGGCCAATCGATCCCTATTTTAATTCAAACACCCACCCTCGTACTGCATGCGTTCGCCAACTGCATCTCTCCGGCCGGCAGTCTCGAAGGAGACTGTCTCCCCACTTTCGTAACAAGGCGACTCCAGGCCGAATCGCTGTTTTTTCCGACACACACAGAGACGCATTCACGTGACGAACACAAGCCGACTCCGCCCCCTCCCGAAGACAGCGTTGCCAATGACTGCTGCTTCATCGAGTCCGGCCATAGTTGGATCTGACGAGACCGGGGCGCGAACCCCAGTCCCCAGTGGGCAACTGCATCGACACAAAGCCGATGCTTAGACCGCTACACCACCGCGGACTCTTAAGCAGTAGTTTTTGAGAGAGGAGGCTGCTCTCCTATTGGCCAATGCTTATGAGTCAAATACTGAAAATCTAAAACATGAACTTCATCAGACAAGGAGAGTGTTCGATAGACTACAGAAAGCAGAAAAAGTGAGTCCTAGCACTCTGATGGAATTTGCACAATTTTTGGAGCCATACCAGGATGGGTTCTATGAGCTGTTCAGGTTGTGCAAAATAGCTATAGTGTTACCAATGAGCAGTGCAACATGTGAACGGAGTTTTTCAACTCTCAGGATCATAAAGAATTATTTGCGGTGTACTATGACGGAATAGATTGTCAAGTTTGGCTATACTCAGCATTGAATCAAAACGCAGCAAAGTTTTGGATCTAAATAAGTTTGTTGGGCGTTTTGCAGAACAACACGGTAATTGCCGTATTCAGCTCTTGTAGCTTCAAGACTATACTTTCAGGGATCGTTTCCATAGGTCTTAACTTGAGAAATGTGTTTCTAAAGTGTGAGTCCCGCCACCCACGACGACGAGTTGCGGCGTTTCTTTCTGAGCGCGAAGCGGGTCCAGGGAAGTGATTTGATCACAGGCTCTGTACTATTGATGACCGTTCAATGTTCCTTATGGGAGCATCGAGGGAAGGAGCGCGTTCAGAGCTCTTGTAGATTCATGTCAACTTTATGCTGCACTGGCTCTGCTCACTAATGTAAGGCTTTTTTTCTGGAAAATCTTGAATATGTGTCATGTACATCCTTGTTTCATTTCTTTTTGCCAGAATGATATGGTCCAAAGAATCTTATCGCATTTTGGTGAAAATTAGGATGTTAAAAGTAGGCCTATCATTTCCATCCACTTCACTTCAGTTGAAATTTCTATGTTTACACAAAAAACTTAAATGATGAAGCCAGTTTTTGATTTATTGTTGCTATAGAAGGTATGGAAACTGAATGTAAGCAAAATGGAATGGCTTAATCCTGTAAATAGATTACTATTGCACTGAAGTTGGACTTGTGATTGACAACTGATGGGAATAACTCATATCTACAACTGCCTGACAAATACAAATGAGATTTACTAATTTAACAGACCTATTGCAGCAGTCTTTGCATAAATTTGATGACCCCTGCTGGTCTAATAGTGCAAAAGAAAGAATTTTGGGGATAGGCAAGTCAGCTTTTTTATATAATTTAATGGGTTTTTGCTGCTTCTGCCTAGCTTTTAGGCTGCAGAGATTAAAGGTGGCCTTATCGTTTAGTTTCTCAATTTTGTTGGTTTTGTCCTCGTCCTTTTATTGGTTTTAGTTTGGGAACATCCAAAAATGTCTAAAGATTTGGTAAAAAAAAAACAACTTCTAATGCTAGCTTCAGATATTTCTATTCAATGTTTTAAATCTACCACAATAATGTTTTTGAGTTCAAATATCTCAATTCGGGGGCTTTTCCAAGCAAATACTGATATATGTGATCATTTGCGATTAAATCAGCATATATATATATTTCTGCCACTCCTCAAAGTCTCCATGCCACCCCCATGAATATTTCTCTAGATCCGCCCCTGATCAGAATGTCTGTTCTACTCATTCAATTTCTATGGTATCACCATATAAATACACATTATACACCTAAGAAACATGTTTTTTTCTTCACAACAACACGTTTTTTGTTTTTTTTTTGCTGAGTGCGATTCTTACTCTGGTATGACTTGTAGTCCGGGAAATATGCTATCTACTTTCCATCAAATCAGATAATGAAGTGCTCATTTATTCTCTGACCTTTTTCTTGTTCAATAGTTCTAAAATCTGTTCTAGAATCTCAGTCATAAACATAATTTTACTTTGTCAAACCAAAGACTTAATTTCCTAGCCATCCTTTAAAAAATGTTTTAAGTTTTGTTCACTTGGAAGAAAACCTAAAACTTTAAATGATTACACTAAGGGATCTTGTACAATTTCCTAGGAGGATACTTATATTATAACATATAAGTTGATCCATAAGCTACATTTCACACAAGCGGAAAATGCTTTCTAAAAAAAAAGAAAAGAGTTTTAAGCCTAATGCTTACTTGTTAGAATGGCCGACTGACCGATTACGCAACTGTTTTGGTATACCAGAGGGGTGTGTGTGTGTGTGTGTGTGTGTGTGTGTGTGTGTGTCAGAACAATGCCGGTATTTGGAGATGAGGGGCACGCTTTCCCAGGCCAACACAATAAACTTACTCCACAGGGGCTCTCTGGGAGGAGGGGAGAGTCTGGCACAATCGCCTATACACATGTATAGCCTATAATATATATGTCTGGCACAAACTGAAGGATGCCAAGCTGCTAAGCACAGGGTTCACTGCCGCGGTCACGATTCAGCCTTTTGTGAATACTGGGAGGACAGAGATTTGTGTGTGTGTGTGTGTGTGTAATGTTTGTGTATGTCTGTATTGTTCATGTTTACCAGCCCAAACAAACCCTGTTTCTAGCGACATCACATTTCAAAGTTTCCAATCATCAAAATTCCTCCATTTTTTTACTTTACTCAACACTTGATGGAAGTGTCGCCCTCTATCTTCTGTCAGGTCATTTCCTGTTGGAAAATTCACACTAAATTGTGACCCTGATGGTTGTTTTTGACACCCGCGTGATAAAAGAGTCTACCAACAAGAGAGCCTCCTCTGGGATGTGGAAGCGGGTGCTATTGCCATCCCCCCACAGATAGTAAGTACAGTTCAAACACACAGAGGAAACAAATGAAGAGGTTCCCCTTCATGTACATACTCCGTTTCTATCCTTCATTGGTATCATAGCATTGTGTTAGCATCTAGTATGAACAAGATGAGAAAATGAACATTTACAATTATGTAAATTGCAGAGATAAGCATCTTAAAACTGGCAGCCCTGATGTATGTTTGAATCCTAATCAAGGGGAAAAAAGTTTTCTTTAAAACAATTAAGACCACCCAGCAATGTAATGCTGAACACACCATGGGCGTAGGCTTGCTTGGAAAGATGGTGGGGAGTCTGTGGACATAATTATTTTTTTAAACTCTCATAACACCAAGGGATCATGTTGCACTTGAAGGTTTGCACAGATTTACAGACATACACATAAGTTTGCTCATGTACGTACTTCTTTTTCGTAAACTTTTGCAAACATTCTTTCAGGTTTTATGCAAAACCTCCTCTCTTTTTTTAGACAAGAAAATTTTGAAAAAAAAAATTCAGTGGGCTCAGTTTTCATAAATGGTAGGGACACTGTAGTAAACCCTACAAGTTGATGAGGACAGACCCAACCGTCTGCACTTAAATCTACACCCATGCTGTACACACATTACAGGTCCCTGATATGCCTCAAAGTTGCTTAATAACACAGAGTAAAATTACGCCCAAATCGAGAAGGAGCTTTATGCAGCCCTCTATGGATGTAAGAGATTTCATGCATACATCTATGTGCGATGTGTAACAGTGGAATCAGATCACAAGCCACTAGAGGCAATACTCTGCAAGCCTCTAGCCCTTGCACCCCCTCATCTACAGCGCATGATGCTCACGCTGCAAAAATAGAGCATAACCCTCATCCACAGAGCCGGCAAAGAGATTCCAGTTGCCGACACACTGTCAAGAAAATCCATGGATGATGAGGACAGTTCACTATCTGAGGTTATGGAGACCCAAGTACACACCGTCATCAGCACAGCTCCAGTGAGTGCTGACAGGCTAGATGACATCAAGGCAGCTACAGCTGAGGATGAGCAGCTGTCCACCCTTAAGCAAGTCATTCAGTCAGGCTGACCAGAGACAAGAAAAAAATGTCACTCACTCATCAGTGAATATCGGAACCACCGTGATGAGATCACAGAGGCTGATGGAATCCTCCTGAAAGGAGAGTAAATCATCATTCCACACAAACTCTGAGCAGACATGCTACAGCGCATACATAGGGGAGAGCAGGGTGACTTGAGCCTGTGGGGAAGCTGAGCCACCCTTTGTTTCGAGGCAACCATGGACAAAATTGGTCATGTGACCACACATTTTTGAAGAGTCATCTATTTTACACGTTTAAGTTCAAAAACTGTTTTTGCCGTGATTTTTTTATGTTCAGGGAGTCATAATTCTTGTGTCTGAACAATTTCAGACAAGTTTGAAAAAATCTCACACGTGTTAATGCTTTATGAAGTTAAAATATAGGCTATACTGTTAGCATGACATTAGCTCTAAACTGCTGGATGATACAAATTTGTTAAAATGGCAGATGTGGGGAAATTTGAGCCAAAAGGCCAGGGGGAAGCTGAGCCAGTGGCTCAACTCCCCCGCTTATGATTATTATTATTAAAGTTTTATTTTACTGTAATTCTACATTAAATTCTTGCATTTTATCACTGAAATGATGTGACATTTTGAATTTTAGACCAAAAACCATCATGCCACATAAATGGAAGACAGACAGGGCTTCAACTCCTCTTGTGGATTTGGAGAGAGCAGTGGAAAAGGTATAGAATGGTAAGTCCATACGTCAGGTGGCAAGGGACATTAAGATCGACAGGATGACTTTAAAGTGATACATGGATTTGAAACAACTAGGAGAAGTAAAAAGAAGAGGGTATGAGAAAACAGGACATGCCAATCAAGTCTTCGATGAAAAAACTGAGACAGCGCTTGCAGACCATATAAAAAATCTAGCTGCAATGTTTCACGGTCTAAGTGCCATGAAATGTCGTGAACTGGCATTTGAGTTGGCACGACGAAATGAAAATGTCCCTGCAAGCTGGATCAGAGAGGAAAACGCAGGTTAGTCTGAGTGTGCATTTATAGAAATGGGGAATATTAATAATTATTTTCCCAGGAAATGCCCACCATTACTTTGCGGCTAGCATGTGGAGAAGTGCCCACAGAATGACTGTTTAATGACTATTGTTGAAAACAGCTCTGCCAGTAAAAAAGTCCCAAACTGGACATTTATTTAGAGATTATAGCTTTAACTTGTTGTGTAAATCTCAATGATAACTGCAATAGTTGAATAAAGGATGAACTTTTAACCTTTTCTAGGACGTGATTGATTCATGAGTTTTAAGGTGCGCCACCATCTGTCATGCCGCACTCCTGAAGCAACCTCTCTCGGAAGAGCCACTGCCTTTAATAGGCCTACCACATTAACTGACTAAATCTGCAACCTCAAACTGTGTTAAGCTTCTCTGATTAACAGCACTCATTTTGAATCTCATTTCACATATAACGTCCCTCCACACATGATCTATAACATAGAAGAAACTGGTGTTACAATGGTGCAGACACCCAAGCAGATTGTAACAGATGGGGAAGAAGCAAGTGGGTTCGGTAACATCTGCTGAAAGAGGGGAGCTCGTCACTGTGGCCTGTGCAGTAAATGCAGCCCCACCCATGTTCACCTTTCCTTGTGTCTGTATCAAAGACCACTTCATCAGGGGATCACCAGCAGGATCCATAGGTCATGCAACAAAATCTGGATGGCTGAATGAAGAAGCCTTTGTCATGTTCCTGGAGCACTTCATACGTCACACAAACTGCTCCACTGATCATCCAGTTCTGCTGATTCTTGATAATTGTGAATCTCACATTTCACTTAAGGCTGTGAAAACTGCAAAAGAAAATGGTGTTGTCATACTCACTCTGCCACCTCACACCCCCCATCGCGTACAACCCTTAGATAAAACAATCTATGGACTACTGAAGACCTACTACAATAGAGCCATGGATAGTTGGATGCGTACAAATCCTGGTAAAACCGCAACAATGTATGATATTTCGGGACTTGTGAAGGAAGCATTCATCTCTGCAATGACACCAAGGAACATATTCTCAGGATTCAAAGTGACAGGCATATTCCCGTTCAACAGGGATATTTTTCCAGATGAAGGTTGTGCCCCATCCATGGTCACAGAAAAGCCAAACCCAAAACCCAGAGGAGCGATCCAACAGTGCTGACCTGCCTGTACCATCAACTCATGCCATGAGTCCCGATTGCTCATCAGCAGTTCCAGACCCAGAGGAGCCACCTGCTACTCTGCCTGAACCATTAAACAGAAACATAAATCCCAAACACTCACCTGTAAGTGATTCTATACTGGTTCTCCTGCCCATTTGGGGTATGTGTCCCCAGAAGACATACTTCCCTGCCCTAAAGCCACATCAACTAAATCTAGAATGAAAAGGAAGAAAGTACAAACAAAAATCTTGACCAACACACCAGAAAAGCTGGAGAAAGCACACAATGACAGAGAAAATAAAGGCTAAAAAAGAGAAGAAAAAGACTGAAAAAGAGAAGAAAAGGGCTCTGAAAGGATCAATACAAATCAAAATCAAGAAGAAAACTTGTCTACAGTAGCTCAGAAGAAAGTGACATAAACATTTTGCTTAATGACACCACTGACTATGATAGTTCAGAAGATGACCTGGGTGATGATGATGGTGACAAGACTCTGTCTGCTGGTGACTCTGTCATTGTGAACTTTGCAGGTAAAAACCAATCATGTAATTACATTGGATTGGTAGAGAAGGTTGAGGGTGCTGACATCAGTGCAAAGTTTCTGAGGCAAAGTCGTGGGAGTTCTGTGGATGGAAAGCCCACCTTCACATTGAAAGAGAATGATGAAGGACTCATCCCTAGAGGCGATGTGCTCAAGAAACTACCCAAACCGCAAAAACTCGCCACAACAGCCAGAAGGGAGCTGAAGTTCATATTCCCCCGCAGCATTGACAAGTGGGATGTTGAGTAGCAGCCCAGTTCTGTGAGGAGAATTGAAGTCGATTTTGTTCTTCATTTTGACCTTGATTTTGTTCTGAAAATTTTAAATAGGCATTGTTTAAGAAAATTTGCCTTTGAAGTTGTTAACTTTATATTTAGATAAAACCTTTAAGAAGTCATTTGGTATTGAATTTGTCTTGTTTTGATATAGCATTACATGAGGTGAAAATATTCACTTTTACTTCAATATAATCAGTGGTACAATTTACCTCCATGTGGCTCAACTTATCCTATCCCAAGGCTCAACTTACCCCTCATTGGGGCAAATTGAGCCAAGAAACCACTTTTCTTTGGAAATTAATATTTTGAAAACTGTTTATTTTAGATCCAAAGTGATTATTCCCATGGATGTGCCACACCCTGAGATATACAGTGCTGCTTGAAAGTTTGTGAACCCTCCAGACACGGTCACTGTTTTTGTAAAAAACATTAAAATAAGCTTATTACACATACATCCAAATCCCAATTTGTAAAGCACACCTTCCAAATAATGGACACACACACAAAGAGATATATTTTCATTATTTAATTCAACAAAGGCGGTTTATTTCACAAAAACTGAAAACAACATGTGCAAAAGTATGTGAACCCTTGTATTAGTAGCTTGTGGCTCCTCCTTTTGCAGCCATTAATTCAACCAAACGTCTTCTGTAACCACTAACCAGTCTCTCGCATCTGCTTATGGGGATTTTTGCCCACTCCTCCTTGCAGAACTCAGCCAGTTGAGAGAGGTTGGAGGGACATCTGGTATGTACCAACTTCTTCAGGTCTCGCCACAACATTTCAATTGGATTAAGATCTGGACTTTGACTGGGCCTATCCAGAGTACGAATCCTCTTTCTCTGAAGCCATTCCTTTGTAGTTTTGCTGGAATGCTTTGGGTAATTGTCTTGTTGCATAATCCATTTTTGTCCCAGCTTCAACTCCCTGACTGATGGCAGGAGATTCTGGTCAAGAATTTGTTGATATGCCGGAGAATCCATGGTTCCTTGGATAATATGGAGTCGTCCAGGTCCAGAAGCAGAAAAGCAGCCCCAGACCTTCACATTTCCACCACCATGCTTCACTGTTGGGAGAAGGTTCTTTTCTTCATATGCAGTCTTGGCTTTTCTCCAAACATGTTCATTTTGATTGTGACCAAAAAATTCTATTTTGGACTCATCTGTCCAGAAAATGGCCTTCCAGAAGGTCTCTGGTTTGTCCAAGTGCTCTTTGGCAAAGTTGAAATGGGCAGCTTTGTTCTTTTTTGAGAGCAGAGGCTTCCTTCTAGCAACCCTCCCATGAATGTCATGGCTATTCAATTTTCGTCTGATTGTAGACGCATGCACATTTGTCTCAGATGCTACCAGAGAGGTCTGCAACTCTCTAGAGGTGATGTGTGGGTTGGCCTTTACCTGATTTATTATTTTTCTGGTGCTTCTGGGTGATATTTTTGATGGGTGTCCACTTCTAGGCAGAGTTGCTGTCATGTTGAAGGCCCTCCATTTGTAAATTATTTGTCTTACAGTGGATGGATGGAGCTGGAATCTTTTGGAGATGGTCTTATATCCCTCCCCAGACTGATGGGCTGTCACTACCCTCTTCTTCATGTCCTCGCATATCTCCTTTGCTCTCGGCATTGTTGATTTGTATGGGAGCACAGTGGTTTGGTTGGTTTCCTCTCTCTTTTAATTAGTGCAGGCCAAACCCTTTCCCAAGGATGTCTCATTTCATTCGTCTGCTTAAATGATTAATTAAGCACCCAAATGTGTTTCACCCGTGTCTGTTACCTGCTTGACTTAACCAATGCAGCTGGGGGTTCACTTACTTTTGCACATACACTAATTTCATGTTTCATGTAGTTTTTGGGCTACTTAAACAAGTCCCACTAAACAAGTACATGCAACTGATAAACATATATCTGACATTTCATACAAAAACTAGTGATGATGGAATAAGAAAATCATGGTAAAACAACAGAAAAATCTAAACTGCTCAAAGGGTTCACATACTTTCAAGCAGCACTGTATGTACATATTTTAGTTGGAGACATCACTGTCATGCCCTCACTAAAAGACACCTCAAGTAAAAACTGGCTCAACTCACCCCACTCTCCCCTACAGGACACTTTGCGGTGGAGAAAAGTAAACACAGAGCAAGGGACATAATGTTTTGGCCAGGCATGAGTCAACAGATAGAGGAAACGGTGATAAAGTGTGGCACATGCCAAACACACTGCAATGCGAACACAAATGAGCCATGCTCTCACAGCCTATTCCAGGGAACCCGTGGCAAACTGTAGCCACAGATCTATTCTCCTGGAATTCTAAAAACTACATTGTCATATGTGACTACCTCAGCAGGAACTTTGAAATCAACCACCTGCACAACATCGCCACGGCTGCTGTCATCCATATAATGAAAGCTGTGTTTGCTATACATGGCATACCAAAAACAGTCATTAGTGACAATGGGCCATGTTACAGCTCATGCGAATTCCAACAGTTCGCACAGTCATGGGCTTTTCAGCATGTTACTTTGAGCCCTCATCACCCCCAGAGCAACAGCCTAGCTGAAAAATGACTGTCCAGACCACAAAGCAGATCCTCACAAAGGCCAAAGAGGACAAGTAATCCAGTAATATTAGGTAATTTTTTCGCCAAGGTTGGAAAAAATTAGTATAAAGCTGGAAATTGCTGGATGCAATCCTTTAAGCATCCTCAACAACATACTAAAATTCCCCTTGTATCCTCCTTGAGCTTTTGCTGTTATGACGTCATGATGTCATGAGTGTCACTGATGTCGAAAATAGTGTTTGAGCTAAGACATACAGTCCATGAGTTCATCATTTACTTCTTTGCAGTGCTAGCTTCATTGTTTGAAAAAAGAGACTGTTTCAAAATGAAACATGTTATATCATGACATCAAATAGATGTCATGACATCATGTCATGACGCCATCGTGGTGTCATGATGTCATGTTGTAAATATGTCCTAATTGAGCTTCATGTTGTTTTTCCTTAATCTTTCACAGTATCAGGACGTTTTTTTCCACGTTTTTCAGGGTATGTCAAGAAGTTAAGATTCAGAAGAGTAAACACTGTCGTCATGGTTGAGGACAGCATTTGCATTCTGTGTGATAAAGAACTCTTAGCAGAGGAGGCAGTTACTGTGACTAGAGGACTGGATACCATTCGAAAAAGCAGCGTGCAGCGAGGGGACAGAATCGCAGAGAGGTTGACTGCCCTTTCATCCACTGATGTGCACAAAATATGTCGTAAAAACTATACACATCAATCTAGTATTGTGTTCGTGCTTCATCCTTCTCCAAAAAAAACAAAAAACCCTCAGATCATCACTGCCACCATTTCACTTTAAACAACACTGCTTGTTTTGTGGTGATGACTGTGACATATCAGTGGAAACAAAAAAGCATTTGGGCAGGCGGAAAAGTATACACAAAGTACGAACAATGTCCTGTAAAGACACTATTGCCAAAGCAGCAGATGAACGCGATGACGAATGGGGACACATAGTACTTTCGCGTGTTGATTCCGTGATTGACTTGGTGACTGCTGAAGCCAATTACCATGGCAAATGTTATGCAAATTTCTTCAAATTGCCATCAGAACATAAGCCAGGCCGTCCACAAGACAACGCTTTGGCCGAGGCACATGAAAAACTGTTCGCATACCTGAGTGAAAACGATGAATGCCAATTGATGAGTTACTTCAAAAACTTGCAGAATATCTTCCACAATCTGCAGAACTGTGTTCCAAGAAGAAAATGAAGAAAAAACTCCAAAGAACATTTTGAGGATGATGTTATCATTGCTAGCAGATGTGGAAAAACACCAGTTGTTTGTTTTAAAGACATGGGATTTAAGATTCTCAATAACTCTTGGTATGAACAAAGATTTCCAAGTCCAAAAGCTGAACGTTTGCGGATCGTGAAGACTGCAGCCACTATTATAAGGGAAGATATTCGCTCAAAGGCTTTCGACACTGATGTGTATGCAACTTCTGAAACAGCATGGCGAACTGAGAATGTCTCATCAATTGCACGATAACAAAGATGTGGATACTCTACTACAATGGCTTATGGTCCATAGTCCCATGCCATCAAATCGGGAATTGATGTCACTAGCAACTGGTGTCGTTGGTGGTGACATGATAAATTGTGATTCTGCAGTTGAAGTTGGAACAGCAGCAATGCAGAAGATATTGGGTAAGACATTTGGAGACATCCATCTGCACCAAAAAGTCAAAGTTCTTCCACGTCCTGCATAGCAGTATCCCTCGCTCTACCTGTCAACGATAGAGCCACAGCCAACGCTTGCTTTTTCTTGTCCAAGTTCGTCACCCGTCTCCATATTTCCACTTCATTTTTCCAGTTTTCATACGGCTTCTTTTCATCAAATCCCGGAGGCTGTCTGAAGTCATTCGAGGCAACCATCCTCTGCTACCAATGATAGTTTCAAATAAGACAACTGTACTTATTTAACTGAGTTTTATTTGCGCTCTCAACAGCAAGTGGCCACAGCCTACCCAACATTTCAACAACTGCCTTTTACTAGCAGCGCGCCTTCCTCCTAACAGGAGGGTTACCGTAAAGACTGCAGTAGAAGTGACTAACAAAACAGGCTACCGTATTAACTGTATTATAGGCACCAACAAAAGTTAACTTAACAAACTTAACACTTGTCAGAAGCATCTAGCACGTTGCTCTTCTTGCACGCCATGACTGGTTGTGACATCACATCTGCCTTGTACAGACAAGGCAAGAAGAAGGCATTCAACCTTCTGCAGAAAAACAAGGAACTACAGCGCCATGTGGTGAAGGTATTCAATGATCCAACCTCTTCACCAGATTCTGTGTCATCCGTAGAACAGTTCCTGCTGGCCTTGTATGGTTCTCCCAATACCACAACATCTCTGAATGTTCACAGACACAAACGATTCATGAAGGCAGTAGCTAACTGTCCTCTTCAAAACAAGATACAACTTGCAGCTTTACCACTGACATCTGCAGCAGCAAAGGAACATTCATTCAGGGTTTATCACCAAGTGCAGCAGTGGTTAGGAGTGGAGCTGCCACCAACTGAATGGGGTTGGGAATTGACAAATGGACAGCTACAACCAGTTCCCACCCGCCAACCACCTGCACCTGAAAAACTGTTAACTTTGATTTCCTGCAACTGCAAGAGTGGTTGTGAGCAATCGTGTGGATGCAAGAAGTCAGGTCTGTTCTGTACAGTTCTATGTGGCCATTGCCATGGAAATGGCTGCAGCAATTCCAAAAAACCAGTCATTTATGAATCAGACACTGATGAAGATCATGACTTTGGTGCAAAAGAGAGCGAAGATGAATTCAATTCCGATTCGCTGGTACTCGGATATGAAGCATTTGATTTCCAGATGGCTGGTGAGGATTTTGCCCTGGAGGATCATTCTGATGAATATGACTTTTCATCAGCAAATGAAAATCCACAAAAGCGAAAATGCAAATCATAACATGACATGTAGGAGCAGTCTGATGCTGTTATATGTTTGAACCGTAATACTTTGTGAACTCAAGCCCCCGAATTTGAAAAGTTGGGTAGAACTCCTAGCCTGGATTGTATAACGTCATGTTTTAATAGTATTTTTCTGTTCTTCAACATCCCAGTGAAAATCACTATTATTACCAACTGTGAGGTAATTCAACATGATGTCATCCTATTATGACATTATAAATGAGGTCATGAGGTCATGATCTCATGCTCATGTTTATTTACATTCAAGGCAATGTTCCAAAGCATCGTATGGCCGTTTAGTAAAAAATAATCAAATAACATATAGTTGTGTATACTAAAATACATCTCCGAAATGGCCATTTCTCACGTAAACATAACATATGACATCATGACATCATAACGGTGAAAGCTCAAGGAGGATACATGGGGACTTTTAGTACGTTATCAAGGCTACTGAGAGGAGTGCATACACCAATTTTCAGCTTTTTACTCTTTTTTTCCAACCTTTTGCCCATTTTGACTGGACTAAAGAAAGACCCATACCTTAGCCTGCTGGAATATAGCAATACACAATGGTCGACGGCCTCAAATCTCCAGCACAGATCCTGATGAGCCGAAGGCTGCGCTTTCTTATCCACAACAGCAGTGCAGCTACAACCTCAGGTAACCCCTCAGAACACAGTGCGAGCAAGGAGAGAGAAATGCCAGCAACAGCACTACAACAGGTCTGCTAGACCTCTGTTGACATTGCATACCGGAACGGCCATCCGCTTCCAGCAGGAAGATGGTAGGTGGAAACCAACAACAGTCATCCAAGCTGCAGAAACTCCATGGAGCTACCACATCGAAACCAGCAATGGACAGACCTTCAGACACAACCGACACAACCTTCTCAACATCCGAGAAGACAAGTACACACCCAACACACAGCAGCGTGAGATCAACAAAGATGATCAGGTCACTGGACAAGGAGAACAAGAACCTCACCATGGTTCTGTGTGCAAACCAAATTACTCTGAGCCTCGTCTCCACACGAGGTATGGCCGTGTCATTAAGCCATGGCAAGTCCTTGACTTATAATTGATTGAAAAGGGTGTAGGCAGATTGCTACCCTATTTTTAAAAAAAAAAAAAAATGTGTGAAAAAAAACTACCTGTTATATGAAAAACATCTTACCTGTTATGTGAGGTTTACTCAGTTTATTACTGTATCCTGATGTGAAAACAGTTTATTCTTTGTTATATCAGCTACTGTTACTTAAGTTCAGGACCAGTGTTGGGAGTAACGCGTTACTAAGTAACGCATTACTGTAACTCCACTACTTTTTGCGGTAACTAGTAGTGTAACTAATTACTTTTCAAATTCAATAAGGCCATTACAAGTACTGAAATTTAAATGGGCTCGTTACACCATTATTTCATGTGAAAATAGCCAACAACTTCAGAGGATTAAGGTTTATTATCATTCGACTTGGTGGGTGAGACCTTAACGTCAACACAGGAGCATTCTAGGGGGGGAAATATGGCGCGCAGTAAGCCCACACATTGCACTCAATGGCTGATGATCGTTCAGGTGTGAGCTTTCGATCATGGAAATAGCAGCATTATTTTTCCCTCCTCGAGACAAAGGACAAGACTATAGTGGTGAGCGTAATCGGCCCTGTGATGGTCCGGCGGCCTGTCCAGGGTGTCTCCCCGCCTGCCGCCCAATGACTGCTGGGATAGGCTCCAGCATCCCCACAACCCTGAGAGCAGGATAAGCAGTTCGGGTAATGGCTGACTGGCTGTAATCTACGTGCGGGAAGGAAAACTTTGTCCACATCCAAGAATAGCAATTCTAATCTCCTGAAGCACCTAGCAAAACAACACGCTTCTACTAAACTGGTTGCCAAAGACCCCGGTGCAGCTAAAACCGGTGACCCAGGTGCAGCCCACGTTAGTTCGGCTGACCAAGGAGGGGCCACTCCATCCAAACAGCCAAGGCTTGATGTTAAATCGCCCTCTGCTCCACAGTCTGTAAGCCTGGCAGAACTAAACAGAATGATTGCAAGGTAAGTTGTTGAAGACAAGCTTCAAAAATCAACAGTTAAGTCTGTTGCCTTCAGAGAATTAGCAAAATACCGGTGAGAACAGCAGATGGGCCACCATGCAGAAAGACATTTAACAAATGCCTGGACAAAGAATATGCTAAAATGGAAGTCAAGCTCAAAAAGACATTTGAGGAGATAGAACATGTCTCTACCACAGCAGACATTTGGACTGTGCATAATAAAGGTTTGCTTGGCGTAACCGCACATTGGATAAATCCACACAACATGCAACGTGGGAAAGCAGCACTGGCATGCAGAAGATTTAAGGGTCGGCATACGTATGACAGTATTGCAAGTGAGCTCGATATCGTCCACTCAACCCATGGCCTATCATAAAGTCACAGCAACTGTCATGGATAACGGCTCTAATTTTGTCAAGGCTTTACAAGTATACCAGCCACCTGAGGACTCTGAAGATAAGGAGGATGAAGTGACTTTTACAAACATCGGGGATGTGCTGCTCAATGGCGCTGATGATGTTGATGACATGATTTCTTTACCTCCGCATCAGAGATGCGCATCCCACACATTGAATCTCATATCACGCACTGATGTGGATAAATGGCTGGTGTCAACACCTGAAACGAAAGCCATCTACAGAAACGCTACCACAAAATGGGCAGGGCTGTGGAACAAGGCGAGTTCATTTTACGATGCCCTGGCTCGAATTTCTGAGATACCTATGGTCGAGTTGAACCATCTCCTCCAAACTACAAATGAAGTGTATCAGTGAAAGGGAACATCAGTTTCTCAGAGTATTGTGCTGTCATGAAGCCACTTACTGTGGCACTAGACATTCTTCAGGGAGAAGACAATTTTTTTTATGGCACACTGCTACCCACACTGGAAACATTGATGTCCAAGACTGAAACTGAAGAATGGACTGCAAATCCGTGTTGGCCTACAAGATGCAATTGTCCAGGTGAGAGTTGTTATTTTCTTTTGCATTTATCCTGAATTTAATCAATTAATCAATCAATCAATCAATCGCCCAATTGCATTTTGTTGATGTCACTCATATGGGTGTATAGGCTATGTGTGATTGATATGTAGCCTACAGGTGATGCTGTATGAAACACTTTTATGACAATCAACGTGCAAAGCCTTTAGCTGTAATAAATACAACTTATAGGCTAGGCCTACACATTTTTTGCACTGAATTAAAATACATTATGAAACTATGTAATGTATAATGCAATATTTTTTAAACTATGCTCATAATGTATAATGCTCTTGTTACATATATGTCATTTCAGGCAATCAAAACAAGATTTGCACATGTTCTTGAAAGTAAAGATGCTGTCCTGGCTGCTGTGACACTACCAAAGTTCAGCTTCGTCGGTTGCGTGACCAGGAGGGGAATGGCCAGGCAAAGGCAAGTCTGGTAGCAGAGTGCCGAAAGCATGTCCTGGAACAGGAGCAGCAACCAGGAAAAACCAACCCAACACAGCACCACAGCACAGGTTCTACCAAAGAGGAGGAGTTATTTTCCTTTGAAGAGGATGAAGACATCTATTCCACTGCTGAAACTGAAGTAGCCGATTACCTCAAATCAGGAGCGACAGGGATAGACACTGAATCAATTTCCAAAGATAAAGAAAATATCTCTTAAACATAATGCAGCACTCCCTCCAGTTTCCCAGTAGAATGACTCTTTAGCCTGGGAAACATGATTCTCTCTCCAAAGAGGAACAGGCTATCAGATCAAAAGTTTGAGAAGCTTCTTCGCTTGAGGTACAATCTTTGGTTTGTGGGCTAGGATGTGGAGGAGCTTGGAAAACTTCCTGCTGCAATCCACAAAGTTGTCTTTTTGTGGGGAAAAAATACTAATATGATGGATATTTGGAGAGAGGCAGAGAGAGGGAGTAAATGAACATTGCACTGCTGGACTAAAGCCTAAAGAGACCAACAAAAAAAAAGAGCCAGAGAAAGACACATACACACACACACACACACACACACACACACACACACACACACACACACACACACACACACACACACACACACACACACACACACACACACACACACACACACACACACACAACACTTTCACTGAGAGAAGGTTAGTTTGTAATGTAAGAACAGAACTTTGAGGAGGGACATGTAGGTCACTGGCCAGAGGTAAACTAGCCTTGGAGTATTCTGTTAACCCATATATGGTTGGATACCTTTTGTTAAGCATTACGCATCCAGACTTTGCCGCCTTACTGAAAAGCATCTCAAGCTATCTGTATAGTTTTTCCTTATGAGGCTAAAAGCATTTCTTAAATGTATCCACAATTAAGTTTATCCACCATTATTGATTTCTTCAGCTAAATGGCCAGATGTGAGGTAAATAGTTTTTATTAAACCATTACTGTGTTTTGTTTCACTTTGTGAGGCTGAATATACTTTACATTATTGAATCTCCAGTTGGTGAATGGAGTTCAGTTGATTTAAATTTATTTCTGTTAATGTTACAGAGGATAAACCACAGTGTTTTTTTTTAACAATATGATAGTTACATACATCTGGTGATGCACTTGTCCTGGACACATCTTCAGTAGTGGTACCTTTCTTTCTTTTTTGTAAATAACTTTTATTTCATTAAGCTTATCATTTGACTGTCAAATGTCTGAGGAACAGTATATTTTGTATTTAAGTTTTACACTGCCAAAGAGTGTAGTTGTCATTTAGTTTTACACTGCTAAGAGTGTAGTTGTTATTTAATTTGCTTTGTACACTGCCACAATAGTGTAGTAATAGTGTAGTTATTTAATTTTAAATTGCTGAAAGAGTGCACTAATGCTTGATTTGAAGCTACAGTAAATGTGCCAAAAATATCAAAAGTTTCAAAATATATGTGGTGATAATGGCTACAATAAGATGAAATTTGAGCGTTGTCTTGTCTCACACTGTGCCACAGCAACACTAACATTAATAAGAGTATATTTGTAGCACTCTCAACACCTATTGTGTGTGAAAGAATCGCTTTTGGGTTCTTTTACGAAATATTTTGTTGTATCTTGGATTCCTGAACGGTGAAATCAACTATAAATCAGTCAAAGTAGTGAATACTATTCTTTACAAAGTAGTTATAACTATTAAAGGTATTACTAAATTTACTGACTTGCTCCTTTAATATTGTAGCGAAGTTGCTACCCCGTAAGAATTGTGCCAATTGTCCTGTTTTACCCATCAGGCACTGCGTGCAGATTGTCAGTTGTTATTAAATGTTTTGTAAGTGTTTTATGTGGTTTTATGTGTTTATGTGATTACTATTTGTTGTGGTGTAATTGTAGTTGTCACTCTGTTGTGTGTGTAACCTTGGAACTGAAACCCTGAACAACTTTGTTGTTCGAGTAGATGAGCCCCATGTATTGTGTCACATTTGTGTAAGTTCTAGTTTCTGTGAGAGTTCAATAAAGGGGCTGCAAAGTTACCTTTGTCGGTGCTTCTACGTTCCCCACAATATCAACCAGGCAAACAAGAAGGATTCTTAATAAAAGGCAAATTATTATTTTCAAAAGTGAAATAAAATCAAATACAGCAACAAATTCAGCAATACAGCCTTTCAGTGGTTATTTGAAAAGTAAAATAAAAGTAGATATCAGTTGACCGTTTAAGCACACGCATGAAAAACTTAACAACTTCACCATCACTAACATCAATACCCAGAGCTAGCAATTTCCTATGACGCGCACTTAGTTTCCTAGCAAGCTAACAATGCTATGGGCCCATACTAGTCGGCAAACACTGTCCCAAACCTGTAATGATCTGTGCCCTCTGGCTATGTTAACTTATAACATTAATAAAGCAAGGACGACTTCTCTCGTGCTGGGTGTTTATTCACCGACCGGATTCCGACTGACGTTGTTACGTACATCACGTGACTTTGTTGTGGCGCTACGGAAAGCCGTAAGGGACATTAGCAAATCAAATATTACTAGCAAATATTACATCTCCCTTTTTCTGAAAAGTGCTGCTTTCTCTGCAGAGATACAGATCACATTGAGCACGTTTATAAGCGAATACAATCTTAATAAGAAAGAATATGAAAGTGGAACTCATATAACTGGACTGCAACAAAGTAGTGTAAAACATTTCCTTCACTGTCTAAATGTGACACCATAATAACATTTCATCTTTTTTTTTTCATTTCATTACTGGTAACTGCAAACAGCAGGTAGGTACATAAGGTAAGTGAACGCTGTAAATATTTCTTTTCAAAACATAGCAGGTATAGTACAGGTTGGTGTAAAATTCTCTCTTTTTTTTAACATTCATAAGTCAAGGATTTGTCTTGGTTTGATCGTGCGACCTGACCTCGTGGTGTAACCAGGCTGTGTGTCTGGTTGTCGCTGATTGTTCGTGTCTGGAGGTTCAGCATGCTCTTGCTGATGGGCTTGTGTGTTGTTGTTAGCGCTGGTAACAGTCTGCTGTGAAGTGTGTGTGTGCGTAGTGTGAGTGTTCACTCTGCTTTGTCGCAGGTGTTGACGGTTGCGTTGGTAGATCTGACCTTCTTTGGTTTGGATGTGGTAGCTCCTGTCTGTGTTCGCTGGTCTTTCCACAGTTGCAGGTCTCCAGGATCCATCCTCCTGCCGGAAGCGGATTGGTGTGCCTGCGGGCAGGTGGGGCAGAGGTTTGGCTGTTCGGTTGTAGTATGCCTGCTGGCGCTGTTGACATACCTCTCTCCTTTTGTGAACATCCTCCTGACTGGCGATCTGTGGCTGCAGGTGTTTTGCTGTTGATGGGAGAATGGACCGCAGCCTCCGACTCATCAGTAGCTGTGCCGGTGATTTCAGGTTGTCCACCGGTGTGTTGCGATACTCCAGCAAGCTCATGTAGGGGTCTTTGTTCTCAGCTTTGGCTTTGTCCAGGATGCGTTTGGCCGTCTGGACAGTCTTCTCGGAGAGGCCGTTGCTCTGTGGGTAGTGGGGGCTTGTGGTGGTGTGTGAGAAACCCCATGTCTGTGAGAAGTTGCGGAACTCACCAGAGCTGTAGCACGGACCGTTGTCGCTGATGATAGTCTCGGGGATTCCGTGTCGAGCCATTGCTGCTTTCAGCTTCATGATGACGGCAGATGAGGTGCAGCTGTAAAGTCTCTCTAGCTCGAAGAATCTGGAGTAGTAGTCCACAGTGACTATGAAGTCCTGTGAGTTCCATGTGAATAGGTCTGTGCCTATCACTTGCCACGGCCGCTCGGGTATGGCGTGTGACATCATTGGTTCCTTTGCATTTGCGCTGCGCCGTTCTTGGCATATGCTGCAGTCTGCTACCGCATCCTCGATCAGTTTCCCCATGCCAGGCCAGAACAGTAAGTCTCTTGCTCGGCATTTGCTTTTTTCCACGCCAAGGTGGCTGGCATGGATGCGCTGTATCATGTCCTTGCGAAGCTTTTGGGGGACAATGATTCTCTCACCTTTGAACAGGATACCGTCCATTTCTGAGATTTCTGCTCTGTGGTTCCAGTATTCCTGGATGCTGGGCGGGCACTTTTTCTTTGTGTCTGGCCAGCCAGTGAGTGTGGCTCGTCTGAGTGCGGTGAGCTGTGGATCTTGCGCTGTTTCCTGCTTGATTTCTGTGAGTCTTGTGTCGCTCACAGGGATGTTGCTGAGGACTGTGTGCACTTGGGCCTCCATCCCTTCCTGTAGGTCACTGTCGTGGTGTTCTATTGACTTGCGTGACAGCGTGTCGGCCACCGGTATGTCCTTACCGGGGCGGTGGATGATTTGGATGTCGTATTTTTGGAGCGCCAGGATCATCCGTTGCAGCCGGGGTGGTGCTGCTGCCAGTGGCTTTTTTAGTATTGCCTCCAGAGGCTTGTGGTCTGACTCCACAATCACTTTTCGTCCATACATGTACTCGTGGAACCTCTTGCAGCCGAAGACCACAGCGTAGAGCTCCTTCTCTATCTGTGCGTAGTTTTCTTCAGTGCTGTTGAGTGACTTGGACGCATAGGCAATTGGTTTGCCATCTTGGAGCATGACAGCCCCAAGGCCACTTTTGGATGCATCCACTTGGAGTCGCAGCTCTTTCTGCGGGTCGAAATATGAGAGTACTGGACCTGGGTGCTGTGTAATGAGATTCTTCATCTCTTGGAACGCCTTGTCGTGGACTGCATCCCACACAAACTCACTGTCCTGTTTCAGAAGCTGTCTGAGGGGTGAGTTTATCTGTGAGAGGTGTGGAGCAAATCTGGCGAGGTAGTTGATCATGCCGAGGACTGTCTCCAGCTCTGCTTTGTTCTGTGGGGGTTGCATGTCCTTGACCGCCTTCACCTTGTGTGGGTCTGGTTTGATGCCTTCGTGTGAGAGCGTGTGGCCAAAGTAGCTTACCTCGGACACGCATATGTGACACTTGTCGGGGTTGAGCCGCACCCCTCGCTCCCTTGTGCGCTTCAGCATCGCTCTGAGACGCTGGTCATGTTCCTCTTTAGTCTTGCCGAACACTAGTATGTCGTCCACTATGGCCGTCACACCGTCCAATCCTTCATATGTTTCATCCACGCGTCTCTGGAACTCGTCTTGAGCGGACACGATTCCGAATGGCAGTCTGAGGAAACGATACCTGCCAAACACTGTGTTAAATGTCGTCAACATTGAGGATTCAGTGCTCAGTTTGATGGCCCAATAGCCTGACCGCGCGTCTAACACGCTAAAGTACTCAGCTCCAGCAAGCTTTGTGGTGGCGTCCTCCAGCGTGGGGAGGGGGTAGTGAGGTCGTTGTATCACTTTGTTAAGAGCTCTGGGGTCTAAACACACTCTAAGTTTGCCTGTCTTTGGCTTCTCAACAATGACGAGTGCGTTCACCCATTCTGTGGGTTCTGTTACCTTACAGATTATGCCGCCTTTCTCCATGCTGTCAAGCTCGTCCCTCAGTTTGCTGCGTAGGGCGATGGGGATTCTGCGTGGCGGGCAGACGACCGGCGTTGCATCTGGTGTGACGCGGAAGGTGCACTCGCCTGGGAACTCTCCTATTCCCTGGAAAACATCTGCATACTCATCCATTATGCTCTGTGATGTGACATTGTTTTCCTCGCTCACAGCCATCACTATTTTTACCAAGTTTAGGTCACGGCATGTTTTCATTGCCATGACTGGTGGGGCGTTTGTGTCAATGACGTAAAAGTCCAGCATCATTGCATTGTCTCTGTACTTACATTTGAGTTTGCATGTGCCTTTCACGCTCAGCGCGCCTCCTCCATATTCAGTGAGTCTGTGTATTGCTGGTTTCAGTGTCACATTTTTGAACAGCGCCTGGAACAGGTTGGTGGGAATAGTATTGGCCTGTGCCCCAGTGTCTAGTTTAAACTTTACCTTCTGTGGAGGTGTGCCAATTCCAACCTCTACGTAAGCCTGCTCGTTGCTTTTTCCGTTGTTCTCTATTGAGATGCAGTCTATGTACAGCTCTGTCTGTTCTCCCACAGCGGTGCTCTCCACTGTAACGTTGTCGAAGTACAGTTCTTCCTGCTCTCTGTCAGTGGTGTACTCTTCTGGGTTCTCTCCGACGGCATGTACTGTGCCGCGGTAGTACTTTGTCTGTCCCTGGGAGCTAGACTTGCATACTTTAGCAAAATGATTGAGCTTCTTGCATTTAATGCATTGTTTACCCTTAGCTGGGCAAGTGGCTTTAGCGCCGTGTAGCCCTCCACAATAGCTACACGCCCTAGCGGCGGTGCTAACGTCCCTTTGTCTGAAGTTAGCGTTAGCTGCTTTGGGTGCGTTCGGTTTGTAAGTCTTTCTGCCTATTGCGTGCACCGTTTCATGTGTGCTGCCCTGGCCCATAAACGTTAGCTGTTGCTTTGCTAGCTCGTGTGAGCGGGCTACATCTATGGCTTTTTCTAGCGTTAGCTCAGCTCCCTGGCTAAGTAGCTTTTCTCTCACTCTGGGTGAGTTGGTGGCAAACACGATGCGGTCCCTGACCATCTCGTCGGCATTTGGGTAGCCACAGTCTTTGACTAGGAGCTTTAGCTCAGTTACAAATCGTTCGAAGGATTCACTCTCTCCCTGCATCTTTTCATGAAATTTATATCTGGCATAAATCGGGTTTGCTTTGGGGGTGATGTACTCAGTGTACTTATCATAGTACGTTTCTAGCTTCTTGGCTTGTTCTCCGCTGAGTGTCCAAGTGTTGTGCACATCGCGCCCTTTTTCCCCTATCCAGAGCAGGAGGTAGCTGCATTTCTCCTCTTCATTCTTCCCGCGCAGGGGGCCCGTGAACATTAGCTCCGTTGTTTGTCGAAATCGTCTCCATGCTTCAGGTAAGTTCGCCGATTCCCAGTCCATCCGTGGAGCTGGAACGCCGTACGAATCCATATTGGGTATTTAAACTCCGCTACTCTGACACCATGTAATGTTCTGTGCCCTCTGGCTATGTTAACTTATAACATTAATAAAGCAAGGACGACTTCTCTCGTGCTGGGTGTTTATTCACCGACCGGATTCCGACTGACGTTGTTACGTACATCACGTGACTTTGTTGTGGCGCTACGGAAAGCCGTAAGGGACATTAGCAAATCAAATATTACTAGCAAATATTACAAAACCCCACGTAGCAGGCCTGGTTCGTTGCTCATGTTCGTGGTGGCCCAGTAAACCAGAAATTGGCCTCTTCACACTCCGTAGAGCTAAATAAAAAGAAAACGAGTGTCTACCTTATTCTCGTCGAATGTGGTCTTCTTCCGCTCAGTGAATCCTTCAACCTCGTTCTGGCCGAACTTGGTCAAAAGCTGTCTCGGTGTGCCTTGGATCGTTTGGCCAACAATCCCTCCAACACAGGAACAACTCACACAGCGAGCACGAAGTCCACTTCGGAGAAACTAGCCGTCTCTCTCGTCCTCCGTAGCCTTCGCTAAGTCACCGGCATCTCGCTCGTCTTCTCTTCTTCGCGAACTCATTTTCTCTTCCCATAATGCTCTAGTATAACCCAATCAGAATTAAGTAAATCTGAGGCAACCAATTAGAATTTACTGACATTACGTGTATCTACGCAGCATTGGTTTCAACAGGTTTTCACTCACTAAGCAACAGATTTCCATACAAATTAAAAGAATAAAAGAAAACTTAAACATTGTGTATAAGGACCAATAATAATATGGCTATTCTCTTCAACCATACAGCTTCAACTCTTAAGCCATACATACATGGAATTTTAAGTGTTGTAGCGAATTCGGGGGACAACGCGACCACAGGAACTGCCGCGGCCGGGAAGCGAACCCGTATCGCCCGCACCGCAGGAGGCATCGCTAACCGCTCGACTAAAGGGTCAGACTCGCGAGCCAGCGTGTCTACTAAACCATGCACGTTACACTACCTCCCTCCTTCGGGAAGCGCATCCCCGCGCTTAAGCATATCAGCTCCTTCACGCCTCAGGGCGCCTACGCTTCCGATGGCCTTACGGTGCCCCCATCCCACTTCTGAAACCAATGTAGCGAATTCGGGGGACAACGCAACCACAGAAACTGCCGCGGCCGGGAAGCGAACCCGTATCGCCCGCACCGCAGGAGGCATCGCTAACCGCTCGACTAAAGGGTCAGGCCAGCGTGACTACTAATCCATGCACTTTAAAGTATATTCATTCTGCATGAAATATAAACCTTTTTAACCTTTAGTCCTTATTATAATATTGTCGCGGGACTGGGTTTAGATGTTCTTATATTAAGTAGTTGGAGGCTGGGAATTATGGTGCGACAACACAGTCTCTGGCGTTAATTAGCCGGGCTAGGCTACGGGTTTAGCAACCCACCTTGCACTGCTCCTGCAGTCTGCAGACGATGACGGACGCTGGCTAGCCTGGCTGGGATGGTCTCACTCTGCAGACACTCGCACTGTCACTGGCTGCACACTCTGATCTCTCTCTGGGGGCTGGTAATCACTCTTACTGGTTCTATTATGGTCGTCGCTGGTTAGTCACTGTCTAGCGTCAGCTCAGTCGAGGTGTAGGAGTCAGGAATGTTACGTCTGATCGCTAACACGTTATGCTAAGCTAACACTGTGTGACAGTCTGTAAACCACTATAACAACTAACTCACGCTGTGCTGTGCAATGGATAACAATAGGCAGCACGCACGCATTCCTAAGTCTCTTCTCATTGGCTAACAGGGTCTCGCGTTACTTTAGTCAGACTGTCTGTCTGTCAGGGAGCTGTCCCGCAACACTACCCCCCCTTTAGATTGTTGAGTCCCTTCAACATAAAGATAAAATAACTCTGGGAACTAGAGTCAGAATTACACCCGGGACAAAACACCCGGCACACAACTAGGCCCGGAACTAAGGGCGTCAAAATAAACTGGTTGGGTGGTCACTATTAAAGTAGGACTCCTGTGACTAGCCTAGTAACCCCCTAAGTCAACTAGTCACGTCCGTCAAGATCAGTCTCGAACAGAGTCCCGGAGCCAGGCAGGCGGCCGGACTGGTCTGCCCCGTCTAGTGGTGGGGAGGGGCAGGGGCTCAGCAACGTCTGCTTCGGCTCCCTCTGGGTCAGGGGCGGAAGACTGCCCGCCTGGAACACGGGCTGCGGCCTCTCGGCGTCGAGTAGTGGTCGGCTCCCCTGGAGAACTGCTGGCAGCCAAGGGCGGAGACAAGGAGGGAGACACCTGGGCGCTCGTGGGGCTTTCATGGGGCTTTCGTGGGGCTTTCGTGGGGCTTTCATGGGGCTTGAGCTTGAGCCCGCTGGCTTGGACCCGCTCGAGGACGATGGCCAGGTTCTTCAACCCATCTTCAACACTGCGGCCAATGACGATGACGTCATCTAGGTACACGAGGAGGCTCTTCCACTGCAACCCGCGCAGGACAACCTCCATGGCCCTCTGGAAGGTGCCTGGCGCGTTGCAGAGTCCGAAAGGCATTCGGGCGTACTCGTACAGGCCATAGCGAGTAATGAAGGCCGTCTTGCATCGGTCAGCAGGATGGACTCCAATTTGCCAGTATCCACTCTGCATGTCTAACGTGGAGAACACGGTTGCGCCTTCCAGGGTGTCCAGACACTCTTCAATCCTTGGAAGCGGGTACGCGTCCTTCAGCGTCAGTTCATTGAGTCTTCGGTAGTCGATACACCATCGAACGCCTCCATCTTTCTTCCTCACCCGGACCACAGGTGAAGCCCACTCAGACGTCGATGGCGTTATCACTCCAGCCTTCAGCATTTCCTGGAGGTGCTGTTCCTCCTCTTGCTGGAACCCCAGCGGTGTGCGGCGGGTTGCCTGGCGTACTGGGCGTCCCTCTCTGGTGTCGATGCGGTGCTGGACAGCATCAAAACAGCCCAGGTCGTCGTTTGCTGCTGCAAAGACCTCCTTGTGCTTGACCAGAAGCTGTAGTAGGGCTCTCTGCTGCCCCTCTTCGAGCTCCTTACTGGCGGCTGCATACAGGGATGACAGATGGTCTGGTAGATCCAAGGCTGTTGCGGACTCCAGCCGTCGCACTGACACTTGTTCCTTCTCCGCCGGGTTCGTGGGGTTCGGCTCTAGGGACGGGGTTTCCTCTGCCTCAACCAACACGCCCAAGCAAACACCTCTCCTTAGGGTCACTTCGCGGGGCGACAAGTTGCATAGTCGCACAGGGACTCTCTTGGCAACGTCGACTACTACACTGCCTGAAGAGACTCCTTCTGCAAGGCCAGTGGGCTCCAGGACGGCAGAAATTCCTGGCTTTGGGCCTTCCACTAGACCCCAGACGTCGCGTTCGCTCTCCGCTGGTAAAGTCGAGGGGCACTCCAGCAGTACTCTGGAAACCGTGTACTCTCCTAGCGACCTGCCTATGACGACAGTGCCGATCGGTTCTCCATCAACGTGTACTTGTCCTCCGACCGAAACTGTGACTCTGGCGGCTAGCATAAAGTCCAGACCCAGGAGAAAGGGGTCGCGGATGGGTGCGACGTAGACGTCCCAGTCCTTGGTCTTACGGCCCAAGCGGATGGCGACTCTATACTTCGGAGTCTCGGTCATTTCTTTCCCCTCCTCCGCGTTCCTCAGGACGGCAGTCCCCACACTTGGCTGACCAGCTAGCTCCAGCTGACGGAAGGTGTCCTCAGACATGACGGTCGCCTCCGCGCCGGTGTCCACAACGCACTTGAGTTCCAGTTTGTTGACCGTGATGGGCACTACCAGACTAGGACCATCTCCTGCTGCTCGGTTTATGCGGGGTGCTGGCTGGCTATCGGCCTTTTCCTTGACGTGAGGGCTCGGTGAGCGGGAGGTGCAGTCTCGTTGGAAGTGGCCCTGGCCTCCACACTGGTAACAGGAGCCTCTAGGGGTGGCGCCCGGACTCGGTGATTGGTAACGCCGCTGCCCATTAGTGCTGCTCGCCGGCCGCTCTAGAGTTCTGCCCCGTTCCTCCTTCTTCTGTTCGGCTGTGTCGGATGTCAGCTGCGAGGGGGACGGTTTCCAGGAACGCCGCATTTCCTGCAGCAGCGCCGCTACCTCGGCTTTCAACTCCTTGATGTCAGCATTTAGGTCGGACTGCGTCGCGCCGGTGGCCGTCGATGTCGGGTTTGGCGCTCCCCCTTTACGCTCCGCTGGAGTACTGGTGACAAGGGGTTTGGGATGGTGACTTCTGTTGCGGCCATCCGCTACTGGGCCGACATTCTCCATTCCCGGGGGCAAAGCATATTCACGGGGTCTCACATCCGGTCCGTCTGGACGGGGGACCAGTGGAGTAGTTAACTCCATGTCCTGCACCTCCAATGTTGTAATGCTATGACTGGCTCCATGGCCACTATCAAAGCCCTCCTGATAGCCATTGAATGGCTGCGGGGAACTAGGGAGCGGGTGGAGTCCCGTGCTCAATTGCTGCACAGCGGGAGGTTGGGGATGTGGCACAACTCGCCCGACAAGTACCCCTTTAAGCATGCACTTCACCTCCTCCATTGATTGTTCCTGCTTTTCTTGGTTAAGGAGGGACCGCTCAAACATTTGGGCTAGACGACACATCTGCTTTTCCATTTCGCTTTCCACAGCGCTATCCTCTCCCCCCCCTACATCACCGTGCTCCACGTGCTCGATCTCCTCAGTAGGTTCCAACATCATCTAGATCACATGCAACGATGGCCTTGATAAAGTGCTACTGCACGTAATTAGCCGGTTGCTAGTTAGCAAGGACGCTAACGTAAATAGCAATAGCACCGCTATTCTGTATGGAGACAGAATGCAATCCAATTATCCCACTTCTGACACCACTTGTCGCGGGACTGGGTTTAGATGTTCTTATATTAAGTAGTTGGAGGCTGGGAATTATGGTGCGACAACACAGTCTCTGGCGTTAATTAGCCGGGCTAGGCTACGGGTTTAGCAACCCACCTTGCACTGCTCCTGCAGTCTGCAGACGATGACGGACGCTGGCTAGCCTGGCTGGGATGGTCTCACTCTGCAGACACTCGCACTGTCACTGGCTGCACACTCTGATCTCTCTCTGGGGGCTGGTAATCACTCTTACTGGTTCTATTATGGTCGTCGCTGGTTAGTCACTGTCTAGCGTCAGCTCAGTCGAGGTGTAGGAGTCAGGAATGTTACGTCTGATCGCTAACACGTTATGCTAAGCTAACACTGTGTGACAGTCTGTAAACCACTATAACAACTAACTCACGCTGTGCTGTGCAATGGATAACAATAGGCAGCACGCACGCATTCCTAAGTCTCTTCTCATTGGCTAACAGGGTCTCGCGTTACTTTAGTCAGACTGTCTGTCTGTCAGGGAGCTGTCCCGCAACAATATGAACTGTGATATATAATCTCACTGGATATGTTTACATTTTTAACTATAGTTACTCTAATTATGAACTTTTATTGTATTTATGCATTAAATCATAGCCTTATTTCCGTAAGGCTACATATTGATGCAAAAAGTAACGCAAACGTTACTTTCTCGAGTAACTAATTACTTTTATAATGCAGTAACTCCGTTTGTAACTCAGTTATTTTTGACAGCAATAACTAGTAACTGTAACTAATTACTAATTTTCAGTAACTTGCCCAACACTGTTCAGGACGCAGGTGATGTTACAAGACTGTTGGGTTATGTGCCTTCATATATATTTGAGCCGTTTGTATATTTGTGCCTTTTGTATATTTGCACTCTTTTTTGTTTGTTTTTTGAAGGGAGATGTAATGTTTGGTACTGCTGGATGAAGGAGCAACTACTACATTACCCATAATGCATTAACCGGATGTAGCGGACGTGGTTAATCTAACGGGGCCGCGTGGTCTCACGCGGGCGTGTGTGATTAGCGGGACGAAATTGAACGAGCAGAGGAATCCAACTCCCAGACAACTGAATGTACCTGGCATTATTCTTTATTAGACAGTCACAACAGACGCCTTTGCCAACAATCAAAATAACAGACGCATTGTTCTTCTATGAAGACGTCTAATGGTGAGTGACTGTTTGCCATCTAACAGTTGTTCTCATGCCTCACCATTATTATTTACTTATATTTTGTAAATTATCATTTATTCTATGAGTTGTGCACTCATTGCTTACCTGTTGAGCCGGCCCAACTGTTATATACCTGGAGACGTATGTTATGCTGGGCGTCTAGCGGTTTGTTACGGTTTTTGGGATGTTGGAGAGAAATGGCAGTCGCGTTGTGTTATATCGGGTTTGTACGGTTTTGATCTGGATCGAGGTCTGATACGATATTTTTAGACAAACAGCGGTGCATGAGGTTTCTGTCGCTGACCCGCTCTGTGTGTGTGTTTGAGTGCGCGCATACAGTGTGTGAGGGAGCTGTTTTGAGCTCAAGTCTGATTCTGTCGTACTTTCGTAGTGCTCAATGTGCGTATTAGCCACTCTTAACATGTGCGATTGCGTTTGGTCGTGCGTGCATATACTGGTATAGCCACAGTTCCGCAGCACCCCCAATAGTCAAGTTCCGACTGAGCACTCCCAATAAAAATCCGCTGGCGCCGCCAGTTACCCTGAAGGTGGCTCTAAATTGACACCAAGCGTTTCAGATTCCGGTTGGATCGACAGCAGCCTATTTGTGGAGTGGCTGTGTCCCCCTTTGCGAAAAACGTGAATTGCAGCAAGAATGATCCACACATCCTCATTCTTGATGGGCACCACTCACATAAAACCTTTATGAGATTGCTGGCCTTTTGGTGAAGCCTACAGCCAGGCTGCCAGTGTGGGATAGGGGGTGGAAGGGTTCAGGGTTTGTGGCCTTATGCCATGTAACAGGGACATTTTTGGAGAAGAGGACTTCAGGGCAGCGGAGGTCACAGAGGAGTCAGACCCTGCCCTACAGCCTACTCCACCCATCTCCAAGGCTGTACCACCTACCCTACAACCTACTCCACCCACCTCCAATGCTATATCACCTACCCTACAACATACTCCATCCACCTCCAAGGCTGTACCACCTACCCTACAACCTATTCCACCCACCTCCAAGGCTGTACCATCTGCCTTACAGCCTATTCCATCCACCTCACACCAGGCTGCTCAAGAACCCATTCCTGGTAAGACAAGATAAGTGTCCTTTCATATTTCAGAGGCTACATGTGTTATCAACAGTCCTAACACTGTTTTCTGCCCATCTGAACAGAAACCACTGAACCTTCAGTGTCAAGTCTCATCCTGGCAATCTCACTTCAGCCGAAGTTACAGCAGGCAAAGCCAAAAAAAAGGAAGGTCGAGTCAGCAGCAGTGCTTACAGCCTCACCCTACAGGAGAGCTCTGGAGGAGAAAGCCAATGGCAAGAAAATGCTGAAAAAGTCCCAAGCAAATAGGAAGATCCAAGGAAAGAAGAAGACCCAGGAAGATGAGGATGCTGAATGTCTGTACTGCATTGAGCTGTTCTCAGTTAGTGGTGGCAAGTGGTTAAGATGTGAAAACTGTATGAAATGGGCTCACGAGGACTGCAGCAATGCAACGGAGGCAGGTTTCTTGTGTGAGTTTTGTGCAGGAGTTTTAATTTTTGTTGTGCTTTCCTGGTTTAAATGGCATTTCTTAGGCCCAGTGGCGTAACCAGGGATATTTTTGTAGGTGGGCCTGAGTGAAAATGGGTGGGCCAAAATTTTCCAGCAATAATCCTTCAAACAAGACGTAAATTCGAACACATTACAGCAGTAAACACATAACACAGGTTTTTAGTACGTGACCAAGAAACATACAAAAACTTTAATAAAAACCCACTTAAACAAATACCACCCCAGTCATTCTCGCCAGGCTCTGCACAACCATTTAAACATCACTGAGGAAAACAGCCCGACTCGGTCTAAAAGATCATGATACAACATGTAAGCTATAGGCCTATAGTACACGTTTTACAGCACAATGTGTAGACGCCGAGGGCGAGCGTTGAAGATCGAGATTATTTCATCATAGTCCAAAGAGTCAGTAAGTTCCCTTTCAAAGGACAACAGGGATAGATTGTTGAGGCGTGCAGTTAGCATGGAAGATCTTAGACACGTTTTGATATGGCCTGTAGTGGAGAAGAGTCTTGCAACAGTACATGAAGTCAGGGGAATGGTGATCATTGCCCTTAACAGTCTGTTAATGTTTGGGAAAACGTCAGAGTTGCAGCTGTCCAGCACTTCAATGAGGGATGGGTAACACTGACCCCTCTCCACTTTACGACGCAGTGCCTGAATGAAAACGGTCCATTCCGAACCCTCAAATTTACCAAGTGCAATACAGTGGGGGGGGGTTGCTAGCCTGATGTTTCGAGCATGCCTGGCGGAGGTGCTTCCAATCTACAAACCCGCTTCGAAAAAACGTGTTTTCCATATGGGGCTCGGGGAAATGCCTACACATTTTACAGAAAACAGCGTTCCTTGCTGAGCTGTATTCAAGCCACTTACATTCTTCATACCACTTATGGGAAAAAGAACGTAATTTTCCTGAAATGTTGGTTGCGGGGAACACTAATTTAGGCTGCGAGGGTGGCTCATCCACAGCAGACAAATCTGGAGGTGGCATGGTCAAGGGAATCGTCTCACCGTCGTCAGAGGGGGGAGGAGAAGCTGCCTGCAACGGAGAAGCTGTAGCCTCCTCTGTCGTTCTCTCCGGCGGTATCTCACTCTCATTGGGCAGCTCAGTCGGTGCTGGAGCAGGTGTGCTTTCCTCCTCTCCATCCGTGGCTTTTTAAAAAAGCGGAAGATTGAACTTTGTTTCGCCATTCCATAAGTTATGGCTAACTGTTGGCTATTGGCTAGTTAGCAGCAGTGAAAAATACAGAGCGTGATGGTATGCGCGCTCAGATTTTGCAGTTCTACGTACGTAAAAGGGGCCGGCCTACGTGCTTGTAAGCCAGTGTGATTGGGTGGGCCTGGGCTTGAAATGGGTGGGCCTGTGACAGGCCAGGCCCACCCGTGGTTACGCCCCTGCTTAGGCCTGATTGTTAAATTGTTTGCCTGACTTGAAAATAAAATTTTAAGCTTGTTCACATCAAAATGAAATTTTAATAGCTATTTTACTGAATATTTGAAAATGCAACCTGAATTGAAAGTATTGAAAATAATACCATTATTCACCTCATTTTAATGGGGTTTTTTTTCACACTTGCATGCAGTTTTATGTAGCAGTATTTTTATGTCAGTAAATTAAATATCAATGATAATAAAGTTATAATGTTTTTAAACAAATCTCTCCCATTGTGATTTGTCCTACGCCCATCAATTCGAAATTAATTAGCAATAATCAAAATGTTGTAAAAACAATCAAAAATAATTTCTGTATGTTTAATACAACATTTATGTTGCAGTTAAACTATGAGCAACATCAAAATTTGAAAATCAAGTTCATCTTATGCATAAATACCAAGTTTGCTCAAAATGGCTTGTGAGGCAAGATGCCCCCCGGGGGCGTCTTTCCCCGGTAGGGGGGCATCTTCCCCGTGTTGTGGGGGAAGATGCGCCTTTTCAAGATTTTACATTTAGTATTATAACAAGGTTGTAGTCACCTATGTTTTAATTACCCTCTAAATGTGTTTACTTAAGGATACTTCTTGTGGACATATTATATTGATATTGTGTGTATGTGTATATATATATATATATATATATATATATATATATATATATATATATATATACACTACCGTTCAAAAGTTTGGGATCACCCAAACAATTTTGTGTTTTCCATGAAAAGTCACACTTATTCACCACCATATGTTGTGAAATGAATAGAAGATAGAGTCAAGACATTGACAAGGTTAGAAATAATGATTTGTATTTGAAATAAGATTTTTTTTTTACATCAAACTTTGCTTTCGTCAAAGAATCCTCCATTTGCAGCAATTACAGCATTGCAGACCTTTGGCATTCTAGCTGTTAATTTGTTGAGGTAATCTGGAGAAATTGCACCCCACGCTTCCAGAAGCAGCTCCAACAAGTTGGATTGGTTGGATGGGCACTTCTTGCGTACCATACGGTCAAGCTGCTCCCACAACAGCTCAATGGGGTTCAGATCTGGTGACTGCGCTGGCCACTCCATTACCGATAGAATACCAGCTGCCTGCTTCTGCTCTAAATAGTTCTTGCACAATTTGGAGGTGTGTTTAGGGTCATTGTCCTGTTGTAGGATGAAATTGGCTCCAATCAAGCGCTGTCCACTGGGTATGGCATGGCGTTGCAAAATGGAGTGATAGCCTTCCTTATTCAGAATCCCTTTTACCCTGTACAAATCTCCCACCTTACCAGCACCAAAGCAACCCCAGACCATCACATTACCTCCACCATGCTTAACAGATGGCGTCAGGCATTCTTCCAGCATCTTTTCATTTGTTCTGCGTCTCACAAACGTTCTTCTTTGTGATCCAAACACCTCAAACTTGGATTCATCCGTCCACAACACTTTTTTCCAGTCTTCCTCTGTCCAATGTCTGTGTTCTTTTGCCCATCTTAATCTTTTTCTTTTATTGGTCAGTCTCAGATATGGCTTTTTCTTTGCCACTCTGCCCTGAAGCCCAGAATCCCGCAGCCGCCTCTTCACTGTAGATGTTGACACTGGTGTTTTGCGGGTACTATTTAATGAAGATGCCAGTTGGGGACCTGTGAGGCGTCTGTTTCTCAAACTAGAGACTCTAATGTACTTATCTTCTTGCTCAGTTGTGCAACGCGGCCTCCCACTTCTTTTTCTACTCTGGTTAGAGCCTGTTTGTGCTGTCCTCTGAAGGGAGTAGTACACACCGGTGTAGGAAATCTTCAATTTCTTAGCAATTTCTCGCATGGAATAGCCTTCATTTCTAAGAACAAGAATAGACTGTCGAGTTTCAGATGAAAGTTCTCTTTTTCTGGCCATTTTGAGCGTTTAATTGACCCCACAAATGTGATGCTCCAGAAACTCAATCTGCTCAAAGGAAGGTCAGTTTTGTAGCTTCTGTAACGAGCTAAACTGTTTTCAGATGTGTGAACATGATTGCACAAGGGTTTTCTAATCATCAATTAGCCTTCTGAGCCAATGAGCAAACACATTGTACCATTAGAACACTGGAGTGATAGTTGCTTGAAATGGGCCTCTATACACCTATGTAGATATTGCACCAAAAACCAGACATTTGCAGCCAGAATAGTCATTTACCACATTAGCAATGTATAGAGTGTATTTCTTTAAAGTTAAGACTAGTTTAAAGTGATCTTCATTGAAAAGTACAGTGCCTTTCCTTCAAAAATATGGACATTTCAATGTGATCCCAAACTTTTGAACGGTAGTGTATATATATATATTCTGCCACCCCTATAGACAACTCCTCCTCCAATCACCACGCTGAAGAGGGTGCTTAGTTCCACTCCGTTTAATGGTTGACTGGAAGTAGGGTAAAACTACAAGAAATACAACACAACAAGTATATGAAGTTCAGCACATCAACAAAATGACTATGAAATCACATTTGAGTTTCAAGTGTGTTACTGCTATGCAATTTCTACCATACACTTTATTATTGACCAACTAAGGTGAGTGTGTTGGCTAAACTGATGACAAGGGATTATCACATCCAATTCATTCACTAGCATTAGCATTCACTAATAACAGCACATGTAATATTATGAACTCATACAATAAAATACAAAATATTTACATCAAGCCAAACTAATATGATTAACAAATGTGACTTACACTTATGTTAAGAATATTAAGATACCGACAATGCATCCAAAAGCATGAAATGTATGCAGAGAATAGCGATATCGTGAACAAAACGTCTCAAGGCTTTATCAGGTTTTCTGTTGACTACTGCACTTCCTGTATTGTCGATGTGGTGCTGGTGACGTCATCAGTGAACAGAAGACTCTTCGAGACGATACATATTAACTAATACTGACAGCACACTCCCCGCCTGGTATCCTAGGATGCCACTACCTTTGCCTATAACAACACAAACAAAGAAAAACTGACCTATCATTACTCTGCGGGAAGGAGTGTCACTACTTGAGTTATATGTCTTAGGAAAAACGTCATCCCTTCTTTATCCACAACCTTGATTTCCACCTTACAGATTTTTCCATCATCACTAGGGAATACTTTACTGATATGCCCTAATGGCTAGTCATTCCTTTTGGACTGAGAGTCTTTCATAAGCACTACAGTCTCTTCTGCGATGTTCTCCTTGTCAGCCTGCCCCTTTCTTGTGGGTCGAAGCATAGACATGTATTGTTTCTGCCACCTGTCCCAAAAGGTGCTTGCCAAGCTCTGCACCTGTTTCCACTGGTGCCTGTAGAAGTCAGCATCATCAAACTCGCCTGGAAGAACAGGACATGGACCAGACTTCTGTGTAAGTAGAGTTGTGGGCGTCAAAATTAAAGGGTCCTCCGGATCTGTGGAGACAGGTATCAGAGGCCTGGAATTCACAATGGCAGTCACCTCGGCCATTAATGTAGTAAGCACTTCATGAGTAATTCTTGAGGGTCCCATTTGAATCATAGAGTCCAGAATGTTCCGGGTAATGCCAATCATCCACTCCCACGCACCCCCCGTATGCGAGGCATGGAGCGGGTTGAAAATCCATGAACATCCTTGTTCTGTGAGAGACTTAGATGGTCTGTTCTCGTCTAAGTTGGAGGGGATGTTCAACTCTGCATGCTCCTACAAAACTGGTTCCTCGATCGGAGCGTATCTGCTTCACTGGACCATGAATGGCGATAAAGCGTCTCATGGTGTTTATGAGGCAAGATGTGTCGATACTCTCTATGATCTCAATGTGGATTGCTCTGATGCTTAGGCAGGTGAATAGCACTGCCCATCTCTTATCATTGGCGTGGCCTCCCCTGGTGCGGCGAGTAGAGATGGTCCAGGATCCAAACACGTCAAATCCCACATATGTAAATGGAGGTTCAATGCTGACTCTGTCCATGGGTAAGTCTGCCATTTTCTGCACTTCACATCTGCCACAGAGCCTTCGGCACATAACACATCTAAAGATGAGGGAGCATACAGATCGTTTAGCTCCCACAATCCAGTAACCTGCCATGCATACAGCACCTTCAGTTAAATGCGGCCCCTGATGTTGAGACTGCTCATGATAATGTCTCACAATGAGCACTACAAGGTGATGTCGTCCAGGGATTATGATGGGATTCTTGTCATTATGTCCAATGTTTGCTCAAGAAATGCGTCCTCCAACTGTCAGCAGGCCATCCTCTCCTATGACAGGAATCAGGGCAAGGAGGGGGCAATCTTTTGGGAGGCTCTTACCATTTCTAATGCACTGAATTTCTTTTGCATAAGCCTCTGCCTGTACAGCTTTGATGACAACATTCTTTGCTCGTGTGAGCTCATCCACAGCACAGGCTGTAGCATAATGATGCCAACCTTTACAAACTCTCGACTCTTTGGGTGGATCTCTTTTGAAAGAGCAAGCAATATGTATCAGACATGCAACACTCTGAAGTAGTGACTTCCAGGAGGAAAAGCGCTCAAAGCGTCCTGCGCCAAGGTGGAGTTCTTTGGTAGTAGTGCTGAGTGCCATTACTTCGGGACGCACATCTACATCTTCATCGGGACTCACCAGGTCAAACATGTCTGCACTGCAAGGTGTCTGGTCTGGCTGAGTCAAGAAGGCTGGGCCTGTAAGCCATGTAATGTCCTTAAGGCGGGCTGTGGGGACATATCTTGTCGCTAAGTCGGCTGGATTCTGGTTGTTTGGCACGTAACGCCACTGTTGCAGCTGAGTGCTTCTCCCAATGCTCTGTACTCTGTTGTTCACAAACACGTAGAATCTACATTTTTCATTGTTGATGTAACCAAGGACAATTTTGCTGCCAATAAAAAAGTTCACCTTGTCAAGTTCAATGTCCATCTCTGATCTTATGAGCTCAGCCACATCCACAGCTAACCCAGCAGCACAGAGTTCGAGGTAGGGGATGGTTAAATCTGGACATGGGGCAAGCTTGGCTTTCCCAAGGATGAAACCTGTCTGATGGTTCCCATGTGAGTCCGAGATCTTCAGGTATGCCACTGCACCTATCGCTAAGACAGAAGCATCTGAGAAGATGCCGAGCTCTCTGTTATTGGGTACATGCTGTCTCTGAGGCTTGAAGGGGAGGGGGGCTACCCAACTGTTTCCTTTATCTTTGTAGAAGCCTTGTTTCATGATATGAAGGAAGGTCAGGTCTTTGATGGAAGGGGCTAGCTTTTCATCATCTTCCGTTCTCTTGAAGACGTCATCTCCCGTATGAAATCTGCCCTTGTCTCGTGTTGGTTTCTTAGCTGAGACATTAGTGTGCATTCCTTGGGCCTTTATTTTACAGAAACTCTCCTTCACATGAAAAGTGTTAGGGCATGGTTTAAAGAGTGACAGCCTACCATTTTCCAGAGTGTTGGTAAAGAAGACCTTGACGCTAAGTGGCTTATGGACTCTGCCCAAACAAACGTTACCGACTAGGACCCACCCAAGTTCTAGTTTTTGGGCATATGGTGCGTCATGTGGTCCATTTATCTGTCCTCTTGCCGTGTGTATTCTGATGATATCTCTGCCAAGTAGCATCATGACTGGAGCATCATGGTCGAGCTCTGGGATCTGGCCTGCTATAGGCTGTAAGTGTGGGTGATGAAGAGTAGCTTGTGGTGTAGGGATCTCCAACTGGTTATTTGGAATGTTGTTACACTCTATTAAGGTCAGAAGAGAAAGAGTGACATGTCCGTCTATGGAACTTACTTGAAAGCCATGCGCTCGTCTCCCACTTTTCTCTGCCACACCTGTGCAGGTTTTTAGACGGTAAGGAGAACTGTGGCTGTCCAACTTGAAAACATGAAAGAATTCTGGTCTCACCAAGGAACGATTACTGTGGTCATCAATGACAGCATACTTCGATTGCCTTATCCTGCTGACCATTCGGAAACACTTTGACGAGGCAGGTCTTTGAGCAGGTTTTACCACTCAGATTACCTCCAAAGATTTCAGTGCAATTGGCTGACACAACTTCTTTGGAAATATCACCCCCCCCCCCCATGATCTTCAGTAGGGGTGAGGGCGTTTACAGACTTGGGTGCAGGCCTTGGGTGTAGAGCAGAGTGATGCCTCTCACTGCCGCACTCATTACACTTTAAAGACCTTTCGCAATTCCTTGCTAGGTGTGTGGTTGACGCTATGCATTTAAAGCAAATGCCATTCTGCTTTGGAAAGGTTTTCCTGTCTTCCAGAGACTTTTCCCTGAACCCCTCTGCATTTGTGTAAATGGCGTGGCTTCTTATGAATTTGATACAGTTTTCCGGAACAACGTTAGCCTTTTGCATGTCTTCGTCTGCGGTTTTGTTCAGAGATATGTCTTTCTTGTGGACAGAGACAGATGTTCTGTTCGAGTTTCTAAGGTGTTCTGATTTTGTGTGGTCTGCACAGAAAGGGAGAAAGAAACTAGGATCATTGCGCATCTTTGCTTGATCTGATATGAAATCAACAAGGACAGAAAATGGAGGAAAGGAGACCCCATGCTGCTTTTTGAATGTGTAGCCTAGCATCATCCATCTCTCTTGTAGATTAAAGAGCAGTTTTTGAACTATGCTGGTTATGCCCTGTGTTGTATCTAAACAGGCAAGACCAGAAAGCACTCCCTCTGATTTTGCTGCTTGAAGCTCCATCAACAGGTCTCCCAGTTCTCTGTTTCTTCCAGTCTTTGTTTGAAATCTTTGGGAAGCTGTCAACTCTTTTGAGTAATGCACTCTCAATGACCTCAGGTGCCCCAAAGCATTCATCAAGCCGCTGCCAAGTCATCTGAAGTCCCTTTTCTGGGTTATAGACAAGTATGGCTCTTATCCGTTTTGCTTGTTCTCTTGACTCTGCACCTAACCACTTAACTAGGAGATCCTTCTCTTCTCTAACTGAGAGGTGAAGGCCTATTGTGGTGTTCAAGAATGACACTTTCCAGGCCCTATAATTTTCTGGGTGATCATCAAACTGCAGTAGGCCTGTGGCAATAACTTCTCTTCGTGCCATGAACCTAACAAGATCAGACATAATCTGATTGTCTCCATAGTGAACCTGTGGGGTGCTAACAGGAACCAGGCATGTGTTTTTAGTGAAGGTGGGTGTGGCTTCACCTGTGGGTAAGTCTGAGATTGTGGCGCTGAGGTTAGGGCTGGTGGCTGCGCCATACCATGGTGGAGAGTATCTGCGGGTAAGTAACTATGATTCTCAGGTGGCCTGACATGGCCGAAATAAGCTTTGTGCTTCTGCTCTCTAAAGCCTGAATGCTCTGTGGTTTGTGATGGCCTGGTAGCATTTGCATCAGAGTAGGTAACTTGTCTCTCCATGCTCATTGCATTTCCACTAGGGAAATGTGTTTCAACATCATAGGTGGCCCTTGTAGGTGGCCTGCTATGGGGAAAGCTACTGTCTGTGTCTAGGCCATAAATTTGGGATGTCACTGGTGGTGGCCTTGGCTCTTCTGATGTCATGACTGGGTCTGCCTGAGTGTCAGTCCATAGTCTGGTCTGCTCTTGAACATAGTCAATGGTTCGCTGAGCAGAATCATGAGCACTGAGTCCTACATCACTTTTCAACTCAAAGTCCGATTCTTTGTTGCACATGAGGGCTGCCGCCAATGCTTCGGCCCTTGCAACTGCTGCTGCTGCTGCTGTTTTTTCAGCATTTAGGACATGAAGTTGTGCATCTAAGCATACTTTCTCTGCATCCAAGTGTGCTTTTTGCATTTTAATCTGCATTTCCTTTTCTGCATATTTTACTTAAGCTTTGGCCTCTTCAGCCTCTGCAAAGGCTATGGCAGCCGCTGAGCTAGCAGAGGAGCCGCGAGAGCATTTAGATGTTGCTGATCCGCCAGACCAGGTAATACAGCCGTTTGGGGATCGTGACTTCTGTTCTTCCATAATGCCGTGGAAGCCTGATTGTTAAGCTGGTGTTTTGTTGTAAGCCTGTTTCACTGTTCTGTTGTGATGACACTGACCTGCTCTGCTGTATCTCAGCCCGTTAGGAAGCTGTCGTTTTACTATTCTGCCACCCCTATACACCCTGCATAAGCTGGCAGGTAGACAACTCCTCCTCCAATCACCATGCTGAAGAGGGTGCTTAGCTCCACTCTGTTTAATGGTTGACTGGAAGTAGGGTAAAACGACAAGAAATACAACACAACAAGTATATGAAGTTCAACACATCAACAAAATGATTATGAAATCACATTTGAGTTTCAAGTGTGTTACTGCTATGCAATTCCTAGCATACACTTTATTATTGACCAACTAATGTGAGTGTTTTGACTAAACTGATGACAAGGGATTATCGCATCCAATTAATTCGCTAGCGTTAGCATTCGCTAATAACAGCACATGTAATATTATGAACTCATACAATAAAATACAAAATATTTACATCAAGCCAAACTAATATGATTAACAAATGTGACTTACACTTATGTTAAGAATACTAACATACCAACAGTGCATCCAAAAGCATGAAATGTATGTAGAGAATAGCGATATCGTGAACAACGTCTCAAGGCTTTATCAGGTTTTCAGTTGACTACTGCACTTCCTGTATTGTCGACGTGGTGCTGGTGATGTCATCAGTGAACAGAAGACTCTTAGAGACAATACATATTAACTAATACTGACAGCACTATCTAAAGAAAATAGACATTGTTCTTAAAGGGGCGTCTTACCCCAGTTTACCCTATTATGCAAGATATCCTGAGATAGCACACTCACTAGCACCTTTAAACATACTAGGCTACATACCACTACAGGTAGGGATTGACTCCTGGTGATTAAAGGCACTGGCTGCGTCCGAAATCCCATACTACTAACTATGTATGTGTACCATCTTTCACCATACTATTAGCATGTGAGCAAAAAGTACAACGGCTGTTCGGACATACTTCTTCATAGAGCCGCGTCACTTCCTTTCGACGACACGACCGGTGAGGTGACCCAGATCTTTTTTTAAAATGTAAAAATAAATGAAGATGTAACCACTTTCTGCTAAGCATAGCAAAAAGTAATCCGTCGCTTACCAACACGGGGATTGCCGGGTCGAATCCCTGTGTTACCTCCCGTCTGGCGACTCCACATGTATCGTAGGAGGCATGTGGTAGTCTGCAGCCCTCCCCGGTTCGGCAGAAGGGGTGAAGCAGTGACCGGGACGGCTCGGAAGAGTTGGGTAATTGGCCAGATACAATTGGGGAGAAAAGGGAGGGAAGTATTAAAAAAATGGGGTTTAAGCACACTCTTCCGCATTCCGACTCGGCCAGCTCGATCATTTCTGGGCAGTGCTGGAAGTGATATGGATAGTTGACAACAACAGTGAATCAATGGCGTTTTTCACTCGGTCTCTTCAAGATCTACCCAAACTCACGCTTAACAACGTTAGTCGCAATATCCAAGAAGCATGCCATACATCAGTGTAATAAACTAATGAATGAGCTTTTGTTTATTATAAGTATGACTACCAAGAGTTCAGTATTTTGCAATTAAAGGATGGGTTTATTCTCCGTGCTCTTTGGTTCCACAACATCATCAGCATCCATGTGTAACGCACTGACTGCTTTTCAGCACCTCCCACTTACAGTAGCAACTGTCATAAAACACATGTCATAAAACTCACATCTATGACATCTCCCCCTTTTAGATACTGTCATTATCCATATCTGCGTAACGCGCAATACTTAATATAAACAACAGCACCCTCTTGTGGCCTAAGAGTAACCGAAGAGAGAAAGAGTAAATGTTTACCAACCATTATGTCTCTCAACAAACATGCATAACCAACAATGTCGTACCTTTTTTCCCACACTAAACAAACATGACAGTCCTGTTTTTTTTCCTCTTTTTTTTTTTCAAACTCAAGTCTCTGACTAAACCTTCCCTTCACAAGTCAACTCTCTGGACAGGTTTAACAACCCTACCAGACGTGGTTTGTGGCAGTCCATCAGTGTTCACTTTTGGGCCAGGTGAGCTATGTTTTGGGCTCGCTTGAATGTCTGGTGGGTCATTCCTGGGGTTTGTGTTGGCCTCCACTGGGGACCCTGCAATGGGCACCGCCTGGAGATGGCGACGGTTTCACCTGTACAGAGCTCCTTGCTCTGTCTCGATGATGTACAACCCCTGTGTAGTGATCACACCTGCCACTACTGCCGGTGTGGCCCAGGCTTTCTGATGGTCCAGCCTTGTGAGGACATGGTCTCCTTGCTGTGAGCTTTTTCACGCCGTGACGCTTGTTGTAGTAAAAGGCCTGTTTACTCTTCTCCGCAGCATCTCTACCTCTGATGTGATGTCAGCTTGGCCATTTTGGTTGCAGATTCTTGGGAAGGATGGGCAGAGGCGTCCTGATTTTCCGCCCCATCAGGAATTCGGCCGGACTGACACTCGTGCTGCTGTGTGGAGAGGATCTGTAGATCATGAGAGCAAGGAGAGGATCTTTTTGTTTCAGAATCCCCTTGGCTGTTTGGACTGCACGCTCTGCATGTCCGTTTCCTTGTGGGTTATGGGGGCTAGGGGTCGTGTGCTTGAAGTTCATTTCACGGGCAAAGTCTCTGAAGACATCATTACTGAACTGTGGCCCATTGTCACTGACAACCTCCTCCGGTATTCCGTACTGGGCAAATGTAGCTCTTAGCTTCAAGGCTACCTGTGTGCTTGTCGTGGTTGACATGTGGAGTATCTCCAGGTATCGAGAGTAGTAGTCCGTTATGACCAGGTAATTTTCTCTTTCATGTTCACACAAATCTGTGCCGATTTTCTTCCACAGCCTGTCTGGGAGAGGTGTTGACAAGAGAGTCTCTCTGCTGTGTGCTCTCCTCTGCTCACGACAGTACGTGCAGTTCTTGACCTTGTGTGTGATCTGTGAGGCTATGCCAGGCCACCACACTAAAGTGTTGGCTCTGTCTCGGCATTTGTTAAGCCCTTGGTGGCCCTCATGTATGCGTTCTAGTATCTCTGACCTCATTGTCCCTGGTATCACTATCCTACTCCCCCTGATGACTACCCAGTCATGTACAGACAGTTAATTTCTCACTGGAAAGTAGTCTTTGACGCAGCTGTGTGTATGTGTGGTGTGTTCAGGCCACCCCCCTTGTATGTACCTGATCACTTCTTGGAGCTGCTCGTCGGCTGCTGTCTCTGCTCGCATGCTGTCCATCTTCTGTGGCGATGCCGGAATGCTGCTGATCACAGACAGCTGCGCCGTAACACTCCACGTCTGTGTGACTGTCGGCTGTGCTCTGGGTCCCTCTGCGGACTCCCGGACAGCATGTCTGCCACAACGAGGGTCTTCCCTGGTGCATATTCTGCCTCTAGGTTGAACCTCATCAACCGCATGAGAAGTCTCTGGCAGCGGATCAGCACATTGTCAAGATCTCTAGAGTTCATCAGTGGAATGAGGGGTTTGGGATCTGTGATCAGTTTGAATGCAGGCAGGCCATGGAGGTACATTTCAAACCTCTCACATGCCCACACGCATGCCAGGCACTCCTTTTCTATTTGAGCGTACCTCGTTTCAGCATCGCTCAGTCGCCTTGAACAGTACGCCACCGGTCTCCAGTCCTCGCCATGGAGCTGCAACAGGGCGCCACCTATCCCATAGCTGCTTACATTAGCTGAGACTACTGTGCTCTTGTTTACATCGTAGAACATCAAGGTAGGTTCGAAGGCTGTCTGTTGCACTGGACCCCACACCCACACTGAGTCAGACTTTAGCAGTCCATACAGTGGCTGACCCACTGTAGCTAGGTCGGGAATGTATTTCCCCAGGGTAATTTATCATGCCGAGCGCCCTCTTCAGCTCTTGGACGTTTTCAGGCGGGTTGTTGACTGCAGACACTTTGGTCGGGTTGCACGCCATCGTTATTGATCACCTGACCCAGGAAATGTAGTTCCCTCTTTCTCAGTACACACTTCTCTGAGTTCAGCTTTAGGCCTGCAGACTCTAGTTGCTCCATGACTTTCTGCAGCCGTTCAGCGTGCTCTCACATGTCGCTGCCGTGGAAGATGATGTCGTCCATATAAATGGCAACTCCCTGCAGCCCCTCCAGCATGTCCGTCATCTTTCTTTGAAAGATCTCAGGGGCACTGGTGATCCCAAATGGAAGACGTTTAAAACAATACCTTCCATACGGTGTAATAAAGGTGGTCAACCTCTGGCTGTCTTTGTCCAGTGGGATCTGCCAGAACCCCGAGGCTGCATCTAATGATGACAAGACTGTGGAGCGGTTGAGCTGAACGATCATCTCCTCTGATGTCGGCAGCATGAACCTCTCTCTTGACAGCTTTGTTAAGCTTCTTTAAGTCGACACAGATGCGCGCTTTACCTGACTTTTTTTGGGACTGGCACCATCGGGGCACACCACTCTGTGGGTTCAGTCACAGCCTCAATGTTGTTGGCTTCCATCTGTTCCAACTCTTCTTTCACTGCACCCAGGAGAGGTATGGGGACACGGTGTGCGGTGCAGACTGCATAGGGCTGGGCATTTTCCTGCAGCACTATTTTTACAGGCTGTGTTTTAAGTAGACCAAACTCCTGTTCACTGCTGCTGATTTCATACACTCTCTTTACTAGCCCCATTGCTAAAGCTACAGGCCTGCTCAGTAGGTTATTCATGCTTGCCCCTCTAATAACATAGAGCCTGAATGTGTATGGTTTGCCTTTGTAGCTGGTCTGAGTTATAAACTGCCCTAAACGGTTCAAACTGCCCCCTGGACCACTCAGTACTTTCTTTGGCCTCTGTAGGACTCTCTTGGGCTTGAGTGTTTTGTACACCGCTTCACTCATGACGCTACAATCAGCCCGTGTCAATTTTAAATTCTATGGGCACACTACTGATGTTCAATGTAACTGTCCATTCATCATCATTGTGAGTTGTGCTATTAACTGAGCCCAGATAATAGTGTCCATCATGTTCCTCACCCTCGGTCACTTCACTCACCAGCCTGCTTTTACATACCCTCTCCCAGTGTCCACTTTTCCCACATTTGTTGCAAGTAGACTTCCTTGCTGGGCACTTATCCTCCTGGCTTTGTGGTGTTTTGCCGCACCGCCCGCACTTTCTGTGGTCACTGCCATGGTCCCTGTGCTTGTCTGTCTGTGGGAGCCGCCATTTTGCCTTTGCGCCGTTGTTGCGCTACCTCCTGTATAGCACAAGTCCTCTCTCCCTGCTGATTGACCTGAGCCTTTACCTCCTCTGACTGCCGCGCCTCCTGCACAGTCGTCTCCAGAGTGAGGTTCGGGATCAGCTGTAGCCTCTGTGACAGGTCTTTATCCCGAATGCCCACCACGATGCGGTCCCTGACGTGTTCGTCACAGTTTGTTCCGAAATCGCAGTGTTCCGACAGTTCGTACAGAGCAGGATGAATGTCTCTGCACGCTCTCCCGCACGCTGCGCGTGCTGGTTAAAGCATGCTCGTTCGTGAATAACGCTGCATCTCGGGATAAAATATGCATCAAACTTCACCAATACCACCTCATATTGCGACTCATTTTCCCCCTCACCGTAGGTGAAAGAGCTAAGAAAATTTTCTGCTTCTTTCCCGAGTGCATACACCAGCATGCTTACTTGAACTGGGCCGTCCTCTTGGTCCAGTTTAATAGCCGTTCTTTAGCGGGTAAACCGTTTTTTCCAGTCGGGCCACTCGGCGGGCTTCTCAAAGCAAAAGCTCTCTGACGGTTGAGACTTTACCATCCTCAACCGCTTCTGACACCATGTAATAAACTAATAAACTAATAAACCAGCTTTTGTTTATTATAAGAATGACTGGAGAGAGTTCAGTATTTTGCAATTAAAGAATGGGTTTATTCTCCGTGCTCTTAGCCTCCACAACATCAGCATCCGTGTGTAACATACCGACTGCTTTTCAGCACCTCCCACTTACAGTAGTAACTGTCGTAAAACACGTCATAAAACTCACATCTATGACAATCAGTTACCAAAATGGAGACGGGCTTTAAACTTTACGTTTCAAGCTACATCCACAATTACCACGGCAAGATCCGGATGTGTAATGTTAGTACCCAGCATGTTTTTGTACTAGCCAATGCTAGCATAGTGATAAGTTACTGCTAATGTTATGTGTCAATCACTGTTATAATTGTCCTAACGGCATTGTCAATCTCAGTACCGGTTAAATTGAACAGTGAATGTATTTGAGTAAACCAGTATTCAGTAAGCAAGCAAGCTGATTTATGTAGCACATTTTGTACACAGGGCAATTCAGTGTGCTTCACACAAATAAAAACAGAAAAGGAACAACCGTATGAAATATAATTAAAAGTGAGTAAATAAAAACAAATGGCAACAATCATATATAAAATATAATTAAAACAGTACAAAGTACATAAAATGTACTTTGAAATAGTAATTAAAAAGAGTAATATAATTAAAAGATAGGTACTATGAAAAGAAAATACAAAGTACAAAAAAATAGAATGAATACATAGTCACTTCCCTGCCGGGAGTGACTACTTCCAGAATTAAAGTGCAGTAATAACTTGAACTATTGGTTCAAGTTCAGTCTAAATATATACAAATATATATAAAGTTCTTCAGTCTAAACAGTTTAGACTGAAGAGGTCACTTAGATGAGTGATGAGACGTTTCTCTTTCAATAAACTGTGTGTCCAGATGAACTGATTAAAGTTTCTTTGATATTCAAGTGTAGATCAGAGGTAAGAATGAAACCCCATTTTCCCATTTTCATATGACCTTTAATCCCAGTTAGCAGAGTAACGATGAACCCGTCTCACTGCCTCAAAGCACATTCTGAGAGTCAATCAATAACTGATTAACTGAATGATGTCCAGATTAGGTTAACTGGACATCATTCAGTTAATAATTGATTACCTGAAGGATGTCCGGTTAACCTAATCTGACATCTTAATTTTCATTTTTCCTTTGAAACGAAGGGCTTCTTTTAAAAGTCTCTACTGAGTGTTTCTGAGTAAATAAACCTTGAAAAGATGTTGGTCGGTGGGTCAGGTGAGCAAAGCCACACTTTTGAACCTATTCCCCATTGAACCTTCCTTTTAGTGGGACTCGTTCACCCATCAAACCCTCACCCCATCGATGGCCCCAGTACCTCAAATGAGACAAATGCAGAGGATGAAGCTTCTACGGTTATTAGTAAATAAACAAACCCAAAATATGAGTCCAGTATTCATTTATTCATATTCCAATATAACAAAAGAAAATGACATTTGGCATTGAAGTATTTACAAGATACACATTTAGAGACTACACACAGTTAACATGTTCTCGGTTCACTGCTCTCTCCTAATGCTGAAGGCTACACATTTGTTAGTTTACAGTCTCAGATACGTTCGACACGCAGGCTCATCGGCCTCTGAACCGAGCCCTTTGGACCACGTTCTGCCTTAAATCAAGCACCCATACAGTTCATTCCAACACTAATTTCCCACTGGCCGAAAAAACCCACTAACATTCGTCTTTTTACATTGACCAAAGGTGGACATAAGCGGGTTTTTTGGCCAGTGGGAAAAGGGCTTAAGGCACCTAAGTAGTGGACAGTTATGTGTACTGCACATGTAATGAGGAATTGTATGTAAAACAATTGCCACACCTTAAGAACTTGACAAAGCAAAAATCATAAATACTTTTTGCCTTTGGCAGTGATCAGATACCAGTCATTTATAACTTTTTTGTTTGTTTACATATTAATATATTGTACATACTAAGTTGTTTAAAATAAATACAAGGATTTCTTTTTTTTTCCTAAAGAAAAAAAAACATTCTGTACAATGGTAGGTGATCTCCCTACACAAGTCAAGTTTCCCAGGAATGTAACCAGAGTTGCAACCAACACGCAACGGTGACGAGGAGGATAAGAAAACTGAGCATTTTTAAAGCTCTGTCTGTGGGGTAATCAACATCAAACTCAAGGTTTTAAAAATCAAACCTGAGGTTTTGGAAGGTTGTAAAGCACATATGTGGCGATATCTGGACAGATCCTATGGCTCGTGTAGCAACATGACAAGACACAGCTAGCAGGGAAACTATTTCAACAAGTATTACAGCCTGGCTCCTCGTCTTTTTTTTCATTTTTTTTTTTCCTCATTCACCTAAAGATATGTTATATATTAACTCTAAGTTGATATAAAATCTCCTCACTTAAGTCACTGAGACAAATTCTTGCACATTTGTTGTAGTTGATGACTAAAAGCAATTCAGATTCAGTCCCCTGAAACTTGGAACCACCACTCCCCCAAGCTATGAAAATCCAGCCCTTTTTGACTTTTTCACACTGAATGAAATACTGTTTATGGCTGGCGCAGCTTAAACTGGGAGAATGGTCACAACATTCAATCTCTGAACACAACATTTCACTGTAATAATTCATATATCATGAAATCATTTATACTTCCGTTTTCATTTACCTCCAAATTTTGCACTACTGTAGAGACGCTTGAGCACAATTTGTTCAACAATACTGGCAAAACCCAAAGGACTGCACATGCTACGCATGGAATTCAATTCAAGACGGAATTCAGAACCAGCATCAAAACCCGGTGAATTTCAGAAAGGGAGCTGAATGAATAATTTTTCATTTACAACCGTCTCTAGACATAAATACAGCTCCAGGTATGTGACAATTAAGAAAGGTCTGGTGTCCCATTTGTTTTTTCAATTTCAATTGGCTAAGCTGATTGGCTTTCTCTGTTTAGCCAGCCAAAAATGTTTTCCAAAGTAAGACAAAAACCTACTTTGGTTGCTTACCAGCTAAAATGCCATTAAGAATATAACAACTTCAGACAGAAAAAAATACTCGCATTTGGCTGGTGCCAATAACACCCAACATCAGGGTTTCCTGAGACTCCCAATTCATCAAATTAACTTTTAGAACTAGAGGAAACAGAATAGGCAACAATCAAGGAGCTGAGCAACAAATTAAACTATCTTGATGCATTCTCAATAATCCAGGTAAGAAAATCAAAGGTTGAATCTGTTCATCTGGATACAACATTTATTGACTGATAAGTTTCATCACTCAACTAAGTGATATCTTCAGTCTTCTTGTCCCTCTAGTCTTCAACGCTACACGTTCTATAAAACAAAGGGAACACAGCAGCCTAAATTATCGTTTGACTTTTACGAAGATTAAGGCTTTCAGAAGCCTCCACCCATTTAAAATATGGCTGACATGGCGAAGAAAACAGATGATATTGCGAGTACACATCGGAACTTAAACAAGAAAAGTAAAAGTAAAGAGAATGCTCAGCCTGCATATTGAAGAAAGTCCTCTGTCAAAAACAAATGTATCTTCCTCAGTGATTACCCTACACCTGAAAAAGCAATGAAAAAGAGAAACCCTTGGCAAAAGGGGACGGTTTTAAAGAGGTGAAGTCATCCTCTGAGCAGCCTCCTAAAAAGTTCATGACCACACAGAAAGATGGGACACAAGGTGTTGTCAGTGATGCCACAAAACGACACTCTAAGCCAGGGTTTTTTCACTCAACAGGTTATGTGAAACAGAAAACTTGTTGCAGAGGTTACAAAGCCTGCAAATCCACCGGCTGCTGTGCCAACAGCTAACTCTGCTCCAGGTATGTACAAAGGTAGAGTCATCCAGTCATAAATTGGGTCCATTTGGAAGTCTAAGTGACATATGAAAAATATCTGTCAATAGACATTTTATCCAGATGAACTGATTCAACCTTCTTTGAACAACCTAAACTCAATTTCGAGTTAAACTGAAAGTTACCCAACATGCAGTGTAAAAGTTCTCATTCAGTAAAAGCTTGTTGGTCAGGGAGGTTTGCGGTCAAGTTGGCTCCCAATATGCGATTGTTCAGAGAACTCTTCAGCTGGTCATGTAGTAATTGGTCGACTAGTCAAGATGCATTGGCTCACCGGGTCTGTAAGGATTAGGGATTGGTCGGTTTTTCTGTGCTGTTGGGTGGAGTAAGGATCACTTCCACGGCAACAGGAGATCGTTGGCAGTCAATGCTGTCAATCTGTCTCTCTTGAGCATTTCTCTGCAAGAGGAGGGTTTAATGTCAGATAAAGGAAATTAAAATGGCTGTTTTGTGTCTACTTAAAAGTCCATGCCAATACAGAACTGATGCTGTTCCTCTGAGCTCAACAGATACCCCATGCCCCGTCTTCATTATGCATGCCATTTCTTTATGTACTGGATATGATGCCATTTGAAGTCATTTCTAATGTCTAGTTGATATTACATAGGGTTTCTTCTTTTATATATGTCAGCAGGCTCTTGCCAATGACTGCCTTTATCTTAGCATGACTAGAAGATTATCATGATTGTGATTATTATGATTAGAAGCTTATCACAAGTTGTTTTAGCGCACCTTATATAAAAATGTGCACATTTTGCAACCCACTTTCTGTGGAGACTGAACTGGCTCTTTTCTTTGGCTTAACTGGGCCAGTCTCAGCTTCTCCAGTTAGTGCTGCGTATGAAGTGACTACAAATGTGTGCTTACCAGGAGCGGTAGGTAGTCAATATGCGTCTGGATGTTGTGCCAATCATCAGCCTTGACTTTGGTGAAATTTTTCAGCACGGCTCTAGGTACACTCCGCATTGTGTCTACAAATGGAGTCATCCACCGGATACAGGGAGCCACACTTTCCCATGTCACACCTGCAGACACAAGACACATAGTCTGACCATAGTCAGGAGCCTTCAGATACAAAACGAAGAAGACAAACAGGATTTCTAGGATTTGACAGGTGATGTCCTAACATCTTGAACCATGACAGAAGAGTAATGGCAGACAATGTAATGTCCTGATCATTGGATGCTTTTGAAAAAGACAATAAAAAGCTCTTCAGTTGTATCGAGATATGTTTATGCAAGCTTTTGTCCAACAGGTTAATGACACATTGTCAGTGCAGAAAGGGCCCTCAGTTAACAAGGAACTGACTTTGATCAGATCAGGTCTTGATGCATGCTCAATAATCCAGTTAAGGTAATCACAGAAAGTTGAAATCAGTTCATCTGGACACTGTTTATTGAGAGAAACGTTTCATCGCTCATCTAAGTGACCTCTGAAGTCAAGTGACTGCAGGTATCCCCACCCTTATAAACAATACAATGGCATAACGACTGAAAACAACGATTGGTTTCATATGCAAATTGCTGTGACCATTAATTAGAGTTAACAATGGCAATGTGTACTATTCACACAGAATTGGGGAATAGTTGCAATCACAGATCACAGCATTGTAAGATGGCCACAGATGTACTTTCAAATCACAGCATTGTAAGATGGCCACAGATGTACTTTGAAATATTGCCCAAGATGTTTTTCTTTATCTGTGCATGCACAAAGTTACAACTACATGCAACACACTGTTTCCGTCAGTTACGTCATTGCAATAGTTTTCTGGTTTTAAAACAAAGGATTCAGCAGTTAACCAAACTACTAACCTGACACTTTGTGAACCACTTCAAAGGAATGGAAGTAGCAGAAGGCAGCAGCGGCAAGGACACTGTAGTTGAAATCCAATGAGCCGATGTCCATTATACACAAGTCCAGGAGCTGTGACACAGAAGTTAAGGGTCAGAACATACTAGGATTGTTCAGATTCAGACTGTCTCAAAAAGCACAACTAACAAAAAATGCTTTCTGTGAAAACAAAGTCTAAATAACAATGGAAGGTAACTGAGCAGAGGTATGACTTAAATTTCAACAAGCGCTAAGCCACACAGTTCAATTTTGTCTTGATGAAAAGAAGATTGTCCATACCCAGCAAGTCTGTCAGTTCTCCACTGCCCAGTTCAACTTAACAATCCCTGTTCAACCCTTTAACTAAAAAAAACTTAAAAGTTGCTACTGAAGTGCCTTTTGAAGTAAAACAACAAGATGTATTTTTCCAATCTGGCCACTACGTCCAAAGATTTCTATGTTTTCATACAGAAACAGACAGACAGACAGACACACACACACGGTACCTGTGTGATCTGGATGTAAGTGTCTTGAGAAAACTGGGGGACAAGGAAGTTGTGCCCATCTGCCTGAGCCTCCACCTGAGCGTAGAGCTTCAGCCATGAGATGGGAGTCTCAGGACACAGATTCCATTCCAATGCCTGAAGGAAGACAGGGACTTGAGTCAAAAATGATGATTCAAGTCATTTTTTGAAATTGCTAAAGCTCAGCAGAGTGATGTTTCATGTTACATTAATATAATTTATCCACTGGAACGTCCGGGTAGCGTAGCGGTCTATTCCGTTACCTACCAACACAGGGATCATCAGTTCGAATCCCCGTGTTACCTCCAGCTTGGTCGGGCGTCCCTACAGACACAATTTGCAGGTGGGAAGCTGGATCTGGGTGTGTGTCCTGGTTGCTGCACTAGTGCCCCCTCTGATTGGTTGGGGCACCTGTTCGGGGAGGAGGGGGAACAGCGTGATCCTCCCACACACTACATCTCCCTAGCGAAACTCCTCACTGTCAGGTGAAAAGAAGCGGCTGGTGACTCCACATGTATCGGAGGTGGCATGTGGTAGTCTGCAGCCCTTCCCAGGTTGGCAGAAGGGGTGGAGCAGCAACCGGGACAGCTCGGAAGAGTGGGGTAATTGGCCAAGTACAATTGGGGAGAAAAAGGAGGGAGAAAAAATATAAAATTTATCCACTTTTCTCCCTCTGTCTTAGGTACAGAGCGTAGCAAGTCAGGGTTCAATATTGTATGATGGGATACAAAGGACCACACAGGGGAAACTGAGTGTTCCTCTCAGTGGAAGGAACCCCACCTATTTGCAAGTTGTCCTGTGCCACAATTTTACATTTGACGTTTTACTCCCCTCACATATTTCTCATTTCATCTTTCATGATCACTTGTTTTAAGATAGTTACCTTTCTTATTGGCTTTACAAATTGTCTTGTTTTTATTAGTAATTTAATATTGTTATCTGTACATACCCTTAAGTATTATCCACTGTATAGATTTTATCTTAACAAGTAGGCTGTTCAATGCATTATGTATTAAGTGTTTTTTTTTAATCTTTTACACCATTTATTTCTGCTGCACTACAGCTTAACTGTGGAGAAAAGTCTTTTTAGCTTACTGTAAAAATTGTAGGATAGCTTTTGTTCTGAATGTTCTCTAGTGCAAAAACTTGGATTTGCTCTCAACAGCAAATTATACTGTATCTTGAGATTGTTCAAACAAAAACTGTGTTTAAACTTGAAAGTTACCATTTAACACCGAAGACAATTCGCTAAACCCACTACCTTCTGGTCACTTAGACCCCCCTGCCACCCCAGGTGAAAAAGTAAAGTGGAGTCTACATAAAGTTGACTTTCACACATGTATTTGCAAGCCTACCTTCAACATGACGAGCTCTGTACGTTGGATGTCCCACATATCACAGGCTCCGTCTGTTACATAGGCAAACTCATTGACCTTGGGAGGGTAGATCTCCTATGGAAAGGAAGAGTCAGAGTTCTACATCAATACTAAAGAGATATTTTTAAAGTTTTAATTTTAAAAAGTTTATTTTAATCTTGTGAGAGATGTGATCTGACAGATGCTTTGGTGCCAGAAGAGGAACTTACCTCTATCTTAGAGGCGATGAAGAGGGCTGTGATGCCAATGAGCTGCAGGTAGTCCTTGTTGACATTTTCTTGGGTCAACATGAAACGGTCAAAGTAGTCCTGGGCCAGATAGGCTGTCTGTCGGTGAAGGCAATACACCTCGCTCACCTAAAAAGACCCAGATGTCAGTGCATGAGACAAAGACGGCCATTTTGTTGTCCTAACACGCCATTCAAGCATAACGTGCTAGCAAAAAAGTTAACAGCATTCTATGTCTATTAGTGTCATTTCAATGGCAGCAGAATGTCCTGGAATAAGAACAAATTAAATGAGTTTGGAGAGGGGGAAACATCCCATCAGAGAATGCCCAGCCATTGAATTATGTGCTTAAGGACATGTCTGTGAATGTTCTCATTCATCCAGGTCATGGTTATCCAAAGGAGCTGAATCAAGTGCAACTGGACTTGGTATATATCCGTGAAGACGTTTCACCTCTCATCCAAGAGGCCTCCTCAGTTCGTGCCTTTTTTACTAGACCAAGCTAGTCTGACTAGCTTGATCTAGTCAAAAATGCACTTGATTCAACTCCTTTGGATTGCTTAAGGACATTATGAATAAGGTTATTTGCATTATACAAACGATCGTCTATAGTTCTGTATTTTAAACTGTAGCAATATGGGAGGGGGACATATTTTGCCTGTCTTACACCACAACAATATCTTAAAAACCTCAACAAATTTGGACCGTGTACCTCAAAGAGCCAGTCCAAGAGAATGGCCCTCATCTTGGACTGCATCTTGGGATGACGCTGGAGGTAGCTCTTATCATGGATATATTTCAGCTCTTTGTTCAACATCTTGATCCAAATATCGTCCGAGCTGGCCCAACTGAACAAATGATATGTTTGTTAGCTGATGCTTTTGTAAAAAAATGGTACACTATTCATTTCCAACCTCCAGAAGTATGATGATATCAAAATCCTCAGTTTTACTTTCAAGTAAGGAACCCTTTTGACAGTTATTGTCAGTTAAACTGTAAATCTCGGATTAGTGTAAAACCATTTAAAATTGAGTAAAATTACACACAAGAACGTTTAACAAAAAAAAAAAAGAAAAAAAAAAGATTAAACTGAATGCAAATACAAAAGTCATGCTGGAGACTGATTACAATTCAACAACTACAGTGATGCAACAACTCAGTGGAGAGCCGAATGAAAAGGAAATGGAAAGCCACACACAGACACAAAACACATACCTAAGGCAGGGGATGGGCGAAGGCTTGATGAAGAGGTTCTTAAACCGGTACTGTCTGAAGCTGGACAGGTCCTCTGTGGGTTCCAGCTCTTTGTGAGGAGTTTCAATGAGGACACACGGGCTGGCACCCTCCTCAGACCAACAGCTCTGAAATTGAATACAGTAGCGTCTCTTTGTATGCTCTACAAACTTTTACAACAAAATTAAACTTTTGCCTACGAATAAGCACGTGTTGCAAAAAAAAGCAGTTAAAATCATCAAGTAATTTAAAACTAGCAGACAAGCTAAACTACGTGTTCAATTAGAAAACAGCGATATGGTAAGAGACCTCCCTACAAGGGAGGGGACCCAAGACGCAGGGCAGAACAGCGCGCCATCCGACCTGCACAGATAAATGACCCGGCAACAAAAAAACACACCCTTGTCCCTGGAACTTATCAGCTATTCTGCACATTACACTATCTCTGTGTCTCCAAAATAAAAAATAAAAATGCGGAAGGCAAGAAGGATGCACTGACCTGTATTTCATAATTTTGTTTCTTGGCGGCGGGTTGCAGCTTCTTCTTGGACGGCTGGGAAAGAAATAATGTATACGTGAGCTAGCGCTAACGTGTGTGTCATAATTATATTAATGCACCGACTTCCCAGCCGCCAATATGAGAGATCAAGACTTAATGTCACACACACCTCCGATTTTCTTTTCTTTGATGTGACCTTGCTTGTCTGTTCTTGTGCATTCTCGTCCCTTGTGTGCAATGTGATGCGGCCACTGTAATACAAAGCACCAATTAATTGGCACAAAGACCTGTATCACGGTATACATGTAATCCGTTGCTGAAAACCAGCATTCTTGTTCAAGTTAAAAGTAGCCTACCTTCGTCTAGACATTATGAGGATTGTGGTTATGGCTCAGCTGCAAGGGGGGGGGGAGAACACGTCAGTAAGGATGAGTGGCATAAATGTGGCGTTTTCTTTGACACCAAGTGCGAATCTTAAAATGATGGACTTTTGAGATGCTTAACTTTATCTTGGTATCGTTGGACCATTGCGGCCACATATAAAAAAATCAAATCAAATAAAAAAATCAAAACTAGCCAGCTAACATCAATAGCTAGTCATAGCCAGTCACAAGGAGAGGGGGGTTGGTTAAGAGTTGCTTCCTAGTTTTGGCTTAAAAATACAAGCAATAGTAGTTTATTTACCAATATTTCTTCAACCCATCAAAGAAGCATTATTCGTCAACAGATCAAGGTTAGTTTGAGTTCGTATAACATTAAGATATGGATACATTTTCTTATTTGCGAAACTAAAACACGCGCCAATTTATCCAGCAAAGCGGGAGGATTTGAGCCCTGCCTTGTTCTAGCTGGCGCACTCTTAATCCATTTCTGCTATTAAAAGTTGAAATTATTCATCACCGTCAGAAATTACTGGCCTTCGCAGCTCTGATCAGGTTAAACAAATCTTAAAACTGTATTTTGTTAGACCTTGCAAGTTCTGTATAAGTACAGCATGACCAAGTCACAAACAAACGCTAGCATAGCCAACAGCACTGAAAGGGGAAGGGTGCTAAATTAGCCCATAGTGCTAGGTTAAAGCTAATCATTTGAGCAATAACTTAACCCCGAAATCTAGACAAACTCATACACCACGGCAAACTTAAACTTATGCTTATTCTGGACGACTTGGAAAAAAATTGCAGACGATAAAGCGACCAAATGGATGCGTTGAAAAGTTGTTGAATCCATTCCCTCCATACTACGATTAAGTCCGATAGACGCTTGATATCCAGTTTAAACGGAGACGCTGCGAGAGTTGGAACCCACGATGCAATCCTCGGAATATTGAAGCTACGAAATGTCTTTCAAAATTATAATTTAATCGTTTTCAGTCGACCGTCTATCAGGCAGTCGACCGTCTTACCTTCAGGACGAAGAATGAATAAGTAGATCAGCTGGGGCGCCGGCGCCAATCCTTATATTGATGCATTGTACAGCGAGTGCGCATGTGTGTTCCCGGTTCATTTAAACGCGCTAAATGTTCAAATCTCTCTCTCTCTTAGCTGTAAATATGCACGAATGTAGAATCGATTACACACCTCGGCGATATACATCCGACTTATATTCAAATACACGAGTAGAAGTTTCTTTTACCTTTGTTAACCGGGCATGACATCCATTATGCTTACACAGTGTATTACCGAACGGTTTTTTGGAGCAAAAAGTGGTTTCCTTATTTTCCGGTCAAAATTAAATGACCCGGTAGGTATTTCCCTAAGTAATTTGTCCAGAATTACTATGTATATATTGCTCAAACTGGCAAATTTCGTCGTTTTTCGCTGCATCGACAACACTTCCGCGTTGTAGACCCGCCTCTGGGATGGGTTTTGTCATAGGCTGAACCAATGAAAGGCCAGCCTGGAGAGACAACGTGCTCGCTGTCCAAGATGTAAACAAATGGAGCGGCTGTCAAAGGGTGCTTGGTTGTCGTTCAGCTTATAATTAAAAAAACATAAATACAAATATAATTAGCCTTCAGATTCAATACACGATCAGTGTCGCCCAATAAATGTCCATTCTTCAATACAGAGGAAAAGCCGACGGACGTCTTCCACAACACGGTATAGTAGAGACACTAGTAATAGCATTGTTAGTACTTGTGTAAGTGGTTATAGACATTCAGTGTTCGAACTATACCGTGGCCTTCGGGGGAGCCCACTTTTTGTAATTTTTCTTCACCGACGGAGGGGCCGGGCGCTTGCGCGTGCCTCAAAAAGAGGACTTACAATGACTTACAAAGATACAACAGCTGCAAGTGTATGGCCTACTTGCTTTATGCCAGCACATCGTATAGGCTATATATACTCTTGTACTCTGTAGTGTATGGAGATACACACGAAAGCAAATGTTTTTATTTGCAGTAATATGTATTTTATGTTTGACCTCCGACCCTCGATGTCTATTGGTTGTGTATGTTGTATAAATGTACGCGCGCCACTCTGGTAGCGCTTGGAAGAAGACTAGAGTAAACTACTAATAAGACACGTTAATCGCTAGCTAACGGGTCTGACCCTTTAACCGAGCGGTTAGTGATGTCGCCTTGTGGTGCAGTACACCTCGTATCGAATCCCGCACCGGGCAAGAAAATAACCGGTTACATTGGTGGCAGCGGTGGGATCCGGAAGTGTGCAGATCCTCAGAAGTCTCCTCGGAGCGCGGAATGACAAAGCGCGAGGGCGCGCTTCCGGGGAGGGTGACGACTGTAAACTACTAATAAGACACGTTAGTCCCTAGCTAACGGATCTCACCCTTTAGCCGAGCGGTTAGTGATGTCGCCTTGTGGTGCAATACACCCTGTATCGAATCCCGCACCGGGCAATAAATAACCGGTTACAATAGAGCAGGAGAGTCACTCATGTGTTTTCGTGCCTGCTTAACGCAGTCATTTTGTAATGTTACTACGGTCTAGCAAATAAAAGAGGAAGACCAAGATACACCGCGATCGTTGTGTAATTCAGTTATCCTGTAGATACACGACACGTTTTGGCGAAGAGGATGGGATTTTCCTCTTTATTTTTATGTGCAACGGGTTGCTCCCGTCTTGACCGGTCATTTTTGAACGATGCTAGCAGCTTAGCAGCTAACGTACGCGATGGCACTGTATAGTACAGATATAGGACTGCAGTTCGACGGAACGGCACAAACCTTCGACAGTTATGAAGAAAGGCTTACGCAATTCTTGTCTGCTAACAAAATTGAGCAAGATAGGAGAAGAGCCGTATTTTTGTCCGTGGTTGGACCGAAGAATTTTGCCTTGCTAAAGGACTTGATATCACCGAAAAAGTTCAGTGAAGTTGCTTTTGCAACCTTGCTACAGGCGTTGCGGGATTTTTACACGCCAAAGAAGAACGTATTGGCGGAAAGATTTACTTTTAGAAGCCATCGACAACAGTCTGGAGAGACTTTTGCTGATTACATTGCTAGCTTGAAAGGATCAGCTTCTACATGCAAATTTAGCGCGAGCCTCGAGAAGCAGCTCCGAGATCAGCTCGTGTGTGGGACATCTAACAAAGAGCTGCGTCGAAAGTTACTGAATGCCGCCAGTGGCGAGGGATTAACATGGCAAAAGATGGTGGAATTAACGAACAATTTCGAATGCACGAATTCTCTATTAGAAAGCATGCAGAAGGGACAGTCATCTGTGGATATGCGAGCGATCATGTCGGAGTGCGGAGACACCGAGAGCCCAGGACTTCGCCGAACCAGAGGGAGGTCAGCGACAGCCACCAGGACTGCTACAGGTGCCTCGGCAAAGGACACGGACCGGGGAGCTGCCGCTTCAAAGACTTCCAGTGTTGCGGATGTGGAAAGAACGGACATCTGGAGCGAGCCTGTCTGAACAAGCGCACCGACGCCGGTAGGGACCAAGGGATGCGGTCTGCTGGACATTCGTCTGCCCGCCCGCCTCAGACCAAAGGCGGCCCAGAGGTGAACTTTGTGGACCAGGCAGACACAACTCGCGAACCGGACTCAGCGACTGATTCTGAACAGCGAACTGATATGAGACTGTATTCAGTAAAGACTAAGTGTGAGTATGTGAAACCTTACAAGGTGATGGTAAAATGCAATGGTGTCAGGATGTACATGGAGGTAGATACCGGGGCAGCAATGTCGGTTATCTCAGAGAGCCTGTACAAATCGAAACTGAAAGGGTCGAAATTGCATTCATGTGACATTACATTGAGAACATACACAGACCAACCGTTAGCTTTGTTGGGTAAAATCCTAGTGAATGTGCAATGTGGGAAGCAGCATTTACAGCTGCCCTTGCTAGTGGCCCGTGGTAAAGCACCGGCGCTGATGGGGCATGATTGGATTCGAGTGCTCAACTTAGATTGGCCAAAAGTGAATCGCGTTGCCGCATCTGACCCAGTGGAGCAAGTGTGCTCAGAGCACAGAGCAGTTGTCAACGCAGAGCTAGGCCGTGCAAAAGGCGTCACTGCATCCTTGCGTGTATCACCGGATGCTATACCAAAATTTTGCAAAGCGAGGCCAGTGCCTTATGCACTGCGTGAAGCCGTGGATAAAAAGTTAATTGCACTCGAACAAGAGGGAATTATCTCTCCTGTGCAGCATAGTGAATGAGCTGCGCCGCTAGTGTGCATTCCGAAAAAAGATGCATCAGTGCGCATTTGCAGAGATTATAACATGACGGTAAATCAAAGTGTTGCAGAGACTGGAAGAACATGGGTTTAGGCTTAACAAAGAGAAATGTGCCTTCTTTCAGAACAGTGGCCTACCTCGGACATGTAATTGATGCCGAGGGTGTGCGCCGAGTTAAAGAGAAAACTGAGGCTATTGACAAAGCTCCTGTGCCAAAAAATGTGACAGAATTGAGGTTGTACTTAGCCATGCTCAATTACTATGGCAACTTTATACCAAACCTGTCCAGTGAGATTAAGCCTATGACTGAGCTCGTCCATAAAGATAAAGAGTGGGATTGAACAAGAAAATGTCGAGAGGCGTTTGAGCGTACTAAAGCACAGCTTGTAGCCGCAACAGTGCTTACACATTATGATCCTAAACTGCCTGTAATTTTGGCATGTGATGCTTCGCCTTACGATCAGTTTCCAGACAACAGTGAGAAACCTATAGCCTACGTGTCTAGGACATTCACTAAAACAGAAGTCAACTATTCTCAGATAGAGAAAGAAGCACTTAGTATCATCTTTGGGATGACCAAGTTTAATGACTATCTGTATGGACGAAAGTTTACTCTGCTGACAGACCACAAACCACTCCTAAAGATACTAGGGCCCAAGACGGGAGTGCCTACATTGGCAGCAGCTAGGCTGCAGAGGTGGTCATAAATTTTACCAGCATACCAGTATGACATACGTTACAAGCCATCCTTACAACATGCAAATGCGGATGCATTATCGCATTTACCACTACAGACTCAAGAGGCAGACTCAGATTATAGTTCTGTGTTTAGGGTCTCATTCTTGGATAAAGTGCCAGTGTCCTCACAAGAGATTGCAAAACAGACAAAGACTGATGCAGTACTACAGAGAGTGAAGCACTTCACATTGAATGGTTGGCCAAAGCATTTGAATGAAGATGAGTTAAGGCCATACTTCATAAGAAACACTGAACTGATTGTTGAATCTGACTGTGATGTGGGGGTTTCCGGGTAATCATACCAGAGAGGTGTTAAGACCACAGATGTTACGTGAATTGCATGAAAATCACCAGAAAATGGTAAAGATGAAGGCATTAGCCCGTTGTCACTTTTGGTGGCCAAACCTTGATTCTGACATAGTCACTGGTAAACAGTTGCCAGACATGCCAGTTAAACAGACACCAACCTGCCACAGCTCCTGTTCACAGTTGGAGCTGGCCTAACCGTCCTTGGCAGAGGATACACATAGATTATGCTCAGAAAGGAAAGTTCAACTTCCTAGTGGTCACTTATAGCTATTCACGTTGGCCAGAAGTAGCTTTGATGACTAGCACTACATCTGAAAAGACCATAGAAGTTTTGAAGGGATACTTTGCCACTTGGGGTCTTCCAGACAAACTTGTGTCTGATAATGGACCACAATTTGTATCTGCTGAGTTTGAAACATTCCTGAAAAACAATGGGGTGAAACACATTAAGAGTTCTCCTTACCACCCAGCTTCTAATGGGGCTGCAGAGCATTTGGTGCAGAACCTGAAAACAGCTCTTGAAAAGGGAAAGAGTAGCAATATGATGTTGCAGTACTGCATACACAATTTCCTATTCTGTTATAGGAGTACACCGCAGTCTACTACAGGGAAAAAACCTGCAGAATTGTTTCTCAAACATCAATTCAAAACCAGGTTGTCTTTCACCAAACCTAATTTCGCAGAGTCCATGCAACAGAGACAGGATAGTCAACAGTCAAAGCAAGCAGATAAGTTGGCACAAGTCAGACACTTCCTGCCAAAACAGAAGGTGTTGGTTCGAAACCACAGGGGAGGGGAAGGTGTTAAATGGGTGCCTGGATGCATTGTAAAGGCACTTGGTCCTGTCACATATCTGGTGAAAGTGTATGGAAAGGTGTACAAGAGACATGTCAGTCAAATGATCAATACTGAGATTGAGAACTGTAATGTGTCAGATGAATCCGATGATGATCTGAGGCTTGTTCCAAATGTATCACATGCATGTGTAACAATGCCTGTAAACGTTCCAGAATCCACTGAGAGGGTTGTGCAGTAAGGATCCAGTGAGACTGCTCCCTCCTCAGTTGCAGAGGGTGTCCAGAGGCCGCAGCGTTATGTGAAGCCACCTGATAGATTAAATCTGTGAGAACCCAGTTGTTGCTGTAACAATGTAATGTTGAAAAGATGTAAAAAAAAAAAAAGAAAAAAGAAATGAAATGTTTTTGTACTGTAAATGTACTGGGTTCAGATTTCAGGGGAGTAGTGTAGTGTATGGAGATACACACAAAAGCAAATGTTTTTATTTGCAGTAATATGTATTTTATGTTTGACCTCCGACTCTCGATGTCTATTGGTTGTGTATGTTGTATAAATGTACGCGCGCCACTCTGGTGCGCGCCCTTGGAAGAAGACCGAGCAAGAGGATCACTCGTGTTTTCGTGCCTGCTTAACGCGGTCATTTTGTAATGTTACTACGGTCTAGCAAATAAAAGAGGAAGACCAAGATACACCGCGATCGTTGTATAATTCAGTTATCCTGTAGATACACGACATACTCCCTCTATATAAAATAGGCTACAAACAAAGCATATCAGGCTGCCTACAATCGAGTACATCACCAACGGTTAGTTACCCGTCACAGGTTACAGAAGAACACCATAATTCCTCCGTTCAGTTAAGACATCGAGGGTCACGTAGACCTATAACAAACCCAGCCACAACACATTGGGAATAGCATGCCTTACCTCAATACAGAATCAACCACAGAGGCCTGGGGTCAGCTGCCTTTGCTGTTCGTCAAGAAATCCATGATGTGGAAGAGCTGCCTTAATCCAAGATGTGATGAAGGGCATTGGGGTCGGAACTCTCCAACAGGGATCCATTAATATCCAGAAGAAGGAGCGATGAGAGGCTGTTTTCACGCAATCTATTGCAGGTCTTGCTGTCAGTATCATTGAGGGCAGAAAATCCCCTCTCACACTCAGCTGAAGTGGGAAGGTATGTTCTACTTGCTATACAAAGCTTTTCCAGCGTTTTGCCTGGTCCTCTGTTTTGTAACTTCCAGTCGCGGAACTCCTCGACCGCATCTCTAGCTGGTTCTCCAAGCATTTTAGCAAGTGCCCGTACTTCGTTTTCTCCATACAGAATCAAAGCATTCCGATCCTTTGGCCAAAAGTTCTTGTCCAGGGGTTTCGGCACAGGGTTGCCAACCCTCCCGGATTAGCCGGGAGTCTCGCGAAATTGGCCCCAGTCTCCCGGACAGCAGCAAATCCAATCCGGGAGATTTGTTGACCATCTGAAATTTAAAAATGTGTTAAAACTGATATCAACGGTTTTACTGAGCGCGACTCTTATTATGAAGACCGGTGCTGTGCACACTTAAACCAATCGTGTTCAAGCGTGTACGCGAGGGCGCCGGGTGATGCTGCCACACTCGCTAGCTGACGACGTTCATGTCGTTGCTAGTCTACAGCCAACCTTAGCTAGTATCCTCGCTACAGAAAGCATTTTATACTTGCAATTAACGTTAACCCGAACTTGAAAATGGTGAGACTATTTATAGGTTGTCGTGACAATTCTGATCTGCCGAACACACAGAACCCCCCCCCCCCCAAAAAAAATCTCCCGGAGTACAACAAAGTCGAGTTGGCATCCCTATTTCAGCATCTGTAGGAGGTCTGATTCTGGCATTTGCCTTGTGAGATTGTCGATCACAGATTGATAAAACTGATTTCGGTTAATCTTGCCCATGCCCTTAACTAGTTGAACATCTTTAAACAGCCCCAGGGACGTGTGCTGTTCGGCCGTCTGTGTGGATTTACCTCCACTCGCTTTCATTGCTTTCAGTATATCAATAGACTGCAGAATGTAGTGACTGGCATCCACTACAGTGATATCTCTTTGCTGACATTTCAGTGACAGGCCCTGCTCACGGAGTATGTATTTCATGCAAGCCAGATCAAGTTGCTGACATTTCAGTGACGGGCCCTGCTCACTGAGTATGTCTTTCATGCAAGCCACATCAAGTAAAAACCCAGTTTGTGAGGTGTTTGTATAGCGCCAGGAATTTTTTCCTCTAGATGTCATTGCGAGATGCATCCTCCCTTGTAGTTTTGAAGTGGCGCGCTAAAGCAGGGTAGTTGTTCCAGACTGCCTTTACAGTATTGAAACTACTCGCCACCCATATGATGGTGAATATCTGTCCAATTCTCAAAATCTGCATGTTTAGATTTGCAGCTACTTCCTCAAGCAATCTCACATTCTTTGCGCACTGGTGGTACAAAGAATACAGCTTGGCAATGAAAAACTCGAAATGATTACATCCAGCAACCACTTTCAGAGAATCATGGACAACCAATTCAAGAAGGTGGGCCAAGCAATGTATGGACTGGATGTTTGGAAAGTCACGCTTAAGCCTTGCAATGACTCCAGTGGTTTTGCCTGTGAGAACTGAAGCCCCATCTGTGGCGATGCTGATGATGTGTTTCCCTAAAAACTCATCATCTAATCCTGCTGTGCGAAAGCATTGTCTCAAACTGTTGTAAATGGATTCAGCATCTGTGCCCTGTGTCAGCTCTACAATGTCTAAAAATTTTTTCCAGATCTCCTTCGCCACTCACATCACATCTCACGTATACGATGAGTTAGGCACGACCGTGTACTGTGCTTTAATCAATGGTGATGCTGATTTTTGAATTAAGCTCTCGAATATTCGAAACAAACTTCGTTCGCATTTGCTGTGCAATATGACCTATAATCTCAGCGCAGGAGTGATCTGATTTATGTGCAGTCCCCACCTTTGCGCCATTAAGCTCCTGAACCTCATTAAAGGGGTGAGCTTTCTGTAAGACAGCCTTTCCTTAGCCACCATATAGGCGGACCTGAATGATGCTGCGGTCTCCTCCATTATCTTGGAATTCACCTCAATGATTTATTTGGCAGAATCGCCTTTTGCTTAGTCAATGCCACTTCAATGGCCCTCTTGTGTACAATGTTGTCCCTATGTTTACATATTGTAACAATCACGGATGAATAGGCTCGGTAGCCTTTGGCTAACGGGCAGTGTCGGCGCCAGAACAAATCTGACGGCCGGGCCTACGGTTTTCACGGGGGGGGCATGAGCATTAGGGCTGTCAAATTTACATTCTATATTTGAATATTCTTCGATTGTGAATTTTTATTATTAATTATTTGCTAAATTAACCTTCGAATGTGCGCTTAGAATCCTTACTTGTGCTCTGCTCTTTCCCCCCGTTGTTTTCCATTCGCGCACAGACGCTACAAGCAGATCGCGTGAGCTTACTGGCAGCAAACAGTCCACTACAACAACACACTGGTATGCTAGCTGCACTGCGTCACAGTAGGCTACTAAATGTCTAAGCCGAAAGAACCTCGAATCTAATAAAAAAAAAGTGGTGTGTAAGGTATGCCATTTTTGAGCAAGTGTAACACTCCACAACAAAGTTACGAATTTAAAGCAATATCTTCAAACTAAGCACCCATCAGAATTCGCGTAGACCTGTGACGAGGCGCCGGCTTCAAGACAGCCACGCCTGACAGCGTGTTTCCCACAATACGTTGCCTCCCCACCCCGGCACTTCTGCGCGATCAGAGCGTGTTTTTTCCAATGCTGGGAACATCGTTAACAAAAAACGTGCAGCATTCGCCTCTGACCAAGTAAATCGCCTTGTATTTTTAGCAAACAATCTCTAAAATAGTCATGCGAGCTGCGAAGTTGTCAAACTCAAATGGAGCAGCAGAAGCAGCCGATGGGAATGGAGGAGGAGGGGGGAAGGGTGGTTGACAGGCTCCGGTGGCAGCGGCTCCACTTGACCAACAGTAGCCGCTGAGGTGTTAACGGCACTGTCTTCGCTTGTTGCACCCGCCTCGGCCCCAACTGTTTTCTCGGGTGTTGTTGCTGCATCTGTCCTTTCTCTTTCTGCTGGTGTAGACTTGTTGTTTGGACCACGAGAAAGCCATTTTCTTATATCCATCATGATTTTACAGTTAGCTAGCCAGCTCAGTCGATTTTGCCACGTTTTTAAAGTATCCTTTTCCTGTGTGTCACACGCAATTACCACCTGAATGGACAAAATCACACACTGATGTTCCGCTCCGGTGTCCTGCCAACCCCGCTCCTCCACAATCACGAAATTTAAGCATTTTATTTCATTGATTATGTATTTAAATGTGCTATGTGCATTAATTAATTTTAATTTTTACATGATGTTTAAGTACTAATTTTCACATCATCACTGGGTAATTGGTAGGGGGGCACAACTTTCATTTGGGGGGGCGAGGCCCGGCCAATGCCCCCCCCGTAGCGCCGACACTGCTAACGGGTCGGACCCTTTAGTCGACTGGTTAACGTTTTCGCCCGTGGTACGGAATTCAGCGAATCCGGGGTGGGGTGGGGGGGCAGTCCGGGAACCGTCGCCACAGCCAGGACGCGAACCCGTATTTCCCGCACCGCGGGCGACAACGTTAACCAGTCGACTAAAGGGTCCGACCCGTTAGCCAAGGGCTACCGAGCCTATTCATCCGTAATCGTTACAATGTCTTTTTTCGCAACTTGTTCTGAGCAGTGCTGCTTACTTCCCCGTTAATCTGCTCCTCAGACAAGTGCGTGCCAGGTACCTTTTCAGACAGAAGAAGGGTTTTTGCGTCCCTGCAAGCGGTGTACCCAAAGCTTCTGTCCTTAACGAACAGCCACGTATAACGGCTCTTCCAGTCTCTTCTTTGCTGGCTGTTCCAGTTTGACGGGAGAGAGGAGCAAGAGGGGTTAGGATCGTGACCGACCGCGGCCTCTTCCCCTGACGAGCTGTTACTATCTCCACCATCTTCAGCCAGATAGGACTTTTCTTCCGCTTCCTGCTGCGTTGGCACCCCGGCGGGCGGTGTGCTAACAGCGGTCACAGGGCTTGCAGCAGGTGACTCGGTCATGCTAACATCACTAGAACACGATTTCTTAGTGAAACCAAAGTTAATTAAACTGCCTTGTTTTCTTTTTGACATGGCTATTGACGCTAACTGCAAAAAGAAAATGCTAAGGACTTCACGCACAGGTCAATGGTACTCAGCCTCCAACGTTTATATTTTTTCTACGAATCTTTGAGTTAACATGTGATCATGATTGGAGTTTGATTTGCGCCGCAGCGCCGCCACGCCTTGATGGTCATGACAAGAATAGCATGTGTAGTTTTCTTTATTGAAGTGAATTGGTGTTAAATCGCCGTCACGCATGAATGAATGACATTCGCAATTTTACACATAATAATCCATGATGATGACGATACACAAAACTGAAACTGCATGTCAAAATAACACATTGTCAATATTTTTAGAACCCCCCCCCCCAAATTTCACAAATCACGTTTTCAGGGGAGTCCATGTCTTTTTAAGGGGAGCTGAGCTCCCCGTAGTTCGCACCATGTAGACATTAACAATCACAGTACTGGTAAATGACAGGAGAAGGTAGTGTTAGCAGCAGTAGTAATGGTGGTAGTAGTAGTAGCAGTAATTGCATATGAAATTGTATCCGGCCAATTACCCCACTCTTCCGAGCCGTACCAGTCGCCGCTCCACCCCCTCTGCCGATCCGGGGAGGGCTGCAGACTACCACATGCCTCCTCCAAGACATGTGGAGTCGCCAGCCGGGTCTTTTCACTTGACAGTGTGGAGTTTCGCCAGGAGGACATAGCGTGTGGGAGGATCACGCTATTCCTCCCAGCCCCTCCCCCTCTGAACAGGCGCCCCGACCGACCAGAGGAGTAGTGCAGCGACCAGGGCACATACCCACATCCGGCTTCCCACCCGTAGACACGGCCAATTTTGTCTGTAGGGACGCCCGACCAAGCCGGGGGTAACAGGGGGATTCGAACCGGCAATCCCCGTATTGGTGGGCAACGGAATAGACCGCTACGCTACCAACACAATTATTTGTGACAGTGTAACGTACACAATTGAGTAGACACGGTAGCCCTTGGCTAACGGTCGGACTCTTTAGTCGACTGATTAACGTTGTCGCCTGTGGCGCAGGAGACACGGGTTCGTGTCCCGGCTGTGGCGGTTCCCGGGCTGCCCCCCCCCCTCAATTCGCTGCAACACTTTGCCTGAAATGAAGAGGCGTACAATCTATATAACCGATTAGTGCATTAAATTACAAAGATAACTATTTAATTTTGGACTAAATGGGAGTCATTGGCATGTATGTGTACCTAAATTACTAAATAAACTCAGTAACTACTGGAAAAAAAACAGAAAAAAACAAGAGGTGAATGTGTACGAAAACATTTATTGGAGGCTAATAAGAGATCACGTGTATTAACTATTACAGTTTGACAACAGATGACCCCAATCTTTTTAATCAAATTTTTTTAATCATAACAGAATGAACTGATCCTGTCATACGTTCAAATTACATTGAAGAAAAAAAAGGTTATGTTGATAAATAAAAAGAGTTAACCTTAAATTTCCTACACCTTTTTTTTTTTTTTTTTGGCAAAGTGCTGTATTATTTCCAGTAAACTACACAAAAGCAAAATGTCAAACACTTGGTGAAAAAAAAATGCCACGTTCTTCACGCTTTCAAGAACAGGATTGCTACATCATTTTGTTTCGTTAGAAAAGCTGTACATGGGCTGGGCGTGTCGTGGAGAGTGAAGAGAGGCTTCCTCCAGTGGTGCATAGTTGATTTTTGACGTCTTTTTTTTCTCTCTCTTTCTCTCATGTCCATTACGTCCACACTGGACGCAAAGAGTTCAAGTTAGTTCTTCATCGATGCATTGTCATTATAAATGTTTCAACCTGGAAGGCACGTGATCCACAACAAATTTCAAGGCGTTGAAAAAGACAAAAAAAAACAAACAACAACAACAACAAAAAAACACCCATTCAAATCCCTGTTAGTTTCACGATCAAGAGCTAAGACAGAGAGAAGAAACAAGATAGATCCCCCGAGCGATCGCTTGTCACCATAACAACGTGGTGGGTCTTCACCGCCCCCCTCCGTCCCCCTTCTGTCTGTCTTCATGTCTTTTTCACGACATCGTAACACAAAACTTAAAAAAACAAAAAAAAGAACAAACTCTTACTCATCCATTAACAAGCGTGATAGTAAGAGACGTTTGAAAACACGAGGTTAGAAAGATACAACAGGAAGAAATCACTCCACTATCATCACAAGTATTTACACCAGACCACAGACTGCTAACAAGAGCTTGTTAGTGCTTTCTTAATGCTACCATGACCTCACACAGCTGGACTGGATGTCCCATCTCAACATGACCACAGAAGAAAGGAAAACAAAAACAAAAAAGTCAGTTAAGAGACAGAATTAAAATCAGACAAGATTTGAGACTTAAGAACTACAACGCAAAGACTCGCCATCTAATGTGATTTTATCTTGTACTGAGTCGTACAATCTCATAAACAACAACTAAAGAGCCTCCCCCCAGTGAAGTATGACAAAGCTTTGCAGAGCTCTTCAGCCCTTTTCAAACAGCATCACTTGATTCCAGAAATATTGATTTCTGCCTTAAAACGAGTGATAATTCATTCCCCATATATATGCAGATATATCTTCACTGATTCTGAGCAAAATAGGACTCTGTGACTCAATACAAGGTTTATTGATTATTAAGATGGCTTTCTTTGCAATGAAATATTCCTGGAGGATTTGGCGCGGGCTTGTCTGCAAAGTCAGTATTGTTAGCAAACAAGACAATCTATGATGAACTACTGCAAGAATAAAGATGTTTTCTACTTTTTGGTTTAAATATTTTAACAGTTTTAACAAAAATGTAACTAAATTAGTAACTACAGAGAGTAGGATTGGTAAAAGGCATAAACTATAACTCTAAAACCATGTATGGTACACTGAGCAAAATATATAAACACCGCTGACAAGGACCTACAGTTATACTCCATCTTGATGGATATCAAACAGTCAATTGAGATTGTATAAAAGTTATTATTCACAGTCCTGGGACCAAGGATAAATCTTTTGAGATGCAAAAGGAGTCAATCATTGCTAACCAACATTTTCATGAGGGCAGGCATACCGGGGATGTACTTGCAAAGTTCCCGATATGCACAAAGACAATTATCAGACATCAAGTAAATCTGCAATTTTGTATATCGTAAAGGTGATTGGTTGTGACCCTGAGATGTGGACTGCAGATTATTTTAAGAACAAACACAAGATATTAATAACAAAAGATTCATTTTCTTTTCTTTCTTTTTTTTAACCATCTGGACACTATCACAACTCTACAACCATGCAACAAATTGCACACTAATATAACCAAACATACCTATGCAAGATAACATAGACGCATATATACCAACTTCATACTGATATGTAATATGTTTTTTTTTCTATTCAAAAAATATTTTGGAAGTTTTTTTAAATACATTTTACATTTCTTTTCATCTCAAAGCTACCATTAAAACAAGGCGATTAGTGATATTTAACCCAGTAATTTTTACTTTTTTTTCTTCAAAAAAATATTGTGTAAAGTACTGAATTACAAAGTCAAAGGCAAGTTCGCCCACAGCACAAAGGAAAGGGGGTTGCTGAATTTTAAAGAGCACAATTTAGCCGTCTGAAGAAACATCATGATTTCATTGTTACAAGTGGCAGTAGCATCATTTTCCAAGACTCAGAGATGGGGCTAAAGAAGTAGGAATTCTGAGAAAGGAGAACCCAGCTTAATTCTTGGGAAAGGCAATGACTTGGTTTTTTTTCCATTAGCCACTATGGATGGTTAGTTTCAGAATTTGACAACCACTTCAATGTTTTCAGAGCCTACTACAGCTTAGTAATAGGATATGGCCAACAACTGATGGATGGCTACCTTACAAAACGGCTGCTACTCTTAAGTTACCAGTTGGTTGCTGGTAATTGAATCGCATCCTTGCCCTGATATCACCTCAGCACGCCACTAAAACACAATACTAGGACAGCTTTATCTAAAGTTAATGATACGAATGGCAGCTTTTTAGGCAATCTTGCAGATCAACGTTGCCAAAGGTGAGGTTTCAATACTCTTGCATTGATTACATCCCAACCTCTTGTTGTCCAAACAGGACCTATAGAACAGGAGACGGACACTTTTCCAAGGGTCCGCATTTAAACACTGTACCATCAGCTATCAAAGGCTGTGTATTTTAACCATACGTCACCCATCTCTTCCTGTTGTCCTGTCAAGTTGCCCAAAAAGTTGCCAAGCATGTCAGCACCTCGAGACGGCCCGAAATTACCCCTGAGACCCAACTACCACCCAATCACATCACTGTGACATCACATGACCACTCTAAGCGATGTCAACACACTGACCATTCTGCCATGGAGACTTTGAACCTGCCATTGAGTAAAGTGACCTACAGCATTGATTCTACACATGATGGCGTCTATGAAGAAGAAAATGTTCCCCGAAATCCTGGGAATACCAGCTGTTCCAACAGGAGGAGAGATGGATGGATGGATACATGGGACAAAGGATTGTGGTGATAATTTTCCCAAACTGTATGTTATGCTGGTAGAAGGGGGAAGATTGATGATGATGAAGAAGAAGAAGAATATTACTGCTACCCTCTCCTCAGAAGTTGAGGTGCCTCTGGCTGGGCTGCTGGAGGTACATGGTGCTGGCCTTGCTCTGCCTGGTGCCACCGGGATGACGCAGCAGGTTGAGACGGCGCATGGTGTTGCGGGACAGGGGCTGGCCACGTGGTGCCAAGCGGCCAGGTTGTTGCTGCACCTGTTGGAGGAGGCCAGCATGGGCAGACAGCGCTGCAGCATAACAGGCCGCCTGGAAGCTGGTGCAGCGTTGGACAGCTGCCCCCTCTGACCTACAGGGGGAGACACAGGCAAAAACAAGAGTATTAAGACAACACGCTGGCTGTTAACAAAGAAGACAACAACTACACTACCGTTCAAAAGTTTGGGATCACATTGAAATGTCCATATTTTTGAAGGAAAAGCACTGTACTGTTCAATGAAGATAACTTTAAGCTAGTCTTAACTTTAAAGAAATACACTCTATACATTGCTAATGTGGTAAATGACTATTCTAGCTGCAAATGTCTGGTTTTTGGTGCAATATCTACATAGGTGTATAGAGGCCCATTTCAAGCAACTATCACTCCAGTGTTCTAATGGTACAATGTGTTTGCTCATTGGCTCAGAAGGCTAATTGATGATTAGAAAACCCTTGTGCAATCATGTTCACACATCCGAAAACAGTTTAGCTCCTTACAGAAGCTACAAAACTGACCTTCCTTTGAGCAGATTGAGTTTCTGGAGCATCACATTTGTGGGGTCAATTAAATGCTCAAAATGGCCAGAAAAAGAGAACTTTCATCTGAAACTCGACAGTCTATTCTTGTTCTTAGAAATGAAGGCTATTCCATGCGAGAAATTGCTAAGAAATTGAAGATTTCCTACACTGGTGTGTACTACTCCCTTCAGAGGACAGCACAAACAGGCTCTAACCAGAGTAGAAAAAGAAGTGGGAGGCCGCGTTGCACAACTGAGCAAGAAGATAAGTACATTAGAGTCTCTAGTTTGAGAAACAGATGCCTCACAGGTCCCCAACTGGCATCTTCATTAAATAGTACCCGCAAAACACCAGTGTCAACATCTACAGTGAAGAGGCGGCTGCGGGATTCTGGGCTTCAGGGCAGAGTGGCAAAGAAAAAGCCATATCTGAGACTGACCAATAAAAGAAAAAGATTAAGATGGGCAAAAGAACACAGACATTGGACAGAGGAAGACTGGAAAAAAGTGTTGTGGACAGATGAATCCAAGTTTGAGGTGTTTGGATCACAAAGAAGAACGTTTGTGAGACGCAGAACAAATGAAAAGATGCTGGAAGAATGCCTGACGCCATCTGTTAAGCATGGTGGAGGTAATGTGATGGTCTGGGGTTGCTTTGGTGCTGGTAAGGTGGGAGATTTGTACAGGGTAAAAGGGATTCTGAATAAGGAAGGCTATCACTCCATTTTGCAACGCCATGCCATACCCAGTGGACAGCGCTTGATTGGAGCCAATTTCATCCTACAACAGGACAATGACCCTAAACACACCTCCAAATTGTGCAAGAACTATTTAGAGCAGAAGCAGGCAGCTGGTATTCTATCGGTAATGGAGTGGCCAGCGCAGTCACCAGATCTGAACCCCATTGAGCTGTTGTGGGAGCAGCTTGACCGTATGGTACGCAAGAAGTGCCCATCCAACCAATCCAACTTGTGGGAGCTGCTTCTGGAAGCGTGGGGTGCAATTTCTCCAGATTTCCTCAACAAATTAACAGCTAGAATGCCAAAGGTCTGCAATGCTGTAATTGCTGCAAATGGAGGATTCTTTGACGAAAGCAAAGTTTGATGTAAAAAAAATCTTATTTCAAATACAAATCATTATTTCTAACCTTGTCAATGTCTTGACTCTATTTTCTATTCATTTCACAACATATGGTGGTGAATAAGTGTGACTTTTCATGGAAAACACAAAATTGTTTGGGTGATCCCAAACTTTTGAACGGTAGTGTACATCAGAGTTTAGAGGTTAGCAGTGGTCTCTGACCTGGTGCCATAGAGTCAAGTGTATGCAGGTTTTCATTCCAATCAGTCAAACAGACCAAATAACTAGAATAATTAGCATACCACAACGAGGAACATTAAGCGAAATCAGCAGCAGAGAAGTTGCATGAGGGTTCAGAGTTGCAACTTTTTTGGTTCTCCTGCATGTGCCTCTTATATAGGATCAACATAGTTAATTATGTTACAGCTGATTCTAGTTTAATTGGCTTTTTGTCAATCTTCAGATGGTACCTGCTGGTTTTAGTTTAGACCTTGTTTACCAGTATTTAGTTTCACTTTGAGTTTTGTTTAGTTACAAGTTTAGGCTTACATACTACAATTGTTGCTGTAAAGATTATGATGGTTGGTGATTCAAAATACAAATCATCTTAAAAATCTTTAAGTGCATAAATCGTTAACGTCAGGAGGACTGGGTCATCTCAACCGGCAGCCTTACCTGTGGCAAGGCACGTCTTCCTTCCCACCATTGGAGGCTGGAGGCTTGGGCACATTTCCAGGCAGCAGGCCTAGGCTGAGGGAGTGGGGTAAGGGGTTGAGGGCCAGCCTTGGGGGGCTGTGGTGGGCATACACGGACATGCTGGGGTGCTCAATCAGCAGGTTCTCCAAGGGGCTGGTCTCCAGGAGGACGGGCTGGCTGCCACGGCCCGTGAAGCAGGGAGGAGGTGTGATGAACCAGCTCTCCTCCAGGGAGCAGGCTTCCAGGCGTAGGAAGCCCCCTTCCTCCTCTTCCTCTACATCCTCCTCCTCAGGTCCCCCATCGGGATCGGTGTCAGCTGTGGAGTTAAGAGAGGTGCAGGAGGCATAGCGGATTGGGGGGCTGGCCATCGGGGAGGGAACCATCACCAGGTCCTCTTCCTCCTCCTCGGGGTCAGCAGGAGATGGGGCGAGACCATCGCCACAGGGGCCAGAGCAGGACTCAGCTGCACAGATAAACAACAGGAGCCTGCATTAGTATAGTAAGAGACAAAATATCTAAATTTACAGGACAATGTTCTGAAAGTGTCACTTCAAGTTTTTTGTTTTGTTTTGTTTTTTTAGCAGAAGCGTTTGGAGGCAAGTTTATAAAAAAAGAAATGTGAGTACAGTTGCTTACCTAAACACAAGGGACAAAGAACAGTGTTCTAAGGATACAAAAACATAAGGTGTCTAAGAATACCAAGAGAAGAGGATTTAAGGATCTTTGGAAATTCTGATTATCATGGAATATCAAATGGACAAGTGGGGTGAAAACAACAAAATAGAAAAAAAGTTGGGCCCCTTAACTCAAATGTTAGAGATTCTACTGAAATGTGTACATGGCATACTATATATGTCATTTCATGAACATTTAAATGGAAAACATTACAGTATCATTAAGCCATCAAATAGGTCATACCAAACTACTATAAAATACTGAATCACTGACCCCTGACAATGCATGTGCCATGTCCTACTCGGTGGGCAACATAGAATTATTAAAACTGACCAGTAAAAATCTGCTAGTCCTTATTTGGCAAGATTAAACTCCGACGCTTACAAATGACCTCACACCGGCAACCTTCCAGTAGGTGGCAGTGGGACCTGAATGATCTAGCATCAGTGATTCGATCCAAACAACCAGTTACACTGATGTAGTGTCAAAGTCTTGCTTAACAAGTCAGCATCTTGTTATTTTTAACTCAGTCTGGATGTGTTTGCACTGGTGCATGTGCATCTAGCAAGCTATCACCAAGTATCCACAACTTCCTCCAAATGCTCTACTTTATCTTTGGTACATAATGCACCAGCAAATTTTAGTACTGCCATACATTATTCTTCTAAATACTGCAGCAAAGTAAGATGCAAGACATTTCTGCAGCTTGTCATAACAGACAATTTGCTCAAAGGCCCCATAGACAGATTGTTGTTTTGATCAGAGGTGCAGCATCAGCACCTAATGACTGACAGAGATGCAGGAAGTTATGGAACGCAACATGATCTCAAGCAGCGCAGATAGGCACTGCTGTTATAGTTAAAAATGGACTCCAAAAATAACTCAGCAGGCCCTTAAACAGAACTGAAATTAATCAGGGGGCATTTGGCCAAATGTTGCCAAAGTGCAGTCTGGATCCTCTCTTGGCACTATGGCCCTGTTTGATCTGCTTTATGGAGTGCAGAGGATGAAGAGCCTGTGTCGTTTGTGTATGTGCCTTCATTTTTTTTACATTAGATTATATTAAATGAAATTCAATAGCCCCTGGATTGAAATTGGATTCTTACAGCAGCAGATAAAGAGGACACAACCATAAGCAAAAACGAGCAAAGGTGACAATAATACACTTTATGACTAAATGAACACCACGCAAAAGAGAGTAAAAAGGTGATTATGTTGAATCAATAGCCTACATGCAGAATGCAAACACAGCAGCAAAATCTGCAAACATCACAACAGTGAAACAAGATAACTGTTAAACGTCAAGTACCATCATGGATGAAGATGATAAAGACACACGAGATTTCAGCATATGAGTGTTGATAAAGATATTACGCTTCACAATGTCTATGTCTCTCTATGTTTGCAGGTTTGTTTACGTGCATGTGAGAGGCTACTTGGAACACAACTCTGCATGTGACAGACATAACACTCAGGTGCCATCCTGGTCTCTGTTATGCAGGTGGATTTTGCAGTGTGAACCTTGTTTACCCCAAACCACGGCCAAGCCACTGTGTGCTGACTCAGTCCTATGGGTGAGCTGCACGCTTTATCCCACTAAGCACCACAGGCAGGACCACAAAACAGCTTAACACCGCCCTCAGCACTGTCCAAGTCAATTAGTAGGTAATCCACAGGCTTTCACCAGAGCCCATATGTGTGTGTGCACTCAAGAGGGCTTGGATATCCCAAATGAAGTTTGCAATGCAACAAAGCAGGGTTATGGAAGAAAGTGGTCTGACATGTATGACCTGCAGGTGTCAAGGACTGAAATCCTGTTATGGCTGAGTAGATAGTAGATACTGATAAATACTGTGTGCTAACACTACCTGCTTGAGGATGGGTTAACAGGACCCACATGGATTATAAAGCTGGATCCATTCAACTCCCTACACGCTGAAGACATTTTATTATGTGTTATATTTATGGCTTTTAGATGGGCAAGCAGGGCCTTGGTGCCTTGTGAATGGACACACTGGCTAAAACAGGAATTCAACACTGGCGACCTTGCTGACAATCATGGGCACGCGAACACCACCATATCAGAATTGGATGTTTAGTGTCGCCGTTTGTCTCTGCAGATCAAACAAAGCGGCATAGCTGACACGCTTGGTTGCAGTACATTACAATAGCTTGGTTCTTCATATACTACTAGGCAACAAGAATCAGCCAGTCTAACCTGCTAAGACTAGTGGGCTATGGTTTACTGGGGCAACAATCCATCAAAATTGACTCCGTGAGACCTAGCTACATTTTCCGATTCACAAAACCAATATTTTTTTTACTCCGGAGGGGAAAATATATTCTAGGAAAGCTCTTTAACAAAATTATTCCACATTAGTCAAATCAAATCAAGCCTTGGCAACTCAATGCACCACGCTATTCAGCACCCAAATTCTCCCTATAATACTAATTACAACCCGAAAGTTATGTTAGAAAAAGTATGTGCCTGTGCATGTCACCCATAAAAAATCAAAACAATGAGCCCAGAATAACAAAATCGCAGGTCTTTACCAATAAATTCACTCTTGTATAATCCCCAGAGCAATTTTGTGGAGAGCATTTATAGAGCATTTGGGAGAAAACCAAGTCTGTCTTAAGTATCCAGCGTGTCTTACAGGTTTTTGGCTCCAGGGAAACAATTTTGGAACGGGCTCTGTGCCCAAACATGTTTGTCTCCAACACACTCCTACAGCAGTAACCCTAGCAGCATTGAGAGGCCTATTTTTAACTCTCCCAGCTCCTTAGGAGCCTTTGTTTGACCTGTTTACAGTTTGGAGCATCCATAAACTGACAAAACTGGAAAAGACAGACAGGTTGCCCGCTGACCTGAAATATTCTCACATCTGTTAGACAAGAGAATGGAGGAAGCCATAGGGGTGGGGAGGAGGTCACTTGTGGTAAGACCAGGGCTTAATTTGTGCCGTATCCCATCGGAACAGGGTCAGAGACCGCTCAGATTGGGACCGGCACCTATTTGATTGGATTGGTACCTTCTTTGTTACTATCAACATTTTGTGTAATATTTCATGTTATTTGTTCTCTCATTCTTTTTTGCCATTGAAGTTACTTGTAAACCAGGTGTTTGCCTATTTTGGATGCAATTTAAATCGGATTAAAAAAAAGAGTAACATCAGGTCACTCAGTGACACCTGAAGCATGTAAGTTTTGTGTATGTCACGTGAGCTAGTATTACTGTGATTTGAATTAGGATGCCCTCAGCAACAAGGAGGAAACTGAAAATGTCAAAAGGACAATCAAATTAGTTGAATTTCTTCAAAGCAGTAGGTCAGTAAGACCCTATGCAGGCCACAGTTGTTTCGGCGGATCAACAGGGTGGCGACAGCAGCAGCACAGGTAGCAAAAGCGTTGCTAGTAGTAGAGGAGATTGATAGAGATAGACAGACAGACCACGTCACTTAGTTCGGTGTCTTAGCCTGCTTGCTTTTCATGGTTGTAAATAGAACTTTCGGCCCCAATTCCATTTTGCCCCATTGTAGCAATCCACAGACAGAAGGGGAACGACAGGGACGTGAAGGGACAGTCAATGAGAGAGAGAGAGACAGCTGCAAACCGTAAACTTTTCTACGAGCCCCCCTCCGCCCCCGTGCTAATTTGAGTGATTATTGTGGATGCTCTGATTAATAAATAAAAATAATGTTTTGTTTGTGATGACAGTTTTGTATAGTTTTAGCACCTAGGTGTTGTCCAATGTGCTTCAGGGCACAGTGGATTGTTTGATGCGTTCTGTGACTTTTTGGGTATGATCATAGGCTTTTTCCAGGTGGCCACCCAGAGGTTAAGATGGCGCCACATGAAAATCTGTCTGTTCTACATTTTTACATGGTAATATGCTAGAGTCCTTTTTTAAATATTATTTTTCTGTGTGTTTGTACGTGAGAGACCAAGGTTCATTTTCACAACAAGATCCATATCATAGTCTATGCTCTTCACTAAAAAAATACTTTCTTAGGGTCCTTTTGTGTTTCTAAGTTCTTCTTTTTTTACATCGTTTGCAGACAAATAACTATTATAACCTTATTCACTAGTATATTGGGCAGACATCCTGCTAATTTTGGATAGACGGATTTTTTATTTTAATTTTTTTGGTTTTTAAATGTTTGATATTATTAGTTTTTTCTACTTAACATTGTGTTCATGTCCTTGTGTCTTTATGTTGAGTTTCCCCACCTAGAAAGTTCGGTGTGCAACCTTACTTGACTTTCAATAAAATTGAGATTGAACGATATCGTATTGTGTGTGTAGCAATAAGGTTTGTGTCTGTGTCTAAAGTGGAGCCCATCAGCCTGAGGTAGATTTCTCAGCTTGGTTTATGGGGCTGAGAGGACCCAGGGGAATAACATAAACTATATAGCAGGAGTTTGTTCTAGCCTTACAGCACAAAGATAAATATTTCTTCAAAACGGCTTTGAGATGTTGACATTTCCTAGTGTCGCCTGGTCTACCTGTATATACCTGCAGATGCAAAGCATATCTGCAGGTGTGTTTGTGGTGCATTGCCTTCTCTCATCACAGTGTTAGCATTTGGTCACCATAAATAAGCCTGATTTTGTGTTTTGGTGATTTTAATCATCAGCGCTGTTCTGTTTGCCTTAGATTTAAGATGTTTGACTCTAAGCATCCATTTGTCTGTATATCTGCATGTCTGTCTGTATGTCACCTCTACCCCCCCTCGCTCAGCATCAGCCTATCTGCCAGCCTCCCCTGTACTGTCTCCCTCTCATCTGCTGTCTGTCTGTCTTCCGGCCTCTGTCTCTCTAGCTTTCTGTCTATCTTCTATGCAATCTCACTGACAAACTTCCCTGTGTGCCACTATAAAAATATCTACTTAATGGTCATTCAACCGGTTGTAGCAAGTAAACCTATCCATTCTGCTAGCCTCTTTGCCATCAAACTAACCTGTACTCAGTCAGTCTATCTATAATATAGGCCACTTTGGCCTCTATAAAAATTCAGCGTCACACAGCCACCATACCATTGCCCGGGTTTTTACCCTCCCTGTGTGAGGCTCACCCAGGTAGTCCACCAGAATCCAATCTTCATCATCCTCTTCCCCCTTCTGGTCTCCAGGCCCACTGCACTGCCTCAGTTCCTCTGCATCGTCCCCAAACAAAACACTGGTGAACCTCTGGAACATCCTGGGACCTCCTGGGGCTTGGCGGGGGGGCGAGGGTGGAGCTGGCGGCAGCGCGAGGCTCAGGGTGGAGTCCGGGCACGGGCGCTTTGGTCATCAGCTGCGGGTTGGGCCGCGTAGGGAAGGCTCCGGAAAGGCGCTAAAGTGCATCAATATGGTTGGGTCTGGGATCATCTGAGGCTCACTGGGCACAGTCCAGACATAGCTCCACGTCCAAGTCACCTTGATGAGTGCAAATATACAAAGAAATGCCCTGTGATGGAGAAATGCAGTGAAAGGAGAGAGTGGCGAGAGACAGGGAGAAAGCAAAGAAGAGTTTACTGAAGAAGTCCAATTGGAGTTTTACAAAGATTTCAAGCTCTGTATCCACATGGGGCGATGAACAAAAGTGACCTAAATATAATAATCAGAATTCAGCTTAAACTTTCCTGAATGTACACTTTACAAAGATGGGTATTAGTATTGCTGACAATAATCACAATTATTAGTTCTTAAATATTGTCATATGGCTTTGCTGTACTCTTCCTTTTACACTGCATGCATTCTTGTTCTTCCTTGTGTCTCTCTGACCTGGTTTACACTTGGTTTTAAAATACATTTTGGGCGATCGGCTCAAAAGGGGACAGTGAAACACATTGCCATTTACACCTGTGTCTATGATGCGTCTCCAAATGCATCCTGCTGATTGCTTGTGATCAGATTTCGTTATTCCGAAGGAAGATTTCCTGTTACGTCCTTGCCGGGGACGCATCAGGATGCATTAGCATTTACACTACAAAAGATATTCGGTCAAATGCGTCCCAGACCACCTCGGCAAGTGGTTTGAGTAACCGGTTCACAATACGTTTTGGTGGTCGTTTACACTTGTAGTTAGCGCTATCCACTTGTGATCCAGTCAAAAAAAATGCATTCTAAAACCAAGTGTAAACAGGGTGTGCTACCATGTTAATTTGTTTGAGGTCCCGTTGTCCCTGTGAGGTGTCAGTATGTGCCATTTGTAAACTGTGAGGGAGTCATTGCACAAGTGTTATCAAGGCAGGTAGAGTTGATGAGGTTCATCTATATCATCAGTACCCATCTTTTGAAAAAATGTCCCCTACTTGAATATCAAATTTGAATATAAATTGTTTTGTAACACTGTAGTCCTTATTTGACACAAATCAAATCAATTTTATTTGTATAGCCCAATATCACAAATTACAAATTTGCCTCAGTGGGCTTAGCAGCAACAAACATCCTGTCCTTAGACCCTCTCATCAGATAAGGAAACACTCCCAAAAAGAAAAAACCTCTCTTTCAGACTGGAATCTTTACATTTCAGAGGTATCAAACAGTGTGTTTTATTCAGTTTTCCCCTGAGATGGTAGGCCTATTAGCTTTTGTGAATAAATCCTTAACTAATTGTGATAATGTTAGTGCAGCTTTGAGAGTGCGGTGTGTGTTCCGGGTCGTAGGGTTTGCAGGTACAGGCCTGGTCAGACGATGTTCCTTATTAAAAACTGTTTTGAAAATAGATTTGTCATCATCAAGCTGACATTAGAGCCTCATAAGGGTTGGGACAATATCCTGTCTCCTGGCACAACATAGACGATGACTGCAGATAGTAAGTGTAACACCCCACCCCCCTTCCTTTCTGCTCCCATAGGACCAGTGGGGTTCCTGGCCTATATATGGTAGTAAAGGTAAATTGACGTTCACTGTCTGAATTGATTTGCTGGAATAAAAGGTGCGTGCAAACAAGCGTTTCCTGAGACATTGGTAATTTTTTACCGTCTGTTTTGCAGACACCAGTCATCACAGAAAACCGGTTTGTCAAGTGCATATACAAGACCTTACTTATGTACAAGTTCATTTGCCATTCAAACTAACGTGCCAGTCTACAAAATCGTCCCGGGAGTATTTTTCTAAGGACATTTGTCGCCCATCAACAGCTGTTGTGTGTCCTTCCTCATCGTAATCGTCGCCCCTCACACTCCTGTAGAGGCCGAATTTCACTCCTCCGAGGCCAAACACGGAGAGCAGCTGTGAAGTGAGGCTGTTGGGGGGGGGGGGCTTCTCTATCCGACGGCTGGATACGGTTTTATCTCCTGCTCGTCCGATCGACGGTCTGGTTTATAATCTCCTGCACCTGTTCCTCTCTGACAAAATCATTCACGCCTGATTTTGTTTATCTCCGATCGGGTTGAAACGACGAGATTAAAATGTTAACCCGCGTTATAAGTGAGCGCGGCCGAGCCCGTCTGCCATTGGGTAAACGGTTTGAAGTGGTTTCTCGGATGCTGGGCGATGGCCGTAGACAGCCACTGCAACAACATACTATCGATTACATCAAATTTTCGATTTAAAATTAAGCTAAAGTGCGTTGTGTAGTTTGCAGGAGCTCAAAAAAGGCTGTAGCCTATATGTCGATCTGTAGACGCCTGTGCGGAACTGGTTAGCAGATGACCCGGCTATAAACACTGTTATCTATATCGTTCAAATCGGCAAAGACTGCGAAATTTGGTCCCTAGTTCCAGAAATCAGCGGTGAAAACTCGGATCAGTCCGCCGTGTACGCCTCTTGTGGGGGGTTTTGTTGAGAAGAGGAAGGGGAGGGGACTCGACTGTAACCCTACACCCCTGTAGGGCGTACCACAGACGGTTTCGATGCAAAACTTCTTTCAAACACGCAATATCTTTTGTCTTAAAAAAGACAGCCGTGATCGAACACGTACTAAAGAACGCACGAAACCATAAGTAGGATGCTTAACTGGGTCAGTTAAAAAAAAATCAACACATAGCTCGCTGTAGATAAACCAGTTTCTTCGATCGGCCTGAAAAATCTATTGTGCTGTAGAAAAAAAGGCGCTTCGTTGCTGACTGTTAATCTGCTCCCTTTGTTCATCATATACATCGTGCGTAACGGCAAACGCAACCGTTGCTCGATTCTTTAAGATAAAAAAACGGCAACTGAGAAGTAAGATTGGCTTTGACGGGACAACAAAGAAACGACACTCACCTGCGGCACGGAGGAAAGATGTAAACAGCACAAAAACAAAACGCGATAAAAATCTTTGATACTGAGGTAGATTCTTTATTTTTCCCCAAAAAAAAGAAAAATGGATATCTAAAGTTTCTTCGCAGAAGAAATAAATCGTTAGTTGGAGGGACTTTACATTCGGAGTCACAGTGTGTTGCTTGTTCCCTCGGTCGTATCCAAAGTCCCGACTGCTCCTGGTGTTATTGTTGTGGACTACCAACAGCTGATCACAGTGTGCTCGTGATGGACGGCCCGTGGGAGGTACCAGCCGAGCCCTGAGCCAATCACAGGTTGCGATTCTGCTATGACGGGCTGTCACCAACGCATGTGACCGTTTCCAGAAAAGGACATGACTGGGCAAAGCTCCGCAGGCCTGAGAGCAACCCATCCGGCCTTCGAAATGCACCCAGACATCCGGTTCCGCTGCATACACCCCTGCCTGCACTTTTGGGGTGTAGCGTTCATCTGTCTTGGCTTGAGATTTGCTCAATATACCACAAAAATGTTACCGTAAACTGTAGAGTTGGTCCTTAGGTCGACTTGTGGCGTTGTTCAGTTTGAGTTCAGCTGGTTGCATTTCACTTTGACTTGTTCCACTGTTTTAGGCATCCAAAAAAAAGCCCACGCATCAATGCATCTCTGACCTGATAGAGTCTGCACAAGTAACTCATTTGATCTGGGCCCAAGATAACATCTGCTTGCCCTTCCTCAAACAACATGAGATGTGGAGGGATCATTTCAAGTGAGATAGGATGACTCGAGGTCTGATGTCCCCGACATGAGCACAGGTTCTTGGTGTTCCCGACCAAAATGGGCTGATGACAAAGAGGATATAAAAATGGCAAATTTAGTACATGTTGTCTAGGTCACCAGTGATTTAAACAAATCCCCATAGTAAAAAGAGGGGGAAATTTGGAAGTGGGGCAAGCTCCCAAGATTATGACCCTCCCCCCCATCTGCATTGACAATCTGGAGGGGAGGGTATTAGTTTGGGACAAAAGGCCTACAAGAAAAATTGACACTAGCACTGATCCTGAAAAATTAGGTTACCATCAGAAATCCTGTCTGTGCCTCTTCTGCTAATTCCTTTTCTCCATCCACTTCTCCATCATATAAAAGGTTCTTCTCATGATACACAAAGACTTGTTACATCCACAGTCTGAGGATGTTCTCCTGACTTTTGACATCCTCAGGATGTTGGAAATTTTGAGTTGTCTGTATAATATCAGGGATGGAAAATAAGTCCATTCACAATTTAATTTTAGTTAAGACTATTGCTCTATGCAGATGCATTGGCCACTTGAAACGTCACACTAAAATTAATGACTCAAACGTCTTTAATTACATTTTGCATTTAGTGTGGACGGCGGAAGGCATGTTTCAGTGAAAACCTCAGCAACGCAGTCCACCATGAAGGTTCAATCTGACTTTTAAGAGCAAAGCTCATTGCATACAAAACACAGTCAAGTGTGACTATGGCCATTTATAATTAAGCAGAAGCAACACAATACTGATCATAACCCAACACAGAATATGAAATGAGTAAAGAATATTATCACTTAAAAACACTCGTCAGCGCTTTCTGCATTTTGCCGCATAAACTTCCCTGTCCAAATAACCTCACGTGTTTCGATGTCAACATGCAAAATGCAGCTTGATTCCAAAACAAAGAACGTCTGCTGAAAGGAGGAAGTTAGTCGCCCTACATAATGTCTGGGATGGATGATTCAACAATTAATGTGTTGTCATGCTATAACCTGTAATTTTGTTCGAGGGCTTCTCAGTCAGCCACTCATATATAGTAAATGTAACCCCACATTAGTAGCTACGCCCAATAAGACATGGTTGTCATTGAAGGACTGACAAAAATGAGCACCGAACTGTCATCAACACACAGTTGAACGAATAAGGTTTAAAGAGGCTAGCATCCCCTCAGCGCTCTCTCTCTCTTGCGCTGGTGTGTCTTAGTTTGGGGTGTGGATCCAATATATCTGTCCCCATTTAATTAGCCTAACTTGGGACAGCTGGTCCACACGCCACTCCGTCACTGGGGGTTTTAGAGCTGTCAGGGGATTTAAATATAGCTAACTTTGTTAGACCACTTGGTGGATTTTTGTTATGAAGTAATTTGTTTACTATGGTTTACCCATTGAGCTAAACAGGGTATGGTACCCAGGAATTGTTATTGCCTTGCTTTACCTGTTGAAGTATCACTGCCTTGCCCATTGAGGTAGGATTTTCTCATGGTTACAGTGACCCTAACCTGATGTCAATTGGATTTGCAGGGCTGACCTGCTGCTAACCTCGCAACCTTGAGGGGTCACTGGGTGGTTGATATTTATCCACACAGCAAGAGCACACATTTCCTGGAAAGCCAAATATTTTCCCTCTGGCCTCTTCTCAAACAGATAAGGTGACCCAAGTATGAATCAGACTAACAATCATTGTAAATCAATCAAAGAAAAACAGAAAAAGGCACTTATTCACACTTTTTTTTTCTATGCTTGTAAGGATCCTCACTGACTACATTCAATCCTCAGCCCCCTAACCTTAACCATCTTAACCACATGCCTAACCCAAACCCTTACCAGATCTTAACGCTAACCTTAGGCCTAAACCCATCTCCAAACCCCAAAATAGACCTTTTAAAGAAGTGAGGACCGGCCAAAATGTCCTCAGTTTTATGGGTAAAAACTCAAACTAGTCTTTGAAAATATAGTTGAACGAAAATACAAACACAGACACAGCAGAACAGGATGTCATTGGGTGTGAGTTTTCCATTCTCAAACACTGAGGCCACACCTATTTTGTGTTGACATCACAGCACTGATAAGATGTCCCCTTACTGCCCTTGTTTTTTTATAGCAGTGATTACATCACCCTCAATTTATCAATGATGTTTTTGTGACCTACAAACACCCTTTTTCATGGACTAGAAGAATGCTACTGTGTCGTTTGTTGAAAACAAGAGATCTCTGGATGAAAGAGAGAGAGAAAGATGGACAGAGACAGTGATAGTGAGCAGTTGTCCTCACTACAAACTATTATACAAACTAATTTATGTGTTTTATATCTGACATTTTGATGTGATTAAGCACACAAATTGTTAATGAGTGTGTGTGTTATTGTTCATCTATATTGGTGAGGACGTATTTAACCATCAGAGTGAGGATATTTTTGAACTTCTGATTTTAGGGGTAGGACTTGGGTTTAGGGTTAAAATTAGAATTAGGATTAGATTAAGGTTAGGGTATGGGTTGAGGTTAGGCATGTAGTTCTGATGAAGGTTAGAGGCATGAAAGCTGTCAGTTTTGGTCCTTGCGAGTGCAGAAAAATAAGTGTGTGTAAGGCGTCCAGGTAGCGTAGCAGTCTATTCCGTTGCCTACCAACACAGGGATCTTCGGCTCAAATCCCTATGTTACCGCCGGCTTGGTCGGGCGTCTCTACAGACAATTGGCCGTGTCTGCGGGAGGGGAGCCGGATGTGGGTATGCATCCTGGTCACTGCACTAGCGCCTCCTCTGGTTGGTCAGGGCGCCTGTTCTGGGGGGAATAGTGTGATCCTCCCACGCAATATGCCCCCCTGGTGAAACTCCTCTCTGTCAGGTGAAAAGAAGCAGCTGGCGACTCCACATGTATCGGAGGAGGCATGTGGTAGTCTGCAGCCCTCCCCGGATCAGCAGAGGGGGTGGATCAGCGACCGGGACGGCTTAAAAGAGTGGAGTAATTGGCCAGGTACAATTGGGGAGAAAGAGGGGGAAAAAATCCCCCCCCAAAAAAGTGTGTGGGGGGGGGGGGGTTGCATGCAGGACAAAACGTTTTGTCCATTGACATAACAAGCTACTATCTTTACAGAACTAATAAATTTCCATCATTGCATATCATGCTCAGGCTTCAAAACACCCCCCCCCCAACGCTGCGTCCTTACATAACATGTTTGGTGTGCACAGTCTCTGTATCGCTTGCACAATATCAACCTATGCTAGGAGAACAGAGGTCAATAACCCCGTCGTTACGGACGCGCAACCAGAAATGGGGGTTTATATTACGTACTTAAACACACCAATCTCACACTGAATTTGGTCAGGGTTTTTTTTTTTTTTTGTGGTTTGTTTTCTTGTTTTTCTTTAAAATCAGAACACCTTGGTGTGTGAGATACAAAATATGTGCAGAAAACTCATGACATTTGTGCAGACATACATAACACAGATTCGTAGGATGACATGAGGTACATTTTACAGGGGAAACAAGAAATAGCGCAAAAGAGCAATGCAGGACCATGAGCTATATTTATCGCCCTGCATAAAACGATAAATATTTTGCCCAACATGCACTCGAACCCTTTGAATAGGGGCTATTTTGGCTTGGGTGGATTCATTTTGGAGGGGACAGCTGGTGGAGGGGAAATAGTGAAAAAATAAAAATGGGGAAACAAAAGGAAGGCCATGTCAAAGGCCCTGAGAAAGTGCTGTATTGGTTGGGACTGTGTGTTTAAACTGAAGGGAAGAGACTATGCAGTAAAAACACAAAGGTTGCTGATGCACACTGGATGCATTCTTTCCATTGCAACCTCACCCAAGGCTAGAAATCTGCTATGATATCAACCTTTCACTGAAACCAAAAAGGCAGATGAGTGCACTTATAACCACGGGCACACTTCAGGTTATTTGTGATCTTTATCTGAAAATTCCTGGAAATCTAGGATCCACCTCACCCCCTTCTACCATTTGTGTCACCCTTTGTACATTGTCATATAATCTGAGAAACAATACACCACCTGAGACGTGCCATTTGATATTCCGTAAACCCAAGACGATCCAATCTGTTGTGCTTTTATTTCATCAGCCAAAGCACGAGGTTACCTAATATCAAGTGAAAAGAACCATCGTTTCTTTTAGCTTCTTCTCGGAACAAATTTTTTATTTATTTTGCCATTATGAGTAACCCCAAGTGTCTCTTTTTACCAACTCTTCAGTGGGGACAAGGGGGACTTTCCTAAGGAGGCTCCCTGTCCTTACAAACAAGCTGCCTTTTTTTTTAATGCCTCATATCTTCCAGCCGTCACAACTTGAGGGTGGAATCTGGGTCAGGTTGTGTGTGACGCTCGCTGCCTGACCCCTTGGACGAGGGTTCGTAACTAAACCAGCGTCCAAGTGAGGGAGGCATGCAAAGGGTGCGTGTTCAACAGCAACACACACACAGACGCTCGTGCCAAGACAAGACAAACTGAAGTTAAAATGACAAATGGTGTTATGGATGAAACCTAATAGCTTTCTAGAGGGAGGGAGGGAGGGAGGGAGGGAGGGAGAGAGAGAGAGAAAGAATTAAATCTGATTAACTCATAATATTTGTATTTAATGTCATCTGAAAAAAAAATTACCTGAAGTTTCATATTCAGTAATCTCCTACAGAAAGTCCAGACAACCTTACTGTTGTTATTGGGTGAGTCAAGTACTACCCACAATCCTTTGAGAAGTAGGATGATGTTGAAATTTCCTGCTGTTTATTTTGTGAGTTTTTCCAAATGGTGGACCTGACAAACTTGTGGAAAAGTGACATCTTTCTGTGCTGTTGCATCAGAACAGAGAAGACAGGGAGGCAGGACATACCTGGGTGAGGCAGTTACCCATTGGTCGGGACATCCCGCCAGTCATTCTCATGGACAGTAGTTTTGCTGCCGCACTTCAGCCCAAGTACTTGAAAGAAGTGAACAGTAGCATGAAGTCATCAGTCCCAGCCCACTTTCTTGCTCCATCAAAATAACTGTTGGCAAACACATCAAGAATGTTGAATCATAGTTCGGGGAAGAAAAAAAAGACCATGACAGCAGACCGCCCAGACATCTACTCCAAAATGAGGATTTGAATTTACAATACAGTGACATCACCAACAACTTGGCTGCTGGTATAAAAAAAAAAAAATTCTTGAGCAGAGTTGGTTGAATGATGATGACTTTTAGAAACCTAATACTTTTTAGGGAGGTGATTGAGGTGGTTATGAGGTGATTAACTTCTGATTAATGTTAGGATTAATGTTTGGTTCAAGTTCCAGTCATGGCCCTAGGAAGACCATCTCCTGTATATTTACAGATGTCTTTCGATATCTATTTTATAAAATATAGTAATATAATGAAATGAAAATACATATAAAACACTGTAATTCGTCTATAATTGTAAATGTGTTCTTACTCCCATAGTTTTTTTTGTGCTTTCATAAGTTTGTGAAAAGGATTCATCTCAAACATGTCATAGTAGCTTTGACACAGCACAATAATGCAACCTGCTGTGCTTCTGCAGACACGTCTTACCACCTCCTGTATACATATACTTTGACACTGCTTACTCAAATATTCTACACTTCACATATTAGTTTTGACTTTTACGTTTTTATCAAAGTATACTTTTGAAAATGGTCTTTAATATGAACGTTTGACTTTGCCTTTCCTAAATGTAGTGTTTCATGTCTAAGTGGGCATCAAGTCAGATATATCAAGTCGAAATCCTAATCCTGGTCATCTGGAAACAAAACACAAAAAATAAAATAAATTCTTTGTCATGGAAACAGAAGCTAAAGCGTGAGATGCGAAAGAGAGAGCGAGAGAGAGGTAGCATGAGAGAGATAGTGTGTGTGTGTGAGAGAGAGAGGTAGCACGAGAGAGAGAGGTAGTGTGTGTGTGAGAGAGAGGTCGCACGAGAGAGAGGTAGTATGAGACAGAGGTAGTGCAAGAGAAAAAGGTAGTGTGAGAGAGCAAGAGACAGAGAGGAGTGGCACAAGAGAGAGCGTTAGTGAGAGAGAGGGCGTGAGAGCGAGCGAGCAAGAGAGTATGTCTATGTGTGTGTGAGAAAGAGAACGAGAGAGAGCAGAGAGAGAGAACAAGAGAGAGCAGAGTGAGTGTCCCTGCCTTGGAAGAACTTGTTCTTTATATCCACAGATGGTCAATGCAAACAGGACTATTGAACACTCTGTCCATCGATGCGTAGTAAGGTGGCCATCAATGGCTGCCTAGATAAGAGGCTAATGACGCCTGCATGTCACGCAAACTCACACTGACCTCGTCATCTCACCTGAAAAGAACACAAAATAGCAGGGCAAAGATAGAGAAATATCTTTTATTTGTGAAAAAGTGATTGACGAAACAATTATTTTGGCCACAATTTAAAAAGAAAAAGAAAAGCAGGTCAGGCTTTGTAGATGAAAACAGAATGAATCTCAATGCCTGCTTACCTGAGCAGTGCTTTACATCTCGCCACATGCTTCCAACCATTTAACATGAACCTTGTATGATATCCACTGTTTAAAAAAAAACAAAAAAAAAAAACCCCACACTAAGGCAGTAATTCATTGACTTTTACATGATGAAAAGGTAATGTAATGTGCTTCAGCAACCCTGATTTACTTTAATCCCGACAGACCATCTTGACACCGAACCAAAGACGTTGAAGCATCGCGTCATAGTTTTTTGTTGGTATTTTAATCTGTGTCACTGTCACACTCAAACTGATCTGGCGCTGTCAATGCCATTACTTATGTACATATTACTGTGTAAACAACACCATATTCACTCCTCTGTGACCTTTCACCCCACAGTGCATGCGTGTCAGACATATACTGAAGTAAATAATATCCTCACGTGCATATTCAACAGTCTTGTGTGTTGATGGCATTGACGTGCATGAAAAAACTTGATCCATCCATTTATATGAACGATTAATAATCATAATATTGTGTTGTATCACTGTGCAAACATCTGTGTTCATACCAAAGACGAAAGTGTTTACATGACCAAACAAATTAAAAAAAAGAGAGAGATATACAGGCAAGGAGCGAGATACGCCTCCACCAATTCTAACCTTCAGCTGTTCAGGACCATCAGATTAAGACGTTTATGTGACAGTTTATTCGGTAAGGCCGATACCTAATTATCCGTTTGCTCAGCAACACAAAACATGTTCACGAGCCTGGTCGGACGCAAGGGGAAGATATGCGAGGTATGTCGCTCACAGTCTCTGCATTGTTTTGGTGGTGTCCGTAGAGTTTGGTCAAGAATGTTTCCTAAGACAACATTTTTTGAGGTAAAAAAAAAAAGAAAAAAAAAGGGGCGTCTGGGTAGCATAGCAGTCTATTACATTGCCTACCAACATGGGGATCGCCAGTTCGAATCCCCGTGTTACTTTCTACTTTGTCGGGCGTCCCTACAGACACAATTGGCCGTGTCTGCTGGTATGTGTCCTGGTTGCTGCACTAGCGCCTCCTCTGGTCGTCAGGACGCCTGTTCGGGGGGGGGGGCCTAGGGGGAATCGCATGATCTTCCCACGCGTTATATCCCCCTGGTGGAACTCCTCACTGTCAGGTGAAAAGAAGTGGCTAGCGACTCCATATGTATCAGAGGAGGCATGTGGTAGTCTGCAGCCCTCCCCGGATCGGCAGAGGGGGTGCAGTAGCGACTGGGATGGCTCAGAAGGAGGAGTAGGGTAATTGGCCATGTACAATTTGGGGGGGAAAAGGGGGGAAAAGCCAAAAAAAAAAATGCCCAGAGCCATCCGGGTACATTACATTCTTTGCCATGTAAGGTATTTCACATTTGTTAAATACTCGAGTGCTTACAAATATGTTAGTCCCTTGTAGCGGAAGAGTGAGGTCCCATGCTAGGAGTCCCACTTAACGGTGTGTCTTTTTAACTCGTCCCACTCCACTTTGACACAGCATAGGGTCTCGCCTCAATGTACGCTTTACTATTGGTCAAATGGTAAATGCAAATGTGTAGTCACGACTCTTATCTAAGCTCTTACATAATCATGTGTGTGTGTGTGTGTGTGTGTGTGTGTGGGGAGGGGGGGGTTATTGCACAAGAGCATCAACGCATGGGCGCTTCTGCACCTGTCGGCCGGGGATCCGGTACACAGAAATATCAGAAAACAACATTTAAAGATGAGCCGCTTGCAAAGCCCTAACCACCAGTCAATCACAAAACAGAGACCAGGTCAGACAACCTACGGTGGGGTGTGTGTGTGTGTGTGTGTGGGGGGGGGGGTAAATCAACCAGCGCTAACTGAGAGTTCAGTTCAGGGCAAAGTGAGAGCTGAGTGTGGATTCCAAATCTAGTCGTCGGGCCGACTCGTTCAAATGCCACATTCAAAGTCAGAAGTTGACCGTACGCTCCAGTGAACTACTAGCCGGCAGAAAGGTCCCTCCTAACACGGTGACCCCCGGAGGTCAAAGCCCAACCTGAGCGGGTCTTCTGGTCAAAGCAGACCGACTCTTGGCAGGCTGCTGCGAGCTCGTTACATCACAAGAGACAAACACCCGTTACACTTGAACTTTGGTTTTCTTGTGGTTATATAAAAGGTACACTCAGGTAAAACAACGAACATCTGTCTGAATCAATTTTTCTTTTTTTCTAACAAGAAAAAAGCGACTGAGTAGATTTGTTATTTCCCCAATGACATGTATCATTACAATGACAAAAAGGGCCGTTTTCGGATGACCATAACCACATTACACTCGAGAAGAAAACAGAAGAAACCTGAAATTGCAGCAATGTGGTTTACACGTGCCAGTGCAAACGCACACACACTGTGATCAGGGGGGAAAAACAATGTTTTGAGGCAGGGGGACACTTTCACATCAGTGTTTTACTGCTGCATGAGTCAAAGGTGGAAAACCGGATTATAGTCACTGGTGCACAGTCGAGTGTGTAGCATACACATAAACACATGGGAGCTTACAAGTCAAAAGACTTGTTAGTTGGCGTCCGGGTAGTGTAGCGGTCTATTCCGTTGCCTACCATGGCTTGGTCGGGCGTCCCTACAGACACAATTGGCCGTGTCGTCGGGTGGGAAGCATGTGGGTGTGTGTCCTGGTCGTTGCACTAGCGCCTCCTTTGGTCGGTCGGGATGCCTGTTCGGGGGGGAGGGGAGACTGGAGGGAATAGCGTGATCCTCCCATGCGCTACGTCCCCCTGGCGAAATGCCTCACTGTCAGGTGAAAAGAAGCGGCTGGTGACTCCACATGTATCGGAGGAGGCATGTGATAGTCTGCAGCCCTCACCGGATTGGCAGAGGGGGTGGAGCAGCGACCGGGACGGCTCGGAAGAGTGGGGTAATTGGCCGGATACAATTGGGGAGAAAAAGGGGTGAAAAAATACAACAACAACAAAAAAAGACTCAGTCTTGTGAAAAGAAAATGGAGACTACACTGTGTGATCAAATTATATATGATTTCAGAGTCTCCTCCTCGTTCTCCAACAGCAACATAACAAATCCTCATACATACAGCTAAACTCAATGAGAAGTTAAGATTGTGATTGTTTTAAAAGTTATCATAAGCAACCTGACACTGAGCCTCCGCTGTCACAGAGCAAAAGTAATTCCCAATGTCTGTTTTTGTTTCCTGAAAGTAAATCCCCCAGCGTTCTCCTCTCACCAGGCAGCCAAAGCATGGGAGCACAGATATGGAAGAATGGCACAAAGGCTGCCACGAAGTTCAAGGGGTCAAAAGGATTTTCTTTTCTGACTGTGGGGAAGAATTTTCTTTTTTTTCAGAAAATGAACATATAAATGCTTTCTCAGAAAGGATGAAAGAGCATGGAGGGAAGAATAAAAAGATCCATCAGTTCCAAAAGAAAATCTGTGATGTAAACAAGCTAAAATGAAGATTTCATGCCTCGCCAAGCTAGGTTACAGTGGTCCAGTTTGTTTTTGCTTAAATATATGAAAGGACTGTGGGAGGAAACCGGAGCACCCGGAGGAAACCCACGCAGACACGGGGAGAACATGCAAACTCCACACAGAGGACGACCCGGGACAACCCCCAAGGTTGGACTACGCCGGGGCTCGAACCCAAGACCTTCTTGGTGTGAGGCATGCATGCACGCACACACACACACACACACACACACACTTTGGACATACAGTCCAAAGACATGTAGGTCAGGTGAATCGGCCGTTCTAAATTGTCCCTTGATGTGTGTGTGTGTGTGTGTATTTGTGTGGGCCCTGTGATGGCCTGGTAGCCTGTCTAGGGTGTCTCCCGCCTGCCACCCAATGACTGCTGGGATCGGCTCCAGCATCCCCACGACCCTGAGTAAGGATAAGCAGTTTGGATAATGAATGACTGAATGAATGAATATGAAAGGACTGCTGGCAGATTGTGACTAAATGAATGGTTGGGAAGAGATTGTGGCTTCCTAGGAGTCTCTAGTGAAAGAAAAATAATGTTCATTAATGTCACATGTATGTATGGAGAATATGTATAGTCACCTCTCCAGCACACCTCGCACAGGCCTCCGTTAAACCTTATGAGAGGTCTTGTACCATGTGTGTCAACAGCGAAAAGTAAGTTATTCTGCTGCATTAATGCCACTGAGACCGTCCATTTATTGTATTTAGTGATTTATGTGATTCTGTGGGACTGGTTTCCGATAAATTAATTACCTCAAACCATGAGGTCACCATCTTTAAATACGTGACAGTCATCAGAAACCGGCAGCTTGACAACATTTACACCCGATTCCCCATTTCTCTTGCTGTTCAGAGACAAGCCTGTTTGTTCTCCCCAAACCGCCTGCAGAGCTCTAATGTCATAAAAAATGCAAATATTAAGTTATAGCGCAATGGGACAGTGGTGAATTCTCCAAGTATTTGGAAAACAACAGTGCACAACTGAGTTCAACAGAGTGGGTCCAGTTGCTTGACAAACTTACTACCACTTTCTAAAAATGAGTGTGAATAAAAAATCATGAAAATGTTACATCGCATCCTGGATAAGCTTATTGGCAGTAAATGCAGAGTTCAGGAGGGAAATAAATAGAAACTCTTAATTACTTTTTTTTTTAAATACTGTTAATAATTAACTTGCTTTAAGCACTTGAGGAGGATAAAGACTCAAAACTGGTATGAGGGTTTCACCCTGTTTCAGAGAAACATCTTCAGCCATTGTCCCAGCTGGATCCAAATCATGATACACACTGATACATAGATAAAACATGAACAAGAAATTGATTATAAGATATTGAGAGTTTGATGAAATTCACCAGAAATTTCTGCTAATTACACAAAAAAAAGTTGTATTGCACAGTAAGAATGCACAGTAAGAATTCTCCACCTTTTTGCAAATAATGACAACTTTCAAAAGTGGCATCCTGAAGCAAAGGGATTGTGAAGATCAGAGAAAAAAGATTAACAAAATCCCCACAAATTAAGATCTGTCTTTTAACATGGTTCCCATTAACATCCCAGTAACACAAATAGGGATCTAAGTCAATAACCATAAAACAATATCCTGAATGCTGGTGTTTACATTAAGTCCTTTGTTAAAAACTCCACCACCAGAGAGGACTTTGGTGGGTCTGAACAACGGGGTTTTCCTGGTTGAGGTTCAAAGTTCGTTTCTCACCTGTCAGCATGGCAGCAAGGAGAAAACACTGTCCTATTGATCTGCTATCAGCATGGCTAGAACAGAGACACGAGGTTGGCAGTTTTTCTTCTAAAGGACTTCCTTTTATAAATGGATAAAAACCAACCCTCTTCCTTGTTCCTCAGACTTGTAGGTTGTTTCTTTGAGCTGACATCTGACCGAATGCCAAAAGTTTTTAAGAAAAATGTGTTGAAGATGATTCCACAGGAAAAGAGTCACATCAGTGCAGTGCTGTGGGGGTGAGGATGAGGATGACCTTCTGCCTCTTGATCGTTTCAACAAATCATTTTCAGTCAGATAAGACTGAAAAGATGCGATCACGAGGAGGAATGTAGATGTCCTTTTGCACTGTGACACTTTTCTGATCTGCTGTTTTGAGTAGGAACACATCCTTAACACACCAAGACTTCTGGACCCACATCAGTTGCCTTCGTTTTAGAAAGGGTCCATCTCATTTGACTCCTTACACTTCCTTCATGGTTCAACACTGTTTCGATGCGGTCTGATTGACAGGATTAAAATATGAAAGGGAGTGTGTGAGAGGTTAAGTTTGGTCAAGTGTAGTTAAGTAGGTACACCATGGCAGGAATACTTCCAGAGAAGATGGAGGAAGTTAGATATCCAAAGATATCCGATGCCCTAAATCTCTCATCCTTGCATACTCATTTATACTTCTATCTATGCTGAGGCATTTGCATTGATAATGGATGGCTGTGGAGATTTTATTCTTTCTATAGTGACCCCCGGGCCTGCAAACATGCTTTTGAACAAGACCTGGATTATTAACATACTGCTGCAGTAATGTGGCTTTGTAGCAATGTATTGCTGAAATTTTCATAACATTTGCGGAAGTATTTAAGTTTGGCCACATTTAGTATAGGTTGCCCTAGTGGGAATGAAACCTCCAACCCTGACACACCTGCTGCTGATGCAGTCAATGTTTTACAAAATTTCAGAGGTGTGCGGTTTCCTGTCTTAATGTCTTTTTTTGTTTTTTTTTTGTTTTGTTTTGTGTGTGTAAGATGGCCATCGTCATTTTTTCCTAAGCAGAAATGGATTTTAAGAGCAGGGACTCCAAATACTTTACAAAACTCTCCTTCATAAATCATATCTGCTCTGTTTTGGAGGCAGTTGTGGTGAATATGTATTGCTAAGATGATAAATTAATGTGATAGTATGCTGCTGTGATAATCTGGTGCTGTGACAATGAATTAATGTGTTGACGTGATAATGTGCACTGTAATATTAGTGCAGATATTGTATCTGTGATGTGTTAATTGCACAGCCCTTTCGGTGTTTTCATCTTCAACATTTATATTCCTTGTATCAGTAGATTTCAGTTCCATATTTGACTCTCTTATTTTAACTATCATTGGAGTTCAGCCCATCTACAACCTCAATGTGTTCCCACTGTGCAGCAAGAGAGTACCTCCGCTCATGATCCCCAGTCCTTAGAGTGCTACCAACCCGGTTCCTGACCGCGGCTGAGTCCAGATCTCATCCTGAGAGTCTGAGTCGTCCATTTCCAAATCCCCTTTACCAGGGCGCGACCGCTCTCTTGTTCCCTTGGCACTTTTCCCACGTCCGTTGATGTTGGTCAGCGGCACGTAGGAGTAATCGTGGCGTTCAGCGAGGCGGGCCTCCACTGACCTCCGACAGTCCCGCGTCAGGTGACGCACCAAGCTGGCCAACAGCAGAGAAGCCAGGGTGACTGAAATTATCAGCCATGTCTGCCTGGGGACAGAGGGAGAAGTTTAAATTTGACTTGACATTAAGCAGAAATAAAAATAACTGTAGACAGGCCTGTAAGTAGGTTAAGATAAAATATATTCAGCAAGTCAGAATCTACATTTGAATATCAGTTGATGGTCATGCATGAAATATTTGCCATTTTTGCATCCAAGTGGAGGTTAAAATAAATTTTAAAACTTTTTTTAAACTGAAATTTCATTTCAGTTTTTATTATTTGCAACTTGAAAAACTGTAAGTATTTGCTGGAAAGTTACTGAGGACAGACGGGATTAGACAGGAAGATGCTCTGGTGGTGAAAGGAGTGTGGAGCGACAGCAGTTTTCTTCTCTCATCACAAAGGTAGCTGTGTTCTTAGCAGCTTCAAAGAAGAATGCTAGCCAAGCTGCCCATGCAAACCCCTGCATTCAAGAGAGAGGAACAATAACCTGATGAAATAAGAAAGCTGTGAGGGGAGGGGGGTGCTTGTTGATCCAAGAAGGGGACTGTGGGGGGCGCAAGGAAAATCACAACCGAAAGAGGAGAAAGAGGGAGGGAGGGAGCGGGCACAGCCTGGAGGGTGGTTTTCCAACCACAGGGTCGTTGATTCGAGTTCCTGGATCAACAGGAATAGCTGATAAGCAACAGCTTCTCCTCTGCTTATAATTTTCAACCCAAGTGCCCTTAAGCAAGACTCTGAACACAAAATTGTCCTGGTGGAACCCTTTTAGCGGCCATGCTTGTATGGACATAGCAAGCTCCCTTCATGTTACAACTGCTTACACAGGCTTTAGCTGTGAACCAACGCGTGTTCTCTATAAATGAGTCTCATTAAACAACAGATAAACAATAAGGAGGGGGGTGAAGGGACTTAAAACAACCCCCCGCCATCTGTGACCAGAAAAGCCCCCTTCACAAAGTGCTTGTAAGAAACCATGGCAACGCCTCACAACGCCTAACTTGCATGTGAAAGGTAAAGAGGCTGATGAATGTATCCAGCCTTGTTTATGTGTGAAGCAGAGTCTGACATGGGGGCCAAACACAGGACCTGGACATTGGAGCGGTTTCACATACAGTGTTCCTACAGTCACTCCATCATATGGCGATGTGGCTGTGATGTGAGCTTGTCCCTTAATATTGGGAAATGTGGGTGTCTGGGTAGCTTAGCAGTCTATTCCGTTGCCTACCAACACGAAGATTGCCGGCTCGAATCCCTGTGTTACCTCCGGCTTGGTCAGGCGTCTCTACAGACACAATTGGCCGTGTCTGCGGGCGGGAAGCCAGATGTGGGTATGTGTCCTGGTCGCTGCACTAGTGCCTCCTCTGGTCAGTCGGGGTGCCTGTTCAGGGGGGAGGGGGAACTGGGGGGAATGGCATGATCCTCCCATGTGCTACGTCCCCCTGGTGAAACTCCTCACTGTCAGGTGAAAAGAAGTGGCTGGCGACTCCACATGTATCGGAGGAAGCATGTGGTAGTCTGCAGCCCTCCCCGGATCGGCAGAAGGCATGGAGCAGTGACCGAGATGGCCCAGAGAACGGGGTGATTGGCCAGATAAAATTGGGGAGGAAAAAGGGGGGGGGAGACCCCCCCCAAAAAAGAAAAAAGTTTACAAAAATTGTGAAATGTAGGATAGCTTTAGTCTTGAAAGCTGTCTGTGTTTGGTCAGCACCCTACCAAATTTTGTTTTTGCAACAAAAAAAAAAGTTGACTTCCCTCCACTACATTTATGACATTTTGTATAAATCATACTCATGATTTTTCTCATTGAACAGATGGGTTGGAATTTGAGCAGGTTATTGCTTTTTTAACATCTGTGGCCTATAAAGCTTACACTTACAGTCCTTACAAGTTTTCCCACTAATTCCACTAATTTTATAGCATGTTGTCCTATTTGACAGTGTTGGCAAAAGGCCTGAACGTTAACATTTGTGAAGACCAGCAATTTACTGAATAGAGGACTAATGGGCTGACAAAGATGGATGGTGCAAGTGTGGCTCCCAATGTTGGACAAAGATCAGCAGTTAGAAGTGCGGGTGGGGTGGTGAGAGTCTGACTTGACCTTTGACACTTACTCAGACAGATAAGGCTTATTTCTGTGCACGGCCTCCTCTCGTCTCCACACTGTAAACATCTCTTTGGCCAGACAGTGGCCTGCTGTGGATAGAGTAACAATGACGATAAAAAGCAGGTTAGTCTAGAAAAGTGCTCGATCGTTATCTGTAGCCATAGCCATGGAAGAGCCACCGCCATTTCACAACTGCAGCATTCTGGCATCATGGTGGTGACAACAAAATCCAGATATACTGGCATACACTGAAATAAACAGTTCAGGTTAGACATTGATAAAATTACACATCCTTGTAATTAGCCATCCTTCCACATATGTCAGTGAAAGAACTTAGTTCATTTGCTTAGAAACCATTAATTTTAATGAACCGTTTGCATATGAACTGTGTTAACAGCTGGCACGTCACAGAATATATCCTGCTTCTCTAAACTGATCAGAACTCCATACTAGTAGTCACTGACTTGGCAATGAGTTAACACAAACCTAAATCATACTGTACTATTCATACACATGAGATATGACTATGCTTTCTCTTTTTTATAACCTGCTCACAATTGTGGACTTCCCTGAAAATGACCACTGTCAAATTCTTAAGGATTTAAAACTGATTTAAACCAATATGTCTGCTGGCGTATGCATTGTGTTGAAACTGATGTGCACATAAGTGTTTGCCTACATACTTGCACATATTACTTACGTGACATTGCCCTCAAGGGTAGTGTCTCATTTACAAAACCAAGTTACAAAGGAATAGTTTAAGAAATCTGAAAATGGATGCAAGGAAATTAAACAAAAGAAGAAAATAGTGCACTTTTTTGTCTTGTACCCTTTTGTGCTCATGTGTATGCCTCATCAGCTCCTTGGTCCCCACTACTGTTGATGTCACACTATCAGATATTCTTCTCTGCCCAACCAGTTAAGTGGTACTATGACACATGGCTCCCAGACTGTCAACAGGCTATAGAGATTTTGGACATGTACACATCTGCAACTCTGTAAGCCTTTGCAAGCCAAGGTTACCCAGCAAGCAAAGCAGCAAAGTTTACGTCTAGACTGCAGAGACACATGTTTGGCACCTCACAAACACAAATACATAATTGATTTTATGGTTCTTTTATTTGTTTTTAAAGCATTACGTGGAACCCTACTCCACCTCCAGGCCCTTAAGATCATCTGACAAGATGACCCTGCCTATTCCATGGTCCCACTTTAAGTCCAAGGGAGATCATGCCTTCTCTATTGTAACCCCGAAACTGTGGAATAGCTTACCCATCTCTATTAGGTCCGCCGATTCAACTGATATTTTTTCAAATCCTGCCTTAGAACCCATCTTTTTTTTTCCTTTGGCTTTTTGAGTATACATAAAACATTGTTGCATCCAATGTTGTACTCTGTGTATATTATTTTATGTTCTTCTCCTGGTTCGCCACCTTGCTGTGGTGGAGAAGCTGGCGTGTACCAATGATCCCAAGAGCTATGCCGTCTGGAGCTTGGCTCCTGGTAGGGTCACCCAAGGCAGATAGGTCAAGGGGTTGGTTTCAGACAAAGTGCAATCCAACAAAGACCTCAAGGGCAGAACTGGCGGAAGATGTCTCCAGGTCGTAACAGCACGGATGAAGGCTGCAACAGAGGGTGGTCCCCAGTCGTCTTGGTTCTCCATGCCTTTGGACTCTGGCCATTCCCTGCCAAGGACCATGTGGTGGCTGAAGGCGCATCAGCCACTCCACGTAAAAAGCTGTCACAAGCAGGCTTACTCCTGCAAGGATACCCACAAGCACCTGGAGGACAGTCATACTTGGCCCCGAGTGACTGCCAATGATGATATCATTTTATATGTTGTACGATTGTGCCTTTTTTGTTCCATTTATATTCTTCCTTTTACATTACATGTGTATACCTGACTTTTCTGTACAGCACTATATTCAACACTTCGTTGTTTTTAAATGTGCCCTATAAATACACTGACTTGACCTGGCTTGACTTCCAAGACCTTGGCTCAGCCGAATCTACCTTCAGACTATCTGTAAAAATCATCATTATCATCTTACTCTCTCTCTCTCAAACATTCATCTTTCCTTCATATCCAATGGTCTGATTAAATTCTTATACTACTTAAATCCCATTGCCTGCTTGTGTTTTCAGCTACAGCTGCTCTTCAAAATAATCCACAAGAATCTACAGCGTCCACAGCTGACTCCTCCAGTTTTGGCCTCTGGTGGTTTTTAATTAAAAATTCTTGACAGTAGAAGACTGCGCAGTTCTCAGATGTATGAATGTGGAGATGGGTGATCCTGAAACACAGCCTGTGGCTCTGTTGACCAACTTTGAAAAAATAAAGGTTAAAAAAAAAAAATAAAAAAAAAAGCTGTTTGCATACTTCGGTATACTTAAGCCAAATTATTGAGGTTAATGATTATCCAAACTGGATCCCACAGAAGTGACTGGAAACAGGGCAGGATGTTAAAATGTGTCAATATCAACCAAGCAACCTCATTGTTAAAGACCCACTCCACTGGGCAGATGAATCCCATAGGTCTCAGCTATCCGGGGCTGAATGCTCCAAAAAATGTTTGAGTGAGTGCAACTAAAAATATATGCTGTTGTATTATGTTCAAGATCCCCCCCTCCCCTAAATTAACATATTTCTCATTGGGGAAAAAAACTGAAAAATATTTTTCTGCACCCCCACCACTATTATCTCTTAGCCTCTTCCTCATATTGTATCACTTGGTATTGCCAAGGAGGATTCATTTGATGTAGGATGTCACAGAATCACCATCGATGGTGACGCAAGTAAGGCGTGCGTTATCACCATTCACGTGCTCAAACAAATCAATCTTTTGATAAAAGTTTTTAGGCTTTTTTAATATACAAGCTTTCTTTTCAGGGTTAATGGTTCACTAGAAACATGATTCAGACAAGTTAGCTTCAGCTCTGCTAAACTGGAGAAAAAGCAGCAAATAAAAGGACGAGGCCAGGATGGACACTTTTTTTTTTGGTGGGATTTGTGCAATTTTTTTCTTTAACTTACGTGTTTGTTTCTTCTGTTTGACTACAGGTGCTTTTAGGAACCTAGCTGTCTGTTTGTTTACTAATACCTTTGTATGTTTTTTATGTGGAATGGATGTGGAATGTTTTGTACATTTTGTATGTGGAATGTTTGCTTTCTACAGCTGCAGCATGGCTTAAAGCCCAAGCCAAATTTTCTATTTTGTGGAACAATAAAGTTAATCTTGAATTTATTTCACAATGTCAATGTTAAGCGCCCAACTGGGTCAAAATGTAAATAATACACTAATCAGCCAAAAGGTTAAAACCACTGACAGGTAAGTGAATAACAGTGATTATCTTGTTACAGTGGCACCTGTTAAAGAGTGGAATACATTAGGCAGCAAATCAACAGTCAAATTCTTGAAGTTGATGTGCTGCAAACAGGAAAAAATGGGCAAGTGTTAACTGAGCGACTGAGCAACTTTGTCAAGGGCCAAATTGTGATGGCTAGATGACTGGGTCAGACCATCTCCAAAATGGCAGGTCTTGTGGGGTGTTCCCGGTATGCAGTGGTCAGTACGTACCAAAAGTTGTTCAAGGAAGGACAACCGGTGACCCGGTGACAGGGTCATGGGCACCTAAGGCTCACTGATGCGCGTGGGGAGAAAAGGCTAGCCGTTCTGGTCTGATCCCACAGAAGAGCTACTGTAGCTCAAATTACTGAAAATGTTAATGCTGGTTATGACAGACAGGTGTCAGAACACACAGCGCATCACAGCTTGCTGCTTATGGGGCTGCGTAGCCGCAGACCGGACAGAATGCCCACGATGATTCCTGTCCCCCACTGAAAGCACCTACAATGGGCACATGAGAGTCAAAACTGGACCATGGAGCAATGGAAGAAGATCACCTGGTCTGATGAATCATGTTTTTTTTTCTTCTTTAAATCATGTGGACGGCCGGGAGCATGCACGTCGTTTACCTGGTGTGTGGGTGTCATTTACCTGGGGAAGAGATGGCACCAGGATGAACTATGGGAAGAAGGCAAGCCGGCAGAGGCAGAGTAATGCTCTGGGAAATGTTAATCTGAGAAACCTTGGGTCCTGGCATTCATGTGGATGTTACTTTGACACGTGCCACCTACCTTAACATCGTTGCAGACCAAGTACACCCCTTCATTGCAACGGTATTCCCTGATGGCAGTGGCCTCTTTTAGCAAGATAATGTGCCCTGCCACAATACAAAAAATGTTCAGGAACGGTTTAAAGAACATGACAAAGAGTTCAAGGTGTTGCCTTCGCCTCCAAATTCCCCAGATCTCAGTCTGATCGAGCATCTGTGGGCTGTGCTGGAAATACAAGTCCAACCATGGAGCCCCCATCTCACGATTTACAAGAGTAAAGGATCTGCTGCTAACGTCTTGGTGCCAGATACTAAAGGACAAATTCAGAGCTCTTGTAGAGTCCATGCCTCGATGGGTCAGAGCTGTTTTGGTGGCAGGAGCGGGGACCAACACAATATTAGGCAGGTGGTTTTAATGTTCTGGCTGATCTGTGTATGTAATGTTAGCTACTCAATTGAAAATGTGTAGCCAATAGTCAGCATACTTCCTTTTACAAACTTAAGACGCCATAATCCCATAATTATTCTGCTCACAAAGTAACACAACCACTGTTTGGGATTGTCTTAGGGATTTGTGTGTACACGTATGAGACGATGGGTTGCAAATGCACTGAACAGCTCTCAAAATCTACAGGTCTTTAAAAGGGAACAAACACAATTTTGTAAAAAGAGTTGTGCTTTGCATCTACACCACCATTATGTCCTTGTTTGGTTAATATGGCAGCAGCTCCTGCGTTAACCAGGTAGCTTGTTGGCAATCTTTGTTTTCCTTGGTATCGTTGATCTTCTGTATGTCCACTGCTTGGAGGAACAATTTAGTTAACACACCTGCGTTGTTGACGGTTGGGTAAAAGCCCCAATTCCCTTTGAGAACGCTCTTCAGGGGGATAATGGGTACTTCACAGCTTGCCCATAGTACTCGGCTGTACCTCGTACTCAGCCACATCACCATGGTAACCACAGTCACAGTACATATCGCCCTTTCAGACAGGGCTGTTGTACATACAGTCGCTCACACCGACTGTATGTACATGTGAGGCAGAAAGACTGCAAGCACGCCGCAGCCAGCTGCATGTCATTAAACTGTACACAGATGAGATAAACCACATACAATAAAACTTGAACTGGCTCAGAGTGAGTTCACACAGTGCGCTCACGTTTTTGTTTCACGCCTTTATTTTGCAGACAAAATATTTGCCTTAGCCGTTTGTGCTGATTAAGGGGGAAAAAGGTGGTCATGCCATGCATGGTTTGTGTCCATAACAGTCGGCTGTAGTAGCTGCCTCCTTCAGTAGAGAGGTACAACTCTCAGATACTGAAACTCCTACAGCTCAGTCAGTGTGCCCTGTAGTAACTCTTTCCAAGATGCTGGGAATTTAACTTTCAGCTGTATGTTATTAATTTTTATCGCGGCTGTTGTCATGATTGTCTGTAGAATATGAATCTTGCTGTGACTGATTGGCTAATCAAAAATGCAGATGGCATCATGTGGCCTCTGGAACCCTGACTTTTTCTCCATTTGAGTGAGATCCTCTCACGCAACCCTCCCAATAACTAAACAAAACAAATAACTAGATAAATAAATAAAGCCTGTCAAAACAACTTTTCCAGAATTATGCCTTTCCAATTGCTTTGTGGCTGTTCCCTGTTAAAGGGTAACCCTAACCATAATCCGAGAAACATTTCTCCCACTAAACTTTGTGTCCAGATGAACTGATTCAACTTTCTGGGATCACATCCTGATGTGTAAGGATGGCAATCAGTTTATGAAACCGACAATCGGTTTCAAACCGGAAGAAGTGACATGCAAAGAAAAAGATTCACCTCTGTAGGGATCCTTTCCATAATGTTGTCAGACACTTATAATAACAATCTGAGCCTGTCAGTGGAAAAACCAAGCACTTTTATTGGACGTATTCGACGGGTGCAACTGCCTCCAAGGATTACATTGCAGCCTGTTTTGTGGCTGCAGGCTGAAGTGTTCTCACTCAATACTGGACAAATTCCAAAGAATGTTGTCCCTATTAGTCATTTTGACCCCAAATGATGCGAAAACAGGGCCCAGGTTTAAAAATACCAGAATTACCCTTTAACGATTATGTACGGAAAAAAGAAGGGGTATCAGACATCCATCTCTGTAATACAAGAAGAGGAGGCAATATTTATTGCAGGTATTGAGAACATCTGCATATTCATTCACGTTTTCGGCCATCCCAGTTTGGTCAATACTTTTCAACGCAGCTTGACTGACAAGGAAACCACCTGTTAAAGAACAAAGACAGGGTTGTTTTTGCCAGTCTCTCAATGCAAATAAGAAGACCTTTGCTCACCCTACACTTACATTTGATACACATAGTCTCTTTCTTGCAGGCAGAGACAGACAGACAGACAGGCAGACAGAGATACGGAGCATAGTGTACACAGACTGCTATACTGAACACCCTGCAGGTTTGTTTATTTCTGTCCAGCTGGGTTGGGTGATAGCTGAGGACAGTGAGAAGAGCTCTGAATATAAACAGACCCCCCCCCCCCCCAGACTAGTGTAAGATAGGCCGCATATTAAATCTGCATTGCCGTTTTGGGGTTGCAGTCCCTCCATCGGTCCATCAACGCTGTTATAGCTTCATATTCTTCAAACTCCCAACATTTCTACTTTTCAACTTTTGGTCAACATGTTTTATAGTGATGCAATGTCATCAAGTTCTACTGCTGTGTGTGCATAGTTCATATATTCTTATCTGTACTAAACTTGACCAGTATGAGTACGCTGATGGTGTTGTGGCTAATATCTACATTGCTTTCATTTACATTTAAAATTTATACTCCTCTGTCAGTCAGTTATATATTAATTTATTCACTCAGTCAGTAATGTATTCAGTTCGATAGACAGAAATACAGACACAGCTCATCAGATAGAGGACCACAAGCTCTAAAAAGCACTTAACCTAAGTTTGCTTGTGTGTGTGTGTGTGTGTGTGTGTGTGTGTGTGTGTGTGTGTGTGTGTGTGTGTGTGTGTGTGTGTGTACACACGTGTAAAGCAAGAAAAGGCTGCACTTTGGATAATCTGATCATTTTTATTTGTCAGAACCTCTCAGCACAGACATGTTTTGGCGTAGTGCCTTCTTCAGTGTGCTTGGAAAAAAAAAAGATTGGGAGTGAAGCCCGTTCTTATCTTTGCACTACATGTTGCAGGGCTGTGAGAACAATACTATCTGTATGTCAGAGATATAGAGATTGTGTATGTGTGTGTTGCGTGCGTGTGTGTGTGTATAAGGTCAGCCTTGAAAAAACTCAGTGAGTTAAAGCAGAGTCAGAGATAGCGCAGTCAGTGATAACCTGCAAGTTGCAAGTGACTGTCTTACGTCTTATGCAGAACCGCTTCGGGTGCACAGAAATCTATGAGCAGACATGGTTCCGAAGGCTGTGTGAGGGTGTTCATATGTCAAAGATGGCACCAAATAAAACCCCACTTCTCCTCTCCAGGGAGCTATTCCAATTATATCTCACTGACCTAAAAAAAAAAAAGACCTTAGTTCAATAGATTATCTTATATTGGCTTGGGATTATGCATTCATTGCCAATATTTCCTGTGTTAACCAAAGAGCAACTGATGCTCTTTGAGTACTAACAAACACAACATCCTAGCTCAAAAAAAGTAGACAAAAGTGGAGTGTTCTGTGGCCAATGGGGTCTATTCCCCATGTAGGTCAGTAGGCAGAGCAAGGCACTAACACTGCCAAGGTTAAGGGCTCCATTCCCTGTGAGTATAATATAGCAGGCACTGGAATGCTTTAAGATCAACAGAGAGAGCAGAGAAACAGAAAAATAAAATGTTTACAAAGTTACTCTAAGAACAGTGGAGAGGGAGAGAGGGAGAGAGAGAGAGAGAGAGAGAGAGAGAGAGAGAGAGAGAGAGAGAGAGAGAGAGAGAGAGAGAGAGAGAAAGTGAGTGAGTGAGTGAGTGAGTGAGTGAGTGAGTGAGTGAGTGAGTGAGTGAGTGAGTGAGAAGAAGTGAATGAAAGGGAGGAAGCCGGAGCGTGTGAGCTGGACAGAACGACGGAGAGACACACAGCAGAATAATGGCAGCCTACAGACAAGGCTCTGGAAATGCAATAGAGAATGAGTTACTGCAAGCCCATAATAAAAAGCACAGCTTCTCAGGAAAACTACTGCCACATAAGTAATGGAAAAACAAAATGCAATGAAAAAACAAAAACAAACAAAACCTAAGAACCCAGCACCTTCCATAAAAATAGCATGCTACAAAACATAGCCAGCTAAATAAACGCAATATGCTCAAAAAATACAACCTATAAAAGGTAGCATGCTAACAAAATACTAAATGCAGCATGATAAATGAAAAATAGCATGATTAAAAATACAGCATAACAATGTGCAACATGAAATCGTACCACATCTTTATGTATGTACTCTGTGTGTGTGTGTGTGTGTGTGTGTGTGTGTGTGTGTGTGTGTGTGTGCTGCTCCACTTAGCTCTGAAGAGCAGAATTAGCAGTTGGTCCACAGCTGAAGTGGTTTGGTTTTGGAAGTAAGTGGCTCTGTGGTTCTATGTTTCTATGGTTTGGATCAGCTGAGTGGAAATCAAGGAGTGCTGTGACATTCTTTCACCATGTGTCAACCTCCCATCACAGAATAAACCCTTCAACCCTTCAAGACCCCAAGACAAACTTGCGCATGTATATGGATAAATTGTGTGTGTGTCTCACACACACACCTATCAGCCAAAGCATTAAAACCACCTGCCCAATATTATGTAGGTGCCCCTCATGCCACCAAAACAGTTCTGACCCGTCGAGGCATGGACTCCACAAGACCTCTTAAGGTGTCCTCTGGTATCTGGCACCAAGACATTAGCAGCAGATCCTTTAATTCCTCTAAGTTGTGAGCTGGGGCTTCCATGGATCGGACTTGTATTTCCAGCACATCCCACAGATGCTCAATCAGATTGAGATCTGGGGAATTTGGAGGCCAGTGCAAACACCCTTAAACTCTTAGTCATGCTCCTAAAACCATTTCTGAACAATTTTTGCAGGCAGGGTTTCATTATCCTGCTGAAAGAAGCCACTGCCATCAGGGAAAACCGTTGCCATGAAGGGGTGTACCTAGTCTGCAATGATGTTTAGGTAGGTGGTACGTGTCAAAGTAACATCCCCATGAATGCCAGGACACAAGGTTTCCCAGCCTAACATTGCCCAGAGCATCACATTGCCCCTGCCGGCTTGCCTTCTTCCCATAGTGCATCCTGGTGCCATCTCTTCCCCAGGTAAATGACTCACACATACCCAGCTGTCCACATGATACAAAAGAAAACATGATTTATCAGAGCAGGCCACCTTCTTCCATTGCTCCATGATCCAGTTCTAATGCTCATGTGCCCATTGTAGGCGCTTTCGGTGGTGGACAGGGGTCATCATGGGCACTCTGACCAGTCTGCAGCTATGCACCCCCATACACAGCAAGCTGTGATGCACCGTGTGTTCTGACACCTGTCTATCATAGCCAGCATTAACTTAAGTAATTTGGGCAACAGTAGTTCTTCTGTGGAATCGGACCGGAAAGGCTAGCCTTTGCTCCTTACATGCATCAATGAGCCCTGGGAATCCATGACCCTGTCGCAGGTTCACCGGTTGTCCTTCCTTGTACCACTTTTGGTAGGTACTGACCACTGCATACCGATACCAGGAACACCTCACAAGACCTGACATTTTGGAAATGCTCCGACGCAGTTGTCTAGCGATCACAATTTGGCCCTTGTCAAAGTCTCAGATCCTTACGCTTGCCCATTTTTTCTGCTTCCAACACATCAACTTCAAGAACCGACTGTTCACTTGCTGCCTAATATATGCCACCCCTTGACAGTTGTCATTGTCAACAAGATAATCAATGTTATTCACTTACCTGTCAGTGGTTTTAATGTTTTGGCTGATTGATGTATATACGTATATACATATATAGATACATACACATACACACACACGCACATGCACATACATAGATAGAGATACATAGATAGATAAATAGATGATAGATGGATCAATGATAGATAGATAGATAGATATAGTTTAAGTTCCCTAAAAGCAATGTATGTTTGCACATACTAGGAATCTAGGTTGTTTTATACTGACCATCCCACCAAGTCAAGGACATAATCCCAAATCTATACAGTGAAAAAGAGCATCTAACAATATCTATTGTGGATACTCTGTACCCAACAATATTTATAATCTTAATAAGAATAGTTTCATATCTAAATAGTCAAGTTACAAAGGAATAAGGGATGGTTATCTTTCTTTAGCATGATATGGAAATGGCTGTGGTGAATACATATTTCAAAGAAGAGGGAGGAACACAGGGTGACGTACAAGAGTGGAGGAAAATGCACACAGGTGGACTATATCTTATGTAGAAGGCGCGATCTAAAAGGGATTGGAGACTGCTAGGTGGTGACAGGGGAGAATATAGCTAGGCAGCATAGGTTGGTGGTATGTAGGATGACTTTGGCGACCAAGAAGAGGAAGCAATGTTTGCGGATGATATTGTGATCTGTAGTAAGAGTAGGGTGCAGGTTGAGGAGAGCCTGGAGAGGTGGAGGTATGCACTGGAGAGAAGAGGAATGAAAGTCAGTAGGAGCAAGACGGAATACCTATGCGTGAATGAGAGGGAGGACAGTGGAATGGTGAGGGTGCAAGGAGTAGAGGTGACAAAGGCATATGAGTTTAAATACTTGGGGTCAACTGTCCAAAGTAACGGGGAGTGCAGAAGAGAGGTGAAGAAGAGAGTGCAGGCAGGGCGAAGTGGGTGGAGAAGAATGTCAGGAGTGATTTGCGACAGAAGGGTACCAGCAAGAGTTAAACGGAAGGTTTACAAGATGGTTGTGAGACCAGCTATGTTATATGGTTTGGAGACAGTGACACTGATGAAAAGACAGGAGGTGGAGCTGGAGGTGGCAGAGTTGAAGACGCTAAGATTTTCATTGGGAGTGACGAAGAAGGACAGGATTAGGAATGATTATATTAGAGAGGCCGCTCAAGTTGGACTGTTTGGAGACAAAGCAAGAGAGGCAAGACTGAGATGGCTTGGACATGTGTGGAGGAGAGATACTGGGTATATTGGGAGAAGGATGCTGAATATGGAGCTGCCAGGGAAGAGGAAAAGGGGAAGGCCAAAGAGGAGGTTTATGGATGTGGTGAGGGAAGACATACAGGTGGCTGGTGTGACAGAGGAAGATGCAGAAGACAGGTAGAGATGGAAACGGATGATCCGCTGTGGCAACCCCTAACGGGAGCAACCAAAAGTAGTAGTAGTAGTAGTAGTAGTATCTTTCTTTAGCATGCAAAAACCAGGGACTGATAATCACTATCAATTAACACATAATTAAGCTACAACTTTCCCTTTAAACTAATTATGTGCACACATGAGAGCTGCTGAAAATCCCAACTGTCAATGCCATGAGTGACCGTGTGTGTGTGTGTGCGTGCGCACTAACAGGATAACTACTACTACTACTTTCGGCTGCTCCCGTTAGGGGTCACCACAGCGGATCATCCGTTTCCATTTCTTCCTGTCTTCTGCGTCTTCCTCTGTCATACCAGCCACCTGCATGTCTTTCCTCACCACATCCATAAACCTCCTCTTTGGCCTTCCTCTTTTCCTCTTCCCTGGCAGCTCCATATTCAGCATCCTTCTCCCAATATACTCAGCATCTCTCCTCCACACATGTCCAAGCCATCTCAATCTTGCCTCTCTTGCTTTGTCTCCAAACCGTCCAACCTGAGCGGTCCCTCTAATATAATCGTTCCTAATCCTGTCCTTCTTCGTTACTCCCAGTGAAAATCTTAGCATCTTCAACTCTGCCACCTCCAGCTCCACCTCCTGTCTTTTCGTCAGTGCCACTGTCTCCAAACCATATAACATAGCTGGTCTCACAACCATCTTGTAAACTTTCCCTTTAACTCTTGCTGGTACCCTTCTGTCGCAAATCACTCCTGACACTCTTCTCCACCCACTCCACCCTGCCTGCACTCTCTTTTTCACCTCTCTACTGCACTCCCCGTTACTTTGGACAGTTGACCCCAAGTATTTAAACTCAAATGCCTTTGTCACCTCCACTCCTTGCATCCTGACCATTCCACTGTCCTCTCTCTCATTCACGCATAGGTATTCCGTCTTGCTCCTACTGACTTTCATTCCTCTTCTCTCCAGTGCATACCTCCACCTCTCCAGGCCCTCCTCAACCTGCACCCTACTCTCGCTACAGATCACAATGTCATCCGTGAACATCATCGTCCATGGAGACTCCTGCCCGATCTTGTCCGTCAACCTGTCCATCACCATTGCAAACAAGAAAGGGCTCAGAGCTGATCCTTGATGTAATCCGACCTCCACCTTGAACCCATCTGCCATTCCAACCGCACACCTCACCATTGTCACACGTCCTTCATATGTATCCTGCACCACTCCTACATACTTCTCTGCAACTCCTGACTTCCTCATACAATACCACACCTCCTCTCTCGGCACTCTGTCATAAGCTTTCTCTAAATCTACAAAGACACAATGCAACTCTTTCTGGCCTTCTCTATACTTCTCAATCAACATTCTCAAAGCGAACATCGCATCTGTGGTGCTCTTTCGTGGCATGAAACCATACTGCTGCTCGCTGATCATCACCTCTCCTCTTAATCTAGCTTCTATTACTCTTTCCCAAATCTTCATGCTGTGGCTGATCAACTTTATACCTCTGTAGTTGTTACAGTTCTGCACATCGCCCTTGTTCTTGAAAATCGGCACCAGTATGCTTCTTCTCCACTCCTCAGGCATCCTCTCACTTTCCAGGATTGTGTTAAACAATCTAGTTAAAAACTCCACTGCCATCTCTCCTAAACATCTCCATGCCTCCACAGGTATGCGCACTAACAGGATAAGATGGACCTAAATGCAAAAATATTCTTGGGTACTCCACGAGAAGAGAGGACCCTGTACATATGTTCTCCCTCTCATTGAGGCTAGGACATGGCTCTGTAGGTTTATGTTAATCTCTTTCAAGCTTCGCAACTAAAAGTAATATAATTTCCTCTCTGAGGACAGTAAATGATCTGTCTACCAACAAAAAGGGTTTCAAGGTGATAGTGTCTCATAAAAGGCTTGCAGAGACCAGACCCTATGAATGCTGATTGGTCAAGCAAGGACCTTGCTTGACCAATCAAGTACAACATGAAACCAAAACACTACCAGGGACGAAACAGCCAACACAATATATACACGAACTAAATCCAGAATGAAAGGCAAACCAGCACAATAAAGAATGAACCAAAAAGTGCACATAAACCCAGGTTTAGTTACTCTGTTTTGTTCTTCTGTTTATTTTCCTTGTGTCCACCTCTGGATTTCTTCAGCTATTCCGGTAAAATTTGTATAATAATAATAATAATTACATAATATAATAATATGTTATATAATAATAATAATAATTATTATATATAATAATTATATTTAATAATAATTTTATAATATAATATAGGGTCTGTGGTGGTGTAGCGGTCTAAGCATCGCCTTTGTGTCGATGCAGTTGCCCACTGGGGACCGGGGTTCACGCCCCGGTCTCGTCAGATCCGACTATGGCCAGACTGTGTGTCGAAAAAAAGCAGTGGTTCGGCCTGGATTCACCTTGTCACGGAAGTGGCGAAGCGTCTCCTTCGAGACTGCTGGCCGGAGAGATGCAGTTGGTGAACGCATGCAGTACGAGGGTGGGTGTTTGAACTAAAATAGGGATCGATTGGCCACTAAATTGGAAGAAAAAGGGAAAAATCAGAAATAAATGTAAAATTTTATATTTATATATATATATATATATATATATATATAATTAAATAATATAATAAAAGTAAAATAAATAAATAATAGATAATATCATATAATAATATAATTTTTCATAAACCCGACACTGCTCTCTAGGGCACAGGCAAGTATGTAGGCAAACACTTGCACCCACATCAGTGTCAATGTATCACAAAAGCTCACAAACGCACCGATATTTTAGCATAAATCTAGATTTAAGCAGCACGGCTGGTATGTGTATTGTGTGTTGTGAGCATACCTCTGTGTAAGGTGTAGTTCCTCTCTCCCTGGATCAAGACAGTGCAGTTTCCTGTGACCGGGTCACATGGGCACAAGTCTTCACATTGACATTCCTCGGCACAGGAGGCACCATAGAAACCCAGAGGACAGACTGAGAGAGAGAGGGAGAGACAGCAATTTAAAGACGCAAAGTGTGTGAATGAGAGACAAGGAAAAGAGGAAGACGAGATAGAGATAAAGACAACTGAATAATCAGAATAAATGCAGACTCAGGACGCAGTTGTCAGAGAACTTCATTAGGACTGGTTTCAGTGGAGTTGTAATTTCACTTGGTTAAATGCAACTTTAATCGAGCTACAGTCAGCGCTGAGACATTCCTCAGCGAAACTTTCAACAGACAGAAACATTAATGGCAAAAACCCAATTTACATATCAAAGCCGTTAATACATTTTTCCAGCTCAGGACTCAGCTCCTCTCTTCCACGTCTGAGGACAGACAGGAAGTGGATGCAACAAAACTTAGCATAGTAAGGCTAATTTGCCACAGCTGTTTATTCATACTGCCAAAGAAGAGAGGTGGAGACACACACGCACACACACACACACACACACACACACACACACACACACACACACACACACACACACACACACTTACAATGCTTTTAAAGTCTTTTTCACACCTCTTGGTTATTCCTTGGGTTTGAAATCCTGGGATTGTTGCTTGACCAGGCAGTTCAAGGTCAATTTTCCTGCAAACCCATATCAATATGTAACACTCCTGCTCACCTTCTTCGTTCTACCTCTGGTAGACTACTATGTATACCCACTCCAAAAAGTGACAAGCTCCAAGAGCCAGACTTTTCTTTCACCTGGCCCAAAAATGGTGGAACGTACTCCCATCAGTTACATACTCACTCACATCATTCAAGAAAGGCCTGAAAACGTTCCTTTTCCAAGCCTACCTTAATTTATAGATGTTATAGATTAATGAGTGTTAAACTAATCTTTGTGTTGTCCAGCTAACATGTAATTGGAATCCCCCTCCACTATTACTGGCATCCCTGTTGGTGATCGGCCTATTGTGTACTTACACTAAATGCACATGACATGACATGCACTCTTGGCTATGACATGATCAGTATTTAACACTCTGAGATGTCTATTGGTAATACACAAATTTAGCTGCTAATTGCTTATAAACTGCGTTGGCTAAAAGCATCTGCTAAATGACAAAATGTAAATGCATAATCCACTGAAAGTTCATTGGCCTTAACCACCCCCACAGCTTTTTCATGATTAACGAAATACTGGAAATGAAATTTGGAAACAGCAATATGCATTTCACAAAAATGTAAAGGGATTTTTTTTTTACTTTTGAAAGAGAAAAAGGTGAAAAGTAAAAGTGAAGCATTTTGATGGCCTGATGTAGAATTCAGGTGCCAATATTAGCGGCTTGTTTTCCCATTATGGCTTTTTTGATTCCAAAAATATATGCCAAAGAAAAAACTAAATAAAGAAAGAGGGGAAAAAAATACTTTCTCAACTGTCGCAATTCATACTGTGTTTGCAATAGTCACAGACAAAACTCCTCATGCTGGCCTACTTTGTTCACAGGAGTGGCCGTGGAACCCAGGGGGGCAGGTGCAATGTCCATGGACGGGGTCACACCAGCCTCCGTTGGTGCAGGCACATGTCTGGTTGCAGGCGTCCCCATAGAAACCCGGTGAGCATTCTTTGAAAAATAGGAGAGAAACCGATTAGTTTTTGTAAATGTAAAAAAAAAGAACCCCCCCCAAAAAAACTTTCCTTTGCCTCTCTCCTTAGCCCTTATTTTATTACCATTACTATTTTTGTTTCTGTTATATGGTCATTAATGGATATTATGTTATATGAAATAATTATATTACATGATATAATGAATATTATGTTATGGCCAAATGGATATTATCAGGGCACTCTAGTAGAGATCCCTGACTTACCACTGGTTGCGCATAAAGATACTTATTCTACTCTTGCTTCACTCTGGAAAGAGATGCCACATACTGCAAAATAACTAAAAACTGTTTTAGATCTGCCACAAATGGTGAGCATTGCTACATATGTGTATAGACTCCAATATGAAAAGTGTATTGAAGGGTTACAGGGTCAAAAATGGGGCAGGTACAGTACAGTTTAGTCTTTTGAATTGAGGTTTTATGCTAAGGTTTTGTGCAAATATGACCTTCAATCACTAACACGGTGTTTTGGCGCTTCGCTCTGCTCATCACCCGACCCAACAAATCAAGACTTGCTAACAGCAGCTGCATGCATTCACACCCCATTATACAGGGAGAGAGAGAGACCGAGCGAGAGAGCAAATGAACACGTGAACAGCTGACTACCTTGGCTGCAGTTCTGTCCTCTCCATCCAGCATCACAGGCACAGCCCACTGCAGTGTGTACACACACACACACACACACACACACACACACACACACGTATACGTGCATGCACGCACACACACACACAGAAAAGAAAAAGACAGCAATGTAAAGACCTTATTCTCTTGAACATGGCAAAAATTCATCGGCCTTCCCATCCCCAACCTTTCAGACCTCAACAGCAAGGCCATCACAAACAAAACGCTCAATATAGCACATGACCCAGGGCACTCTCTCAACCCATTTTTCAACCCACTCCTATTCGGCCACAGATATAGGTTGATAGCCTTGGGGGCGTGGGGGGGGGGACCTCCTTTGGCAGAGGATTTGTCCTCTCTGTCAGCAGCTTTAAATAAAGTATCCCGGTGATGGTCCTTATCCATATATGTATGTGTACCCATGTCACATAAAATGTCATGATCATATGTATTTGGTATGATTTAGCACCTGTGCACCCATGTGTACCTGTATGGAGGTGTATACGTATGTAGTATGTATGTATGTATGTATGTATGTATGTATGTATGTATGTATGTATGTATGTATGTATGTATGTATGTATGTATGTATGTATGTATAAAGGTGAAGCTGCATTCTGATGTGATGATCTGATATGATATTTTAATGTTTGGAGTTGAATTTGTATTTTAATGTACAGGCTTTGGCAACAAATTTGTTTAAGTAGGACAATGAAAAAATGATCTAATCTATGAAATCAAGTCAAACAACATCACAGACGGGAGTCCGGGTAGCATAGCGGTCTATTCTGTTGCCTACCAACACAGGGCTCGCTGGTTCGAAACTGGGGAAAATAGTGTGATCCTCTCACGTGCTACGTCCCCCGGGCGAAACTCCTCACTGTCAGGTGAAAAGAAGTGGATGGTGATTCCACATGTATCGGAGGAGGCATGTGGTAGCCTGCAGCCCTCCCCGGATCGGCAGAGGGCGTGGAGCAGTGACTGGGATGGCTCAGAAGAGTGGGGTAATTGGCCAAATATAACTGGGGAGAAAAAAGGGGGACAATCTATACATCCATCCATTATCCGAACCACTTATCCTGCTCTCAGGGTCGCGGGGATGCTGGAGCCTATACCAGCAGTCATTGGGCGGCAGGTGGGGGGACACCCTGGATAGGCCACCAGGCCATCACACACACACACACACACACACACACACACACACACACACACACACACACACACACACACACACACACACACACACACACACATTCATACCTAGGGGCAATTTAGTATGGCCGATTCACCTGACTTACATGCCTTTGGACTGTGGGAGGAAACCGGAGCACCCGGAGGAAACCCACACAGACACGGGGAGAACATGCAAACTCCACACAAAGGATGACCCGGGACGACCCCCAATGTTGGACTACCCTGGGGCTTGAACCCAGCACTTTCTCGCTGTGAGATGACCGTGCTAACCACTGAGCAACCGTGCCGCAAATAGGGGGGGGGGGGGGGGAATCAGACTTGTATGTTAATTTTCTATTAACGGGGATCATCTAAATTAAAATGCATGAACTAGCAATTCACTAAGAAGCCCCAATACATCTAGAAAATAATATAATTATTAACTTCTTTTAATAAATACTTCAGAAAAACATTCTGGAAGGAAAAATGTCAGGATGACTCCTTACTTCAATAACAAAGCAAAAGGTTTTTTTTATGGTAAGTTTTTCATCATCTTTGGGAATACACCTCCTGATTTATCATTCAACAAAAGCACAAACATCTCTCTGTCTTGTGGGGACAAAGCTATGACAGTAATCACACCAACTGTCCTCATGAACCGTTAAATGTGTCTCCAAGTTCCACCGAAACTCATGTCAATACCGCCGCTTCCTCCACGTGTGTGTGTCTGGCATTGCTTGTATATGTGGCAACGTTATCTACAAAACTGGACTTGAAACTGTCAACAAGAGGTCCCATTTCCAAAAGGAACATGTTAATCAAGTGGACACTATCATTTCAGGCATTTAGCTGAGAAAACTTTTCCAAGTAACTAACAATCACAGCATTATTAGGATAAGCTATGTTCCTTCGATCACCCATATCATGAACAACCAATGATGAAACAATATGACGGTCAAAGGTCAGAGCCACACAATCCCTTGGATCCAAATGAAAATCTCTACGCTAGAATAGGAAAATTTTTACATAGCAAACTGCCATTCATGTCCCAACTCCATCTCCTAACATCCACCTCTTTCGCTTTCACCCCCACCCCTTCCTCTGAGATGCACCCCTTCACCTCTCAGTTGCCCCCTTTCCCCTCTCAGATCCACCCCCATCCCCTTGTCGGACCGCCACTCTTACCTACCCGCAGTACAGATGCCATGAGAACCGCAGAAGGACGGCTGACAGACCAGCTTGTTGCAGGTGTTGCCATGCCAACCCTTGTGGCACTCGCAACGCCCATCCAAGCAACGCCCGTGTCCGCTGCAGTCCTCTGGCTGGCAGCGGCGTGGATGGACACACAGGACTGTGGAGACACGCCGAGCACAGCGCCACCTACTATCCGGGGTGCTAGGGAGGGGGGTGTAGGGGGAGGAAGAGGGATCGGGGAGCAAGGCGAAGTTTTACTATATAGTACAAGAAACTTGACAAAGAATCACACAGGCCCCATTAAACATAAGTGAAGGACAGAAACAAGTGGAAATGGGGGTTTTCTCTAAGATTCTGACTTACTGCACTGTCAGGAAGCTAGAGAACAGTGTAATAGGAGCTAATTACAGAAAATGGGTATAGATCTAGATAGTACTCTGAGAGTTGTAAACAGTGGAAACAAAAAACGTTTACATACAAGTGAATGTTACGCAACTTGAATCAGTATAAACATTTTGTAAAACCACACTTGTATAATGTGGAGTTGAGTTTATGGCAACTGACTATATGACAGTAGGTGCAAAATGTGGACTCAAACAGGAGATAAAAGGCCGTTACAGTCACTGAAATCACAAGGTAAAACAAATGAAATGCATTTGTCTCAGCAAATTTTGTATATATGTGTTGAACAAATACAGAAAACTTTTTTTTTAACTGAGAAAAACGTTTATGATTCAGCAAATGCATCACTAAGTGAAGAAAACATACAGTAGATGTCTGATCATGTGGGGTTTTTTTTTTTTTGGTAATTGTAATTTAACTGGCTCACCAGTGATCAGAAGGATAGCTTGCCAACGAGCCGTTGATCACATAGGTGGAGGACCCGCCTCCATCCAGATTGATAGCATTGACCACTCCAAATTTCTTAAGTAACTCTGCAACCTCCCAAAGATTCATACTGCAAAGACAGGCAAAACCACATTGTCTCCAGTGTCACATACAGACAGTGCAAAAAACATAAATAAATAAAGACATTGACTTGGTGCAATCTTATAAACTAAGCAAAATCAAATATGGTCTAAGCCACTTCAAAATGGATAGATATTACAGCACAACATTGATAATGCAGTTTTTACACACATTTTGCACATTGATGATTTTTATTGAAAGATATGTGACGGATACTTCATATACTTTTTCGGTCATCTTTTTACGCCACAAAGTACTTGACAATTGTATGAAACTCCGTCCGTCATTTTAGACAGTCACAGTATGTGAGAGTTTGCTTAAGGAAAAAAAAAAAGCCAATTAAATGACAGGCATTTTGCCTGGTAACTGGCATAATCTGTAATAATCAAAAATACTGCTATACTGATCAGCATATTAAAACATTACCAGGCCTCCCCCAGGATGCAAATTCTGTCCAGACAGGACTCACGTTGACCTATATAGAGGGTGGACTGATAATGGGTTGGTAGAGATAAGAACTGATGACCCTTTTAAAGCCAACAGGCATAACGGACTAGAAACATTGCCAGTGAGGCACCCCGATACTTGTTTGGCTCTGAAAACAAAAATAAAGACAAAAACACTGAGCCGGCAGATTAAAATGTGTCCTGGGCACAACTATAGTTCTTAGGGGTGCAGGAAAACAGTAGCAGCAACTGCAGGTGTGATGGTGCATTACTCATAGACAGACTTGTTTCTAGCATTTATTACACATTCATATTTTCAATCCATCCACAAGTTTTGCATGAACTATGAAAAAAGCGAGGACAAATGTACATCACTCAGGTGGGTGCCACACATTGGTGGTGGTTCAAGTGCGTTACCCCCTTCAATGTGAAGCGCTTTGGGTGTCTAGAAAAGCGCTATATAAATGTAATGATTATTATTATTATTATTATTATTATTATCATAAATTGAAAGAGTTGGTCTATTAGTGATTAAGCGAGCACCAAACCTACGATTCTTATACCAGTTTAGATAACAAGATGCCGTTTGTGTTTGGAAGAAAAGCAACCTTTTAAATTTCAAATCATTTTTCAAGCTTTTAACTATAAGATGATCATTCTGTAGTCCAAGGAATGCTGTCAACTGTTGGCCTTCTAATTATTGGTAGCTTATCAAACTAGTGATTGAGGAACCCAAGTTTATTCTGCTATTGCACCGAGTGAATCCACGCTGGAAATATGACCACTACGAGCTAAATGAATGAGAATTAGATCTAATAAAGATGGCAGACCTTTAGGTGTTACCTTACTGTAACAGACTGTAAACCCGTTATGTATCTCTTAGCTCACAGAGGTTTTGTGAAGACAACAGCAGACACGCCTGCAGAAACCCCCTTAACCGTCTAACAATACAATACAACACAACACAATGCATGCTCCCAGAGCGCTGCACTAAATACACCCTGGGAGAAGAGAATATACTGGTATAGACTGGAATTAATCATCCGCGACAGGAGGTCAGCGTCTGATGAGAAGGTCATCGATGCAAGTTCAGATAGCGCTGGACAGCGGGAGCTGACTGAGGTTTTGATTTATTGACCTGGGTGGGAGGCTCATATTGACTGGAGATATATAGCAGACCACAGGCAAATCCGGACATGTCACCTTGCGGTGATTACCGAAGCCAATTCTTTAAAAAAAACATGCATCTCTCAGGATCTCTGGGGTCAACGTACTGAGGTGTGGGGGGAAAAAGAGATCAATAGAATTGATGATTTCAGATTAATGGATGGGGGAGGGGTTTTTTTTTTTTTTGGAAGGGCATGTGGCCCGAGCCTTACAGCCCATCACATCTTACTTCACTTCCTCTTTCAGAGAAGCGTTTCTCTATGTCCCTCTTCTTCACTTTAACCATCACACGGTTGTTTTTCTCTCTAACACCGATTCTCTCTTTTTGACCTTTGCTTCTTTCTCGCCACCTCTCCTTTCTTCCTACTCATACCTCTGCTGTCTCCCATCGTTCTCCTCATTGATGGTTCTGATTCAATCTGTTCCTATGACCCAAGTTCAATTCTTTCTCTTTATTTCTGAAACTCAAAATCAAAAGTGCACTATAGCGTCCCCTGGTGACACGCCGTCAACCTTCCAGTGGCTTCCTTCTTCTTTTAGCTTACAATATGGTAACACTTATAAACACAAACACAAAACGAAGCCGAAGTTCGATATGTGGCGGGTTATTACAAAGATAAACAACCCTTGCTTTCTGAGGTCATGAACTGGTGTAAATGGATCTCATGTTTTCACAAATCAATAAGCTATAAATAATTCATATACAAATACTGGGTGATGACTTTTGAGCCTTTTTCTTCTTTCTCGTCGGGGCAAGGTACCTGATAAGGCGTTTAACATCTTTCCCTGTAAAGCCAACGGACCAATAGACATTGTACTCCCCTCAAGAGGCTGGTCAGCCTCTGTAGATAAAACATTAAACTTAACAGCATCTAAAATATCGGATGTATCAGAGTCCAATGCCCACACGTCTCTCCATCTCTAACCCTCCACCTAGTCTCCTAAACATGAAATAAGTGACTTCATTTATATACTCCCTTCCCAAAGAAAAGAAAATATTATCCATCCATCCATTATCCAAACCGCTTATCCTGCTCTCAGGGATGCTGGAGGGCGGCAGGCGGGAAGATACCTTGGACAGGCCGCCAGGCCATCACAGGGCCGGGGAGAACATGCAAACTCCACACAGAGGACAACCCAGGACGACCCCCAAGGTTGGACTACCCCGGGGCTCAAACCCAGGACCTTCTTGCTATGAGGTGACCACGCTAACCACTGCGCCACTGTGCCGCCGAAGAAAATACTAGTATTACATTAAAACTAGGATGAAAATGTTATACATTTTGTGTGTTTTACATTATGTTGCGTGAACACAACATCCATTGCACGCTGTCCGTCTTGGGAGAGAGATCCCTCCTCTGTTGCTCTCCCTAATGATTCTTCCTATTTTTTCTCCCTGTTAAAGGGGTTTTTTAGAGAGTTGTTCCTTATCCGATGAGAGGGTCTAAGGACAGGATATTGTGTTGCTGTTAAGCCCACTGAGGCAAATTTGTAATTTGTGATATTGGGCTATACAAATAAAATTGATTTGATTTTGATTTGATACAATTTAAGCATTTTGTTATTTCAAATAATGATTGGTAGTCCTTGCTAGAATTATTTTGAGAGTAATGAGGGGAAAAAAAAGGTCAAATTTGCAGAGTTTGTCTTAAAAATCATCGGCCACCTTCACTATCGTATGAGCAAATTACATTGTTTTCAGACAGCTGGTTCACTAAAGTTAACAAAGCAGCCACAAACCACAATTTTCCACGTATTTTGCAGGGCATTCGGTTGTCTTCTGCTCTGTTTGCTGCTGCCGCACGCTGCATTCTTGCCACAGGGAACGAAAAACTTAACCTCATCAAATCTTTTGATGACAAGTTATTTTTCAAACAGCATTTAGCTGGTGGTACTGACACAGTGGGTACATCCTGTTTACTGTAGGTTCCACTCCTGCAACTGCCAATGTGTCTGTATCTAATGATGTGATAAATCACACTGCATTATATGATACTAGGTTATGTGGTAATGCATGATGGGTTTTTTTTTCTATCATATCACATCACAATGTATGGTATCAAATTACTGCATATACTATTTTGTACTATGTTGTGTTATTCTATAATATAATAAAGTGTACTACTGTTATCCATTATCTTATCTATTGCTGTGAAGTATATCATTAAATTAACTAATTGTAACTCAGTTTAAAGCCCTCCCTCCTGGCATGGATTAAAGTCTGTCATTTAACCTATGATGACAAAATAAAATAAAATGAATAAATAAAAACATATTTCTTATCAAAGTCTCCTAAACCATGGCCCTAAACTCACTTGTTAGTCTCTCTGGTTAGGAGTTTTTGTTGCTAAACACCTGAAAATGAAGATGCCCCCCCCCTTCCTGTCTGTTTCTCACCCTCTGACTTCCGTCTGTCCGTCCATGTGGAACAGGACCAGTCTGCCCTCGGCGTCATGTCCCACTGCTGTCCTGGCTGACACCACATCTACAAAATGGCGGAATGTGCCTGGTCAGAGTAAAGGAGACAAGTTATCTGTTAACGGTCAGTAAAGGTAACGATAGCTACAATCCTAGACATAAAAAGGATGATATGGTATTTTTAAGTTACATCTTCCTGGGAGCTTTCCATTATAACTAGTCTTCAGTTGTTTACTCCAATATTTCACTGTTGAAGTAGGTGGCTGTCAGGTTCAAGGGTACTTTGACAGAGTAACACTCACTTCTCCACCCAGAGTTTCTAGCCAGTTCAGTTACAGGGATTTGCAGCACATACATTAAAGTATCATAAATGTTAAATTTGTAAAGAAGTGAATAACTTTGAGTTTAGGGAGAAAAGCCTGCAGGCTTTAAATTCTAATTCTGTTGCCTCTCTAACATTTGACTTTCTATTTTTGAAACTATTAGTCAGACATGCCTGTGTAATATTTTGAGGAAAAGGCAAGGTGCAACAGTGCTCTTAGGAATGAAGTAGTGTGTTTAATTATCAGTCAAAACTGACTAAGATCTCAACAATGCAACAAGCTGGCAGAGTACAGAGCAGGATGCCTCTAAAGAGTTTGTTATGAATGTCTGATAGAGGTCATGCAAAAGGTCGTGTTAACTAGCTGAAGTTTCTAGATCATGCAAACAAATGATACGGCTTTACAAGGAAAAATTGTCATTCCCATTTCCTGCTTCACTGTGTTTGTGCACCAACCGATAGCAACCTTAAAACAGCGAGTTTGGACATCAGTTAGGGCACAAGAACCTTCCTTCTACAAATATGCCAGCATCATGTATAGACTGTTTAATAGAAGTGATGTCAGCCCAAAGTCAGGGTCAAGTTGTTGCATTATGTAAACTGCGATACACCAATACTCGGGGATACAGTTCCACCACATTGCCTTTTTCCCGTTTCCTCCTGTGTCTTTCAGCGGTTAACCCAGGTTGTGGTTTGGCAGGCTGATCGGTTCTCCATTGAGACGTCTTCCTTGATAAATGGGTTGTTTAGTGACAGTGTCTCCTTACAGCCACAGTGGCTATTTTCTCACCAGATCCATCCAATATTCATTTGGTTTAGTGTTGAAATTTTACAGCACTTTGGCACTAAACACTGCCTCTTCTGAACAATAGTTTTATGAAAACACAGCCGGTGATATTATAGCTTTGTGACATTTACATATTTCAGATTTGCATTTTAAGCCTGTATCTATGCAAGAGACTTATGATGACGACTTGTGGGGAGATGAAGAAGAACTTAATCCTGTATGTTAAAGAATTGTCTAGATGACTGGAGACATGTCGGGAACATGTCTTGCCTGAGTGTGATTTGTGAACCAAGATAAAAAAAAATTCAATCTTTTTTTTCCCCCTCTTTTTCTCCCCAATTGAACCTGTCCTATTACCCCGCTCTTCTGAGCCTTCCTCATCGCTGCTCCACCCCCTCTGCCAATCCGGGGAGGGCTGCAGACTCCCACATGCTTCCTCCGATACATGTGGAGTCTCCAGTTGCTTCTTTTCACCTGACAGTGAGGAGTTTCACCAGGGGGGCATAGCATGTGGGAGGATCACACTATCCCCCCCCCCCCAGTTCCTCCTCCTCCCGAACAGGCGCCCTGACCAACCAGAGGAGGCACTAGTGCAGCTACCAGGACACATACCCACATCAGGCTTCCCACTCGCAGACACGGCGGATTGTATCTGTAGTGACACCGACCAAGCTGGAGATAACATGGGGATTCAAACTGCTGATCCCTGTGTTGGTAGGCAATGGAACAGACCGCTATGCTATCCGGACACCCCCCACTCTTATTTCTTGAATACCTATTGTGGCTGGTCGCATCCAAATTAGATAGATAACTTCTGATCATCTTGCTGCCTGATCCGAGTCAACCTTAGATGTGAGTCACGCATACGCATGGTTGACTCAGATCAGGCAGCAACAGAGAGCAGCATTGGTCAAGTCAGCTAGAGTGAATGAAGAGAGGGAGCGGCAATAGCAAGAACAAGCTTTTTTTGAAGGTTTTAAATCATTGCAACCACCAGAGGTTCTTCATCATACAGTAATAATTGTGACCAAACATTTTAGGCCCATAGGTCCAGTAGTTTGTGAGACACACACACACACACACACACACACACACACACACACACACACACACACACACACACACACACACACACAAAACCAAAGACATAAAAATCAACTGATTTCTGTGCAGCAAGACCCAACTCTCAGTGAGTTCTGATTAAAGTCTCAATGAAACCCCGGGTGTAAATGCATCTTATAACATCTCATCTCTGTTGCGTTCTGTGGGTTTACCTGTCTCCTGGGTTTCACTGCACTCTGCCTTCAGGCTCTGATTGACGTAAACCTCGCCGTTCCTGATTAACCAAACCACACCACTGACCAGCTGGACGAATGGGTTGGTCTTGTCCAAAACGTCATCCTCAGACAGGTACCTAAGTGTGTGTGTGTGCATATATGTGTGTGTGTGTGTGGGGGGGGGGATAGCGAGTGCCATGTTAATGTGACATGTAATGTAATTAACCCCTATAATAAAACAATAATAAAATATAATAATAATAATAATATGCTTCACTACATAGAGGAAAGGTTTGGAGTGTAGATAAAGAGGTTATAAAGAATGGTGTAAGCACGTTTTTTAATTTCTCCAGGGACGAGTTTTTGTCATCTGCTCTGTTTTTCTCTCAAATGTTTTTAATGATGTAGCTAGTGCTGCATACATGGAGATTGGCTAATTGTTTAAAAACTAGTGGATGGAGACACAACTGATTTGTTTCAAATTTGCTGAACATATGGATGGAAACATGGATTTTGCACCTCTAAAATATTGGATGTACTGAACTAGCCGGCTATCTTGGCCGTATAAAACCATATCTGTCAGAATGACAGACGACCTTCCACTATTAGCTGTTACGCTTGTCTTCTCTGGTTTGTTTTTTTTTCCACTTCAAAACTCATTTTTGATGGAATGGCATACATTCCTGAATCACCTCAGGTATTTTATGTACACAGGATAGCTGGCGCTGTTTCTCTTATGTATGTGTGTGTGTGTGTGTGTGTGTGTAATGGTTGCGATAGTGATAGTGGTGAGTGAAGAGGGTGGGTAGTTCAGCTTGTACCAGTATTACACAATTAGCTCTTTCTTTAGCTATATGAATGTGTTTGTGCCCATGTGTCTGCACGTGCCGTTTTTCACAAGCTACTATTTATGATATCATGCCAGAAATATCTGTGTCTAAGCGCCATTTTTCTTGGGTTGCCAATCCTTTGCATGGGTTGGGGGGAAGCAATGGCGCGTGGTTGTTAACTATAAAGAGGGTTTGAATTTCATAAACATATACACACACACACACACACACACACACACACACACACACACACACACACACACACACACACACACACACACATGTATATATAACTTTGTTAAAAAAAGCACTCAATGGCAGGGAAAGTGCTAAACAAACAAGGAGCAAAACAATCCAGTGAGTCAAGTAAATTCTTTATGAGACAGTACAAGCCTGTTTCATGCCATAAGCAATCATCGGCTGTCAACAAAGCTTTATTGACAGCTGATGATTGCTTATGGCATTAAACAGGCTTGTACTGTCTCATAAAGAATTTACTTGACTCACTGGATTATATATATATATATGTATATATGTGTATATATGTGTGTATATATATAGATATATATATGTGTGTGTGTATATATATATGTGTGTGTGTGTGTGTGTGTGTGTGTGTGTGTATATATATATATATATATCGTTTTTCCCCCCCGAAACCATCAATGGTGTTGATAGAACTGCTCAACTAACGCGGAGCGGAATATCAATACAGATGCAGGAAAAAAAAGTTTTAACACATAGCAGTGTATATATTAAAACTTTTTTTTCCTGCATCTGTATTGATATATATGGATATACAGTGCATCCAGAAAGTATTCACACTCCTTCACTTTCCCCACATTTTGTTATGTTACAGCCTTATTCCAAAATGGATTAAATTCCTTTTTTTCTCATCAATCTACACACAATACCCCATAATGACAAAGCAAAAAAGGTTTTGTAGAAATGTTTGCAAATTTTTTAAAAATAAAAAACTGAAATATTGCTTGTACATAAGTATTCACACTCTTTACTCAGTACTTTGTTGAGGAACCCTTGGCAGCTATTACAGCCTCAAGTCTTCTTGGGTATGAAGCTACAAGCTTGGCACACCTATATTTGGGGTATTTCTCCCATTCTTCTCTGCAGATCCTCTCGAGCTCTGTAAGGTTAGATGGGAGCGTCGCTGCACAGCTATTTTCAGGTCTTTCCAGAGATGTTCAATGGGGTTCAAGTCTGGGCTCTGGCTGGGCCACTCAAGGACATTCACAGACTTGTCCCAAAGCCACTCCTTCATTGTCTTGGCTGTGTGCTTAGGGTCGTTGTCGTGTTGAAAGGTAAACCTTCGCCCCAGTCTGAGGTCCTGAGCGCTCTGGAGCAGGTTTTCATCAAGGATCTCTCTGTACTTTTCTCCATTCATCTTTCCCTCGATCCTGACTAGTCTCCCAGTTCCTGCCGCTGAAAAACATCCCCACAGCATGATGCTGCCACCACCATGCTTCACTGTAGGGATGGTATTAGCAAGGTGATGAGAGGTGCCTGGTTTCCTCCCGATGTGACGTTTGGCATTCAGGCCAAAGAGTTCAATCTTGGTTTCATCAGACCAGAGAATCTTGTTTCTCGTGGTCTGAGAGTCCTTTAGGTGCTTTCTGGCAAACTCCAAGCGGGCTGTCATGTGCCTTGTACTGAGCAGAGGCTTCCGTCTGGCCACTCTACCATAAAGGCCTGATTGGTGGAGTGCTGCAGAGATGGTTGTCCTTCTGGAAGGTTCTCCCATCTCCACAGAGGAAAGCTGGAGCTCTGTCAGAGTGACCATCGGGTTCTTGGTCACCTCCCTGACCAAGGCCCTTCTCCCCCGATTGCTCAGTTTGGCTGGGCGGCCAGCTCTAGGAAGAGTCCTGGTGGATCCAAACTTCTTCGATTCACGAATGATGGAGACCACTGTGCTCTTCGGGACCTTAAAATTTGTAGAAATTTTTTTGTACCCTTCCCCAGATTTGTACCTCGATACAATCCTGTCTTGGAGGTCCACAGACAATTCCTTTGACTTCATGGCTTGGTTTCTGCTCTGACATGCACTGTCAACAGTGGGACCTTATATAGATAGGTGTGTGCCTTTCCTAATCATGTCCAGTCAATTGAATTTACTACAGGTGGACTCCAATCAAGATGTAGAAACATCTCAAGGATGATCAGTGGAAACAGGATGAACCTGAGCTCAATGTTGAGTGTCATAGCAAAGGGTATAAATACTTATGTACATGCAATATTTCAGTTTTTTATTTTTAACAAATTTGCAAAAATTTCTACAAAACCTTTTTCACTTTGTCATTATGGGGTATTGTGTGTAGATTGATGAGAAAAAAAAGGAATTTAATCCATTTTGGAATAAGGCTGTAACATAACAAAATGTGGGGAAAGTGAAGGGGTGTGAATACTTTCCGGATGCACTGTATATGTGTGTGTGTGCACAGAAAAGTAAAACATATATTTTAGTTTTCAATTTTCAATAAATTGTCAGAAATGTGAGCAGTCTTTTTTTCTTTTTTGGTTTCACTTTAAATTTGTTGAATATTGGGGAAGGAAGGGAAAGAAAGTCTGATTCAATGGGACTAAAATACACTGAGATATCAAGGTTTGTTTTTTGCTTTTTTTGCATTTTCTGCCTTTATCCGACAGCAACAGTAGAGAGAGAGACAGGAAAGGCAGGGGAGAAAGAGGGGATGACATGCAGCAAAGGGCCCGGGCTGGATTCGAACCCAGGCTGCTGCAGTAAGGGCTCAGCCCCATGTGGTATGCGCTCCACCAGGTGAGCCACCGGGGCGCCCCGATGTCAAATTTTTTACTATAAACTTAAAGAGGGTTGTGTTTTCTTCTGATATCCAGTGTGCATTCTTAAGGGAATCTCTCCCTTACTAGAACGTGTGGAGAGACGTATGCTGATCATTTGCCAGCAATCCTATACACTGTATTTCATATACTATACACAGTATATTGGTTTGCCACAGTATATACTTTGGTCTAAACCATGGACTATGGAACAAATTTCCAACTGGTCAAATTAATCTCTTTCTAAACGTTCTGCACCGTTTGCTTTTAAGGAGTAGCCCCTCAGTTTTGACTCTTAACTTTCACCATCAAACAGAGTTGTGGGAAAATTCAATGTATAGGGAAAAAATGGGTTCTGCAAATAGCAATATGTATGGGAATAATAACCTTCAGCAAACTTAGAGGATGAGGGGAAGATTACAATCAGCCCCCCCCCCCCATTCTTGATCTCTCACCCGAATACCAGTGTGCCGTCCCGCCTAATGCCAAACTGGGCGTTCTGCACCCCACCGCTGTTCTGCACTACGTGCCCATTGCTGACCACGTTGCCCAGACACTGGCCATTCTTGGTGCGGAAGTAGCCTCCATTCTGGGCATATAGGCAGCCAGCAGCCTTCGCCGTCTCCTCCACTTGGGCCCTGTGGTTAATCCCACAGCCCCCTGGTCCCCCTGGCTCAAGTACTGACACCACCTGCAGGGGGTCATGGACCACGGTCATGTGACCTTGGGACAGGAAACAGGCAGATGGAGTAGATATTCTTTAGTATCAAAAGTAAGTATACAGTCAGCTTTCTGGTGGCAGACAATACGTGAGTATGCTGGTCTTCTATATTTATGAAATGAAAGTACATATTATGAGAATAAATTTAAATGAATTAATACAAATGGCAATGCCAATGCTTGAAGCTGGTAATCTAGGCACTGAAGCTTATTCTGCAGATATTCATTGCAATTAAATATGCCATGTCCTGCTCTCCCCATAGAGCGTATGTCTGTAAGAACCGTTAAAAAAATAATGATGATAATAATAATTCTGTATTGGCGTCACCAAGTCAAATGTCTACATATTAAAGGTTCTTTTTGACTTGTTAAAGTGATCCATCCATCCATTATCCAAGCCGCTTATCCCAACCGGGGTCGCAGGATGCTGGAGCCTATCCCAGCAGTCATTGGGTGGCAGGTGGAGAGACACCCTGAACAGGCCGCCCGTCTATCACAGGGCCCGCCCACACACACACACACACACACACACACACACACACACACACACACACACATTCACACCTTGGGACAATTTAGTACGGCCGATTCACCTGACCTACGTCTTTGGACTGCGGGAGGAAACCGGAGCACCCAGAGGAAACCCACGCAGACAGGGAAGAACATGCAAACTCCACACAGAGGATGACCCCCAAGGTTGGACTACCCCAGGGCTCAAACCCTGGACCTTTTTGCCGTGAGGCGACCATGCTAACCACTGCACCACTGTGCTGCTTGTTAAGTGATTGAAATGCTGATATATCCAAAGTCGTGACTAACCATAGACCCAGCGGGAGGTTCCTGGCACCTCTGTTATGAACACAGAAGATTCGGCCACTGGCAGACCACTGTGGTTACTGGAGGGCCAGCTCTCGTAGGTCACATTGCCATGGGTGAGGAGCTGGCAGTCCCTGACGTGGCGGTGAGAGTGAGAGGGGCCATGGCCCTGGGCATAGGGCAGCAGGAGGTCATCGTCCATGGAGATGCTGCAAACAGGATATTTAGGCAAGAAAACTTATTCTGGAAAGCCCTCTTATCAACCTGGTTAGTGAAGAAGTGTTTTGCAAAGCAGTATGGGAAATAGATGGAGGTAAGAAATAGAGGGTAGAATACATCATTAGTTTAAGACGTGTGTGTGTGTGTGTGTGATTACTGTGTTTCTCAGTGAGCTGCCATGAACTCATATTAATTGCCAAGCAATTTAGCATGCACAAGGATTCTGAATTAGAGTGAGGCTCAAGTCAAAAACAAACCCCCCCCACAAGAAACGATATAAAAAAAAACATTCTACAGCAGAAAAGCCAAGATGTCTGGGAAGGAACACATACGCAAAAGGCTCTAAGAGTATCTGTATATAACTAGCTATGTATTCATCTAAGATCACGACTGTTAGTTTAAATTGTTGGGGGCTTAATGGTTCAAGCTAGCTGGCTTCTAAACCTAAAAATCACAGGTCCAATTCCCACTACAGCCATGCCGACATGTCCTTGTGCAAGGATGTGAATGTATACCTGCTTAAGCTGCTCTCCTTAACTGCACTGTATACATGTCTACATAATTATGAAATAGATATGGTTTGTGCAACAGAGGAAAAGCAATAAAAAGACAGAAAGCAAGAGTGAGAGCCAGCCATTTATGAACATGCTGGAGATCATGCAAATGTCAACGACTGAAACTGCAGTTCAAGAGAAACGAAATATGGTTTCAGCACTATATTCGGTAAATAACTTCATGATAGGAAAGGTTAAACTTGCTCTGTTGACTTGGTTCAACAGACTGCATTTCGATTTCAATACACTTTCTGTGAGTTAATGAGTCTTATCAATATAACATCATGTGCGGTGATATGTTTTGTTGAGCGCAGCAATTGATTTATTACATTTATTATTGATGGGAATTATTTATTAACAAGTTCTTCACAATGTCCTTCATATCAAACATGGTATGAGGAAATGAGACTATATATATATATTAAAAAAAAAACAGGTACATACAAAACAAGCTTGACTACGATTTGGCTGTCAAGGAAAAACTTGATGTACCTTTTTTTTTTCTTTTTAAACAAGGTAACCACAGACATTCAATACCAGTCACAGTGGCTGGTACACACCAGGATTCACCTGTCACTTTTAGCTGGGCTGTTTCAGTCGAGCCAAGAAAATTTTGTTTTTTTTGTTGTTGTTTTTTTCCATCCATCCCTCCATTATCCAAGCCGCTTATCCGAACTCGGGTCGCTGGATGCTGGAGCCTAGCTCAGTAGCCATTGGGCATTCGTTGATTTCAGCAATCATTGATTTTATTCTTTAATGGAAATTTTTTATTTTTTTATTTTAAGATACTTTATTGATCCTTCATAAGGAAATTACGCTCTGCATTTAACCCATCCTAGCTGTGTAGCTAGGAGCAGTGGGCAGCCGCCGTGCAGCACCCGGGAACCAACTCCAGTTCATCTTGCTATGCCTCGGTCAGGGGCACAGACAAGCGTATTCACCCTAACATGCATGTCTTTTTGATGGTGGGGAAAGCTGGAGCACCTGGAGAAAACCCACCGCAGACATGGGGAGAACATACAAATTCCACACAGAAAGGACCTGGGATGACCCCCAAGGTTGGAAAACCCTGGGTTTCGAACCCAGCACCCAGAAATGGCGGCGTCAAAATCATTATTGTTTACCTGCCCAAGGGACCAGTTAGTTGGACTCCCCCCCTAGAGGAGGTTACATGAGGTCCGAGTTACTGTTCAGAAATTTATTCTATAAGTGAGAATGTTTCTAAGACGGCTGTCTCTGCACTCCTATTTTATCAACTGTCAAATGCTGCACCAAATCTAACAACACACACAAGAGCCCTACCAGATGGAGGCACCTGGGACAGAATCTAACAAACCTGCCCTAATCTGTTTACACACAGTAGACCTTAACATAAAATGTTCTGGAAACTGCTCAGCCAGTCACACTTGCCAATATTTGGCTGTTGGCTAGTAGCCATACAACAATCCACCTTGGCAGCTTCAAAGTTCAGGCTAAGGGAACCTCCAGAGCCACTTTTAAACAATAGTTGTGTAATATCTGGACCAGATCACATGGTCAACAAAGAAAGAGCTTCTTCAAATACAAAAGAAATGGTTAACTTGAAGGCACAATCCATAATGGCATGCACTGCCATGGCTATGTGGAGTACTGCGACAACACGAGCGTTCTACTGCCAACAGAAAACGTGACACACCTCGCCGTCGGTCGACATTGTGAAAATTTTTACAAATATGAAGACAAACGAAAGCCTCAAAAGGAATTGAAAGTGATGCGGCATCAGCGGATTTTCTCATTCTCAAGTGATAAAGCGAACAACGTTCACAAAAAGTCTGACCAAAACAATGGCACAAGTAGGGCGCACAACCGCCATGTGCATCAATTGCAGATTGTACACAAGCGCAATGTAAAGCAATGTATAATGTCAGCTTTGCAGCAACCTAAAGCAAACAGCTTATAATTGTCACATCTACTCCCACCAACCAATAGAATGAAGAAGAGGTATGACCAGAGAGGAAACAAAAGCTAAATCTACTTTGTATAAGTCAAAGCAAAGAGAAGAAACAAAACAGAAACAAAATAGAGATGACAAAGGAAATTACCTGTTTATTTGGCATTTTATTTGGACATTACGACAATATGAATGAATAACTGAGCCATTGAGGATGCATAAGCCAGTGCATTCTTAGTGCCGGTCCCAAGCCCGGATAAATGGGGAGGGTTGCGTCAGGAAGGGCATCCCAGGTAGCGTAGCAGTCTATTCCGTTGCCTACCAACATAGGGATGTCCGGTTCGAATCCCTGTGTTACCTCCAGCTTGGTCAGGCATCTCTACAGACACAATTGGCCGTGTCTGCCAGAGGGAAGCCAGATGTGGGTATGCGTCCTGGTCCCTGCACTAGCGCGTCCTCTGTTCGGTCAGGGTGCCTGTTCGGGGGGGGGGGGGGACTGGGGTAATAGCGTGATCCTCCCATGTGTTACGTCCCCCTGGTGAAACTCCTCACTGTCAGGTGAAAAGACGTGTCTGGCGACTCCACATGTATCGGAGGAGACATGTGGTAGTCTGCAGCCCTCCCTGGATCGGCAGAGGGGGTGGCGCAGCGACCAGGACGGCTTAGAAGAGTGGGGTGGTTGGCCAGACACAACTGGGGAGAAAAAAAAAGGGGGGGATTCCCCCCCCCCCCCAAAAAGGGCATCCCGCGTAAAACCTTTGCCAAATCAAATATGCAGATCATAAATCAGATTTTCATATCATCAAGGCCGGGGTTACTAACGACCGCCACCGGTACTGTTGGCCAGCAGGGTGCCAGTGGAAATTATGCTACTGTTGAGCGAAGGAAAAGGAGAGGGGGAAGGCATGTCCAGAGGCAGTGGGAGAGGAGGAATGGTAGGATTGTGGAGGCGAGAGTTAGAACTTTGAATGTTGGCACTATAACTGGTAAAGGGAGAGAGTTGGTTGATATGATGGAGAGAAGAAAGATAGATATACTGTGTGTGCAACAGACCAGGTGGAAGGGGAGTAAGGTCAGGAGCATCAGGGGTGGGTTCAAACTCTTCTACCATGGTGTGGATGGGAAGAGAAATGGAGTAGGGGTAATCCTGAAGGAAGAGTATGTCAAAAGTGTGTTGGAGGTGAAGACAGTGTTGGACAGAGTGATGAGTATGAAGCTGGAAATCGAAGGGGTGATGATTAACGTTATCAGCGCATATACCCCGCAAGTTGGGTGTGAGATGGAAGAGAAAGAAGAATTCTGGAGTAAGTTGGATGAAGTGGTGGAGAGTGTACCTAAGGAGGAGAGAGAGAGAGCAGTGATTGGAGCGGACTTCAATGTGCATGTTGGTGAAGGGAACAGAGGTGATGGATAGGCATGATGTTAAGGTGAGGAATGTGGAAGGACAGATGGTGATGAATTTTGCAAAAACAATGGAAATGGCTGTGGAGAATACGTATTTCAAGAAGAGTGAGAAATACGGGTTGATGTAAAAGAGTGAAGGGAGGTGTACACAGGTGGACTATATCTTATGCAGAAGGTGCAATCTGAAAGATACTGGAGACCGTAAGGTGGTGACAGGGGAGAACGTAGCTAGGAAGCATCAGATGGTGGTCTGTAGGATGACTTTGGAGACCAAGAAGAGGAAGAGAGTGAAGGCAGAGCTAAGGATCAAATGGTGGAAGTTGAAGAAGGAAGACTGCTGTGTGGAGTTCAGGGAGGAGTTAAAACAGGCACTGGGTGGTAGTGAAGAGTTGCCGGATGGCTGGTTGGCAAAGAAGATGTGGGATAGTCAGAGAGATGAAGAAAGTACACAGGAATACAAGGAGATGCGGTGTAAGGCAAAGTGAGAGAAGGCAAAGGAAAAGGCATATGACGAGTTGTAAGAGAGGTTGGACACTAACAAAGGAGAAAAGAACTTGTACCCATTGGCTAGAAAGAGGAACTGAGCTAGGAAGGATGTGCAGCAGGTTAGGGCGATCAAGGATAGAGATGGAAATGTGCTGACAAGTGACGAGTGTGTTGAGAAGGTGGAATGAGTACTTTGATGGTCTGATGAATGAAGAAAATGAGACAGGAAGAAGGTTGGATGATATGGGGATGGTGAATCAGGAAGTGTGTTTGATTAGCAAGGATGAAGTGAGGGCAGCTATGAAGAAAATGAAGAGTGGAAAGCTGGTTGGTTGAGATGACATACCTGTGGAGGCAGTGGAGTTTTGAACTAGATTGTTTAGCACAATCTTGGAAAGTGAGAGGACGCCTGAGGAGTGGAGAAGAAGCATACCGGTACCGATTTTCAAGAATAAGGGTGATGTGCAGAGCTGTAGTAACTACAGAGACATAAAGTTGACCAGCCACAGCATGAATACATGGGAAAGAATAGTGAAAGCTAGGTTAAGGGGAAAGGTGATTATTAGCGAACAGTAGTATGGTTTCATGCCACGAAATAGCACTATGGATGTGATGTTTGCTTTGGGAGTGTTGATGGAGAAGGATAGAGAAGGTCGGAAAGAGTTAAATTGTGTGTGTGGATTTAGAGAAACCATATGACAGGGTGTCAAGAGAGGAGGTGTGGTACTGTATGAGGAAGTCAGGAGTTGCAGAGAAGTATGTAGGAGTGGTGCAGGATATGTATAAGGGAAGTGTGACAGTGGTGAGGTGTGCGGTTGGAATGACAGATGGGTTCAAGGTGGAGGTGGGATTACATCAAAGATCAGCTGTGAGCCCTTTCTTGTTTGCAATGTGATGGACAGGTTGATGGATGAGATGAGGCAGGAGTCTCCATGGACTATGATGTTCACAGAGGACATTGTGATCTGTAGTGAGAGTAGGAAGCAGGTTGAGGAGAGCTTGGAGAGGTGAAAGTATGCATTGGAGAGAAGAGGAACAAAAGTCAGTAGAAGCCAAACGGAATACATATGAGTGAACAAGGGGAGGTCAGCGGAATGGTGGGGATGCAAGGAGTAGAAGTGGCGAAGATGGAGGACTTTAAATACTTGGGGTCAACTGTTCAAAGTAATGGGGAGTGCGGAAGAGAGGTGAAGAAGAGAGTGCAGGCAGAGTGAAAGGGAAGGTTTACAAGACGGCAATGAGACAGCTATGTTGTATGGTTTGGAGACGGTAGCACTGATGAAAAGACAGGAGGCGGAGCTGGGGGTGGCAGAGTTGAAGATGTTAAGATTTTCGCTGGGAGTGATGAAGGACAGGATTGGGAACGAGTATGTTAGAGGGACAGCTCAGGTTGAATGGTTTGGAGACAAAGCAAGACAGGTGAGAATGAGATGGTTAGGACATGTGCAGAGGAGAGATGGTAGGTATATTGGGAGAAGGATCCTGAAGATGGAGCTGTCAGGCAACAGGAAAAGAGGAAAACCAAAGAGGAGGTTTATGAATGTGGTGAGGGAGGACATGCAGGTGGCTGGCGTGACAGATGACAGTGCAGAGAACAGGAAGAGATGGAGACAGCTGGAGTAGCCAAAAGATTACTACAATATAAATAAAGAGAAAGCAGGAGGACGAATGTTTCTTACGTTGCAAAACTTATCTCATTGTGTAAACAACAACTACTGAGCATCTCCTCCTAGCACCCAGGGCCCTATGTTCCCTCAATACAACACATTAAGGGGACTTGTGACAGGGTCTCTAAGGTCACAGTTGGGGTCATTACATCACTAAACACGCTAATATCCATCATTATATTCTACCCGATTGTTGCAAAGTTGAGATAAAATAAAATGCAGAAACCCATTTAAAGCCTCCTTATATCGGAACAGATTTTAATCTTGTTCACTGTAATGTACCACACAAGTATGTTTGAATAAGAGAGTATGTTTGGAAGCAGCATGTCCATAAACATCATTTCAGATATCATTTACTGAACATATGCTATGCATGTTTATGATTGTAACAGAGGTATGGACGTTATTGTTCTTTTTCTGTGGAGAGAACATAGGGCTGATGGAACATGGAGCTGTTTTCAGTTCAAAATGACTGAAGGAACAAAGGGCCCTGGGAACATACTAGAGTGGACCTCAGAGAAGGTACTTGGTAGTTTTGCCAGCGCTCACTTCCCGCAGTGTTTGATTGAAAGAGGTCTCCAGGGGACACATGGTCTTGTTTTAAACATTTTCATTAAATATGAGGTGTATAAAGGCATATTTTACCAAGGATTTTTGGTTCATAGTAGGAGGGAAAAAGGTATGTTCCACCTCATTACATTGTCATTTTCAAGCCTCGCTCAACACTTTAGAGTCCTGCAAGCAATTTTTCTTTATCCCCTCCTAAACTGTACAGAAAGACTTTCTAACTGTAAGTATGTGAATGTCTTAGTGAGTGAGTTAGTTTCTTTCCAAATCTATAAGTTGCTTCCCATCTAAACACATCTTGACTTGACTTCCATCCATCCATTATCCAAGCTGCTTATCCCAAACAGGGTCGCGGGATGCTGGAGCCTATCCCAGCAGTCATTGGGCGGCAGGTGGGGAGACACCCTGGACAGGCCGCTAGTCTATCACAGGGCCGACACATTCACACCTAGGGGACAATTTAGTATGGCCGATTCACCTGACCTACATGTATTTGGACTGTGGGAGGAAACCGGAGCACCCGGGGGAAACCCATGCAGACATGGGGAAAACATGCAAACGCCACACAGAGGATGACCTGGGATGACTCCCAAGGTTTGACAACCCCGGGGTTCGAACCCAGAACCTTCTTGCTGTGAGGCGACTGTGCTAACCACTGCACCACCGCACTGCTGATTAACTCCATATACTGTCAAATAATTACTATAGCTACGTAGTTAGCATGCTTAATCATACCCTCACATTAAAAAAAAAATCTCTGAATACGCCGAGTATTCACATTTAAATTAAACAACACAATTTGATAAATTGTTCTGGTTAAAATATGACATGGGTTATCTTTAATCCAAACAGCTGCTTCATGACTCAGATGGAACCATTGTTCATCCAGCACATATAATTACTATCAACAGGGCAGAAATGCTTGCCCAGAGGAATGTCTGTTCTACGCATGCATCGCAAACCCGTTTCCATAGTGTAGAGGTTATCACGTTTGCCTTACAAGCAAATGGTGTCTTTGTACACAGATGCAGCTATAGTCCTCTCATTATTTCAACGTGAACAAATCATAGATTACTTAACACAACATTCTATGCATCATGACATTATAGCTAATAATAGACTCATAATATACACACTGCACTGCTCCCGATAGGGAGTGGTGTTTAAACATGGCCTAAATTCCCTCTTCTTGACTTCTTTCTCTTTCTTTCTTTCTTCTGACTTGACTTATGAAAACCAAAAGGGGAAGATGGAAAGACACGAGTATGACACAGCTCCTCCACCTTGTGGCCAATGTGTTTTACTGCAGTAACGTATTCGAAGTAAACGGAAACTGTCAAACCTCCCACAGCCCATAGACATGTAGGTCAGGTGAATCGGCCATACTAAATTGTCCCAAGGTATGAAGGTGTGGGCCCTGTGTGATGGTCTGGCGGCCTGTCCAGGGTGTCTCCCCGCCTGCCACCCAATGACTGCTGGGATAGGCTCAAGCATCCCCGCGACCCTGAGAGCAGGATTAGCGGTTCGGGTGATGGATGGATGGATGGATGGATGGGAAACTGTCAACAGTGCAAAGCAGACACGTCATAGATTGGTAGCAAAATACTAAAGACAAGACACGTTGGGCGCTTGGTTTATCATGATTTTGGTGTGGCATGGGTAACAGGATCTGAAAGTTGCTGCTGAAACAGATCAAGAAAGCTGCCACGACAAAGTATTTGTATGTACCTCTCAGAATGTCTCAATGCATGTTCAATAACCGAGGTGTAGAAATCCCAGAACTGGTTCTACTTTTCTTGGGTAAAGTCTGGTCGGTCAGATGACGGTTGGCCGACTTGTGAGACGTGTGTGTGCGGAAGAGTAAAGTTTGCGGACTTTGCACACACTCAAATAACCCCCAGATAAGACTTGAGTTGATGAGGCAGGCATGGGGATGGATCAATGTGGTTGAAATGCCCATTGCAAAACATGTTTTGGAAAATTAAATACTCCAACAACAACAAAACATTTCAAGGGTGTTGGTCAGTAAAACAAACGCAGTAACCTTACAAATAGGAAACGCACGGGACGTACACAAACTGCACAAGATATCGTGGCAAAGTTTGGGTGGTTTGGCTAATGGCTACCAAACATAGCTTCAAGAAAGTTGCCTTACCCAATATTTTCGGTCTCCGAAAGCCAAACCCCGAGCCACAAAAGGAGCCAGAAATAATGACATTTCCCAGGTATTTGTTCCATATGGCGATGATTAGAAACTAAACTGGAGGTGTGGGCTGTCCGCCTTCTTTCGCCCACATCCTCATCCGATTAACACGAGCGGAGCAGTCACATGACCGGACCGGTTCACCCGTCAGGTTTATTTTACTCTACCGTCACCAGTCTTCAAGGAAATAATGTTTCATGGGGAGGCTTGTGAAATTTCATGCGTATCATTCTTACTCGGCGGTCATCCTTTGCTTTGCAATGCATCCGTTTTCTCTCTTTTTTAACAGTTTTACAAAGATCAAGCGGAACTTGGAAACCGAGTGGAGGAACGTAATTGGTGTGGCACAGAGTAAGGGTGAAAGTTGAAGGGTATGTAGCATGAACTGATTGGTGTGTGGGGACCATGGCATCTGGCAAGTATGGATTATTAACCTGCAGAAATGTGTCGTTTCACGCCCTCCATAGAAAGATACCACCGCATAATGTTTGTCTCCAAAGACCCGCTGAAATACAGAGTCTGAGAACGGCAGCAAACTCAGCCGCGGATTCACAACACAATGAGAAATACTGTATGGAAATTGTGAGGTATGTGGTTATCTACTCGCTTATGTGTTGAATTGCTCGCAGCAATGTACTAACGGCAACGAAAGGGTGCCCGATTCCCATGTTACTTGCGTGCTACATGTTAGCATCGCTACGTGTCGTTTTGGACTTACTCGTGGACACGAGCAACGATATGACGCTCTTATATCATGTGTTTCGATGCAGACATCTTTATATGGTTGAGAATCAAAGCGAAATAAAAAAACTAAAAACTAGAGTCTACTTCCAGCCATAAACCCAATTACAAAACTATCATGCAACTAAAGTTGGTCAGACGACTTGGAACGGAATGTGTTGTTTTATAGTGTTCGTGTTTATGCAAATACCAGTGAGTTTAATTGCGGCTCTGTTCGACGGAGCTCGTCTCTTATCCAGTTTTTGTGCCTCTTTGCTCCAGGTCGAGAGACTATGACGGGTTTGTGTGCTCTCTCCTCCTACCTGAGGAGGCCAGGCGCTCCTCCTTGGCGCTTAGAGCCCTCAACGTGGAGCTGGCTCAGGCAGGTATCGTAGCACAGCCAGGATGAACTTGTTATAATGTTCAGGTGGGATTACTACAGCTATCGCTACTATTGCTCCCACTTGTACTACCACTACTTGTTAGGGCAAAATTTATTTGCATAGCCCTAAATCACAATTTAATCCCTAAGGCTTTACAATCACATTAGACTCCTGCAACACCTTTGTGTTGCATGCATGTAACAGACAATGCATGACCATGTAAACAGAGTCCAAATACAGATTGCTTGCTGTAAATATCCTGGACAAATAATATTTAAAAAAAAAAAAAATCCGAATCAGGTGTTTAGACACTGTAAATGTAGCCTTAGACCCTCGATTTGGATGAAGGGGGAAAAAAACCTCCACAGACCAAACCTTGCTTCGGAGGGAAAAAAAGGGGGGGGGACTTGAGGACGAGCATCAGGGGAGGGATCCTTCTTCCAGCATGAGAAGGTGTGCAATAGATGTTTAGTGGGCAGAGTAGACAAGCAATAACAGATTTACAATAACCACTCGATGAGGCACTTATTGGTTACACAAGTTAAAGCAAAAACATGCATAAATTATTACATAAGTATATATTAAATAAGTAGGGCGGCGCAGTGGTTATCGCGGTCCCCTCACAGCAAGAAGGTTCTGGGTTAGAGCTCTGGGGTAGTCCAACCTTGGGGGCCGTCGTTTGTGTGAAGTTTGCATGTTCTCTGCATGTCTGCATGGGTTTCCTCCGGGCCGGGTGCTCCGGTTTACTCCCACAGTCCAAAGACATGTAGGTCAGGTGAATCGGCCATACTAAATTGTCCCTAGGTGTGAATGTGTGTGTGTGTGTGTGTGTGTGTGGGCCCTGTGATGGCCTGGCAGCCTGTCCAGGGTGTCTCCCCGCCTGCCGCCCAATGACTGCTGGGATAGGCTCCAGCATCCCCGCGACCCTGAGAGCAGGATAAGCAGTTTGAATAATGGATGGATGGGTGGATATTAAATAAGTATTAAATAAGTATATGTATATATCTTAACACTTGTTAGATCAGCAGGAATAAACTGAAAAACAGAAATACAACTCCTGATTTGTGCAATAAAAATGGCATTGAATACTACTTCAGACAACAGCTCTCAGTTCTTTTTAAAGTGACTTGTCAAACTTTCGCCCCCGTGTGTTTGTTCCTTCACCAGGTGAAGGACTCAGTTTCCCAGAAGACCATTGGACTAATGCGAATGCAGTTCTGGAAGACAGCCATTGGGGAGATCTATCGAGATGAGCCTCCGATGCAGCCAGTCAGCACAGAGCTCTGGAAGGTAAATTGCTGTCTACAGGATTCATAATGTTATATCAAAAGGAGTTTTTCTGAAAAACACGATGTAAATAATTTGAAAAAATGAATTGAAAATTGACGGAATTTAATCAAAAATTGGTATATTCTTAAACATAGCTTTTTGGAGGGAAAAGACAAAGGGCTACAAAAGAAAGAACTTTATTTTATAAGGCTACTCATTATGTCACATGAACAAAAGTTTGGTAAAAGCAAGTGTCACTTTGTGTAGCTTTCTCTGGAATGAGACTTGATGTGTTTATATTCTGCTGTAGAAAAAAAAAGTGACTATTTCATAGTACATATTTTTTCCACATTGTGAAATCATTAGTTTTGCTTTTTGCATGTTGAACAAAGGAGACCTACTGTTCCCTATGTTAACTTTCTCAACTGTCTACTCTTTTTTTTTTCCTTTTGGGGTATTTTTTGGCATTTTTTGCCTTTATTTAATTTGACAGGCCAGACATAGAGATAGACAGGAAACACAGGAGTAGGGGACGACGAGAAGCAAAAGTATTGTGGCCAGATCAAACCTGGGATGCTGCAATCAGGCCTGAGCCTATGTGGTACGCATCTAACTGACTGAGCCACCAGGACACCCCAGTTAGATATTCTTAAATATTCTACATTGTAATTTTTTGTTATGTTGCATGTATTTCTTGTGAGCATCCCTCAGAGGGAAGTTCTTGTATGTACCCAGATAGGCTGAGCTGACTGAATGACACTGTGCCACACACTATAACCACAGGATTGTTGTTTTTGCAGGCGGTGAGGGAACACTACCTGACAAAGAGATGGTTACTGAGGATCATAGAAGAGAGAGTAAGGAGGACTACTCTTTTCATTTGGACAAACAGCTTGCTTGCTTCATTCATTCTTACCTTCTTACTTTCTTCATGTGTAGTCATTCATAAACAGGGCCGCTGTGTGTTTAGTCTAGTTGATGGTCATACTGTGAGATTAGTTTAGTGCAAAATAATGTTCACCTATAAAGGAATATGGTCTAGTTGCCAGTCATTGTGATATTATGTCTTGATGCATGCTCAATAATCCAGGTAAGGAAATCCCAGAAAGTTGAATCAGTTCATCTGGACACAACATTTAGTGGGAGAAGCATTTCATCACTTATCTAAGGGACTTCGTCAGTCTCAGCTGACCGCAGGCATCCCCAATGTTATAAACAGCACAGTTGCATAACGACAGGTTAGCCTTCCTTAACTGTGAAATTGCAATTGGTGATGGGGGACATTTGATTGTTGATGTTTGCCGTAAACCAACACATACTAACCAGTACTTAAGGATTGACTCATCATCCACTGGAACACAAACTAGCAGTCATCAGGACCCTACACCACCGAGCTGTCAACGTCCCCACCGACACAGCGGCTGGGGAATGGGAGAAATCCCACATTAAACAGGCCCTGGTTAAGTGTGGTTATTTTAACTGGGCCTTTGTCAAAGCCAGGAAGATGCCCAAACAGTGCAACAGCCGATCAAAGAGGAGAAGGACAACAGCTGTCTAAGCATAAACCAGTGGTGATTCCATATGTGGCGGGAGTGTCGGCACAGTTGAGATGCATATTTTCCAAACACCACGTCTCAGTTGCTTTCAGACCCCAAAACACACTGCACCAGAAATTGGTCCCCCCAAGGATCGGGTCCCTCGGAACAAACAGAGCAATATTGTGTACACTGTTAAGTGCGGGAAGGCTTGCCATGAATTGTACACCGGGGAAACCAAACAGACTCTGGTGAAGAAGATGGCACAACATAGAAGAGCTAATGCATCAGGCCAGGACTCCACTGTGTACACCCATCTACAGGCCAGTGGCCACTCTTTCAAGGATGAGGATGTGCACATCCTTGATAGGGAGGAACACTGGTTTAAACGGAGTCAAAGAGACCATTTATGTGAAGAGGGAACAACCAACCCCGAACCGAGGGGGAACCTAAGAGTACATCTGTTACCATCATACAATGCTGTGATTGCAACTATTCCCCAACCCTCTGAATTGTACACGTGGCCAGTGTAACTCTAATTAATGGTCACGGCAATTTGCATATCAGACGGATCGCTGGTTTTGATTGTGACACAGCTGTTTTGGTCGTTATGCAACTGTGCTGTTTGTAAGGTTGGGGATACGTGCAGTCAGTCGTGACTGATGAGGTCACTTAGATGAATGATGAAACATTCCTCCCACTAAATGTTGTGTCTAGATGGACTGATTCAACTTTCTGGGATTGTGATATTAGTTGTAGTGTAGAATGATAATCAGTTATAGAGTGATGTGATTTAGTTAGAAATCATATTGTGATTCACTTAGAGGGTGAGAAGTCTTCAAGCTGTGTATATCAAGTGTGTTCTCTTTCTGTGTGTCCCGCCAGGAGAAGGACTTAGATGACAGAGCCTACAGGAACCTACAGGAGCTGGAAGCCTACTCAGAAAACACACAGTCCTCCTTACTCTACCTGTTACTGGAGTGTTTAGGTAAGGTACGTGTGTCTGTCTTGCTGTTTGTCTGTCTGTTTTTCTGCCCAATTGTGTGTGTGACCCGTGTTTGGATCTGAGAAGTAAAAGGTTTTTGGTTGTTAGGTAGGCTTGGCTGTGATATGTATGGATGGCTTTGTGTGTGTGTTTCGGTGATGTCGTCATTGTAATGGTGTTGTTTTGTTTGGTTGTGTGTAAGTTGGTATGTTTGTTGTTTCCTCATGCATGAGTTTATTCTGTTATTTGTTGGCTTTTATTGGAAGCTTTTATCAAAAAGAGCCTTACAGTTTCATGAATGTGCGCATGTTAATAGGTCGCCTCAGTGGGAAAGGAACTCCCAACCCCGTCAGTCTTACTGTTTACGAATAAGTATCGTTAAAAAGATCAACGTTTTATGGGAAGAGTCCACATGACAATTATGTGTCTCTACATATGAGACCATCTATGTTATATGGTTTGGAGACAGTGGCACTGACAAAAAGAGACGAGGCGGAGCTGGAGGTGGTAGGGTTGAAAATGCTAAGATTTTGATTGGGAGTGACAAAGGACAGGATTAGGAACGAGTATACTATTAGAGGGACAGCTCAGGTTGGACGGTTTGGAGATAAAGCAAGAGAGGCAAGATTGAGATGGCTTGGACATGTGCAGAGGAGAGATGCTGGGTATATTGGGAGAAAGATGCTGAATATGGAGCTGCCAGGCAACTGGAAAAGAGGAAGGCCAAAGAGGAGGTTTATGAATGTAGTGAGGTAGGACATGCAGGTGGCTGACGTGACAGAGGGCAGTGCACAGTGCAGAGGACAGGAAGAGATGGAAATGGATGATCCACTGTGGCGATCTCTAACAGGAGTAGCCAAAAGTAGTAGTAGTAGTCCACATGGCTGTTATGATTATATTAAACTACCTATAAATGACCTCCATTCCCAACATAATAGATTGAAGTAGAGAGATAAGAAAAATGTTAACCAAACAGCCACATGTGCCCCCTACTGCGACAAGCACCACTCTGCATCCTCTACAAAGCTTGGCAAACCTTACATCTGCTTTTGTAGACTATTACTCTTTTTTTTCACATATGTGTGTGTACCTGACTGCATATCCTTCTTTCCTTCCTTACCTCCCTCCCTCCCAGGTGTGAAGGATGTACATGCAGACCATGCGGCGAGCCATATCGGTAAGGCCAATGGCATTGTGACGTGTCTGCGAGCCACTCCATACCACAGCAGCAGGCGCAAGGTTTACCTGCCCATGGACATCTGTATGCTGGTAAGTCAGTCCATCGTGCATGCGTGTGTGTGTGTGCGTGCGTGCGTGTGCGTGTGTGCATGTATTTATAGAGAGAAGAGAAAGAAAGGGAGAGAAGAGCTTTGCGAGGTTGCAGCTGATTAGAATAATTAAGTAAATACATACATTATGATTGCTCTTACATATAATAATAATAATAAATTAAACTTATATAGCGCTTTTCTAATACTCAAAGTCGCTTTACAATAAACGGGGTGAAACAAGACGACAGATAAACATAACACAGACATACAGGGTTGGATGGGAAGGGGGGCTACAAGAGGGAGAAGCGGCAGCCACACACAACGCCAGCATATACAGACATGGCAGCTGATATTTTTCCAAATCATTTCTATAATCACATTCAAGCACAAGAATGGTTACATATTTCCATCTGGCAAAACACAAAGCCCCAACACTAAACCGTCCTCCTCTAATACACCGACACATTGAAGACAAACGCCGCAAACAATCTACAACCTTTCTCTGGGCCATGTGTCCCACATAAAAAACAAGGGGGGGCGGGGGACTGTGCAGATGTTTGTCTGATGCTACATTACAGAAGGCAAGGGTTTGGTTCTTAAATTACTTAAGCAAGGACAGTTGGCAAACTCATCATCAATCTAATTTTTTCAAGGGACTCAATAATGAAGTCCACTTCTACTTTCCCTGCCCAGCAAGTTTACCTCAGGTTACCTTCTGTAGTTTCCACAAAAGGGGGCACTATTGATGTATTAAAAGTTGGATTGGCCCTTTAGCTGATTCTCTTATCCAGTGTGATTCACGATGAGAGGAACCAAACTCATCGCCATAACAATCTACGAATAGGAAAGTGGTCACAGGTCAGAGCATCCCAATATATGGTGGAGTAAAACTCTCTTTTGTCTCCAGAATGATCATGTTTGACAGCACGATGCTGGCAGGGAAGGAAAAAACTGGTAGAAAAATAAGTTTTTTTTTTTTGTACCTGCAAATTTTGGATCATGGCTGTCCACTCTCGAAACAGATAAAACAGACATACAGCGACAGACAGACTGATATTGTAGACAGACAGAGAAATAGATGCTACACTAGGGAGTGATAGAACAGATAATCTGTAAAAGAAGATAGATATATCATAAACAATAGATATGAAAAATATATAAAGGTAGATGTATTGATTTATATAGATAATGGATATATGATAGATAATAGATAGCTTAACAAAATACACAGAAAAATACATGTATGTAAGTAACCTGCTAACATTTATATTTCAGCATCTCTGATTATTCTCTGAACCATTGCACCTTATCAACTCTTATTTCACGTGTATAAGTCAATCCTTGTGTATATATCTTAAGATTGTTGTGTTGTAGTGTTGGTATTCTATGTTAAGTACACTGAGAGAGCCACAAAACCGGAGTCAACTTTCATGTATGTATTAACGTACATGGCCAATAAACATGATTCTGATTCTGATATATATATATATATATATATATGATAATAGATTGATAGGCAGGATGGAGCAGAAAGATGTGAGGAATACAGATGATTGTGGTGCAAACAGATCCCAGACCAGCAAGGGCGTACTATGTGTCCCGACCCTTACACCATCTCTACACTCACTCCCATTTATTCCTTGTGGTGCTGCAGGTCAGCATGCACCCCACCCAACCCCATAATGTTCCCACTGAAGTAACCACCCCCACCCCCCCAATCCAGCTCACTCCAACACTCCCACAGCTGTTTCTCACATTGTATTCTGTGGTTAAAAATAAATGGCCCATTATTTTAGAGCCTTGGGCCGAAGGTACGTTGTGGACCCAAACAGAGCACAACTGCTGGTGTCCTAATTGGATAGGCATAGAGTCTAACTATACTTTCCCATTTTATCTTAGACCATCATTAAAATAATTGCAGACTTCCCACCCACTTCTAACATATGTGATATTAGCTGTGGTGTCGGATAATGTTTGGAGAGATTAAGGAGTACTGTTTTCATTTGGACAGACAGCTCGCTTGTGCGTGTGAGCAGCATGGTGGTCCAGTGGTTAGCATTGTTGCCTCACAGCAAGAAGGTCCTGTGTTCGAACCCCAGGCCATCCCAGGTCCTTTCTGTGTGGAGTTTGTATGTTCTCCCTATGTCTGCGTGGGTTTCTTCCAGGTGCTCCGGTTTCCTCCCACCATCAAAAAGACATGCATGTTAGGGTTAATACTCCTGTCTGTGTCCCTGACCAAGGCAATGGAAAGAAGAACTGGAGTTGGTCCCCGGGCGCTGCAGCTCCCCACTGCTCCTATACAATAGGATGGGTTAGATATAGAGAACACATTTCATTGTAACCTACAATGACAAAATAAAGTGGCTTTCTCTTTCTTTTTCTTCATTGGCTCTGACCTGACATAATGTGCAGTCATCCCCAGACAGGTGCCCTGTTTGCTCAGTCTGGTTGACTGCCTGTCTAGCTTCACGGTTTCATCTACTAAAGTAAACCTCAGCTGTGCATACAACCCCCCCCCCCAAAAAAAAGTTTTAATAAATTGTATTTACCCAATTTCCCCTCGGGGATGAATAAAGTATTCTGATTCTGATAACCCTTAGAGCCCAACAGACACAATTTGCATCCAAATTCACATCCCTTGTTCTCAGTTGAATCGCTTATGAAGTATTTATTGCAGCGAGGTAGAGCACATATCAAATGAAACAGCATGACTTGAGCTTTCCAACGATGCTAGTAGTATCTCTATGTGAAGAAGCGTTGTGAGAAATATAATTTTGAATTTACATCAAATTTAATCCTAGCTGCAATCTGCATACAGCTCTGCGTGCATCTCCACACCCATGAGTCTTGTTTGAATCACTTGTGAGCTTGTCATTGCATAGACATGGAAAAAGAACAGATGCGGAGCTTTGCAATGATGCTAGTCACATATTTATACATACCGAAGTAATCACGTTATGAAGACAGATCACACTTCTGCAAATTACCTCTGCATATAGTCCCTTGTTCTTTATTTTCTTTATGTTATTTGCATCCAATTTACACAGTTACATTTCACTTACTTATTTTCAACTGTGCAGGATGTATATAAGTATTGTATGTTTATCTGTTTCAAATAAAGCATATTCTTCATCCAGCGATTCAGTGAGGTACTAAGCACATATTAGTTCTAGTTACTAAGTCGTAAAGTATCCCACCATCATGGCTCTTGTATTGCCAGATTCCAGATAATCTCCCCTGTACAATGATGTAAAAATATCGCCACTGCCAGCATTTTATGGTGCGATATATGTAAAAACATAATGCCGTAGATGCAGTCCTTTTTTTTCCTTGGTAGAAAGGCGAATATAAAAAAATCTGTAAGTATTATCATATGAGATGATGGAAGATCTGGATAGCCTAGACTAGAAACATGGCTAGTCTTTATAATGACCAAGTTAAGAGCTTAAAAATTAAGGTAGTGAAATGACAATGAAAATAGCCTAGGGTCAATATACACTACCGTTCAAAAGTTTGGGATCACCCAAACAATTTCGTGTTTTCCATGAAAAGTCACACTTATTCACCACCATATGTTGTGAAATGAATAGAAAATAGAGTCAAGACATTGACAAGGTTACAAATAATGATTTGTATTTGAAATAAGATTTTTTTTACATCAAACTTTGCTTTCGTCAAAGAATCCTCCATTTGCAGCAATTACAGCATTGCAGACCTTTGGCATTCTAGCTGTTAATTTGTTGAGGTAATCTGGAGAAATTGCACCCCACGCTTCCAGAAGCAGCTCCCACAAGTTGGATTGGTTGGATGGGCACTTCTTTGAGCAGATTGAGTTTCTGGAGCATCACATTTGTAGGGTCAATTAAATGCTCAAAATGGCCAGAAAAAGAGAACTTTCATCTGAAACTCGACAGTCTATTCTTGTTCTTAGAAATGAAGGCTATTCCATGCGAGAAATTGCTAAGAAATTGAAGATTTCCTACACCGGTGTGTACTACTCCCTTCAGAGGACAGCACAAACAGGCTCTAACAGGTACTATTTAATGAAGATGCCAGTTGGGGACCTGTGAGGCGTCTGTTTCTCAAACTAGAGACTCTAATGTACTTATCTTCTTGCTCAGTTGTGCAACGCGGCCTCCCACTTCTTTTTCTACTCTGGTTAGAGCCTGTTTGTGCTGTCCTCTGAAGGGAGTAGTACACACCGGTGTAGGAAATCTTCAATTTCTTAGCAATTTCTCGCATGGAATAGCCTTCATTTCTAAGAACAAGAATAGACTGTCGAGTTTCAGATGAAAGTTCTCTTTTTCTGGCCATTTTGAGCGTTTAATTGACCCCACAAATGTGATGCTCCAGAAACTCAATCTGCTCAAAGAAGTGCCCATCCAACCAATCCAACTTGTGGGAGCTGCTTCTGGAAGCGTGGGGTGCAATTTCTCCAGATTACCTCAACAAATTAACAGCTAGAATGCCAAAGGTCTGCAATGCTGTAATTGCTGCAAATGGAGGATTCTTTGACGAAAGCAAAGTTTGATGTAAAAAAAATCTTATTTCAAATACAAATCATTATTTCTAACCTTGTCAATGTCTTGACTCTATTTTCTATTCATTTCACAACATATGGTGGTGAATAAGTGTGACTTTTCATGGAAAACACAAAATTGTTTGGGTGATCCCAAACTTTTGAACGGTAGTGTATGTACAAGTGAGGACACAAAAATACAAGAGGTCTTATCACATCAGGTCTCAAATCACACCTTTCAAGACTTTCTTTTTGCACGATTGCAGTTGTAGATTTAATGAACATGCTTTACCAAATGGAAATATCTTTAAAGCCTTCTATATTGGGCGTTTTTGTTTTTTCTCCTTTCTCTCTTAAATCGTTCTTGCGGTGTGGGATGGATTCAGAATAAAGGAATGGGACATTTCCTCTGCTAAAGGACAGTAGTCAGGAAGTTTGATTCCTCCCTATCTGATGTTTCCATTGTACTGTATCCACCTTTTCAGTTGTATAGCCAGTGAAAGACTGCTGCTCACTGAAAATAATAATAATAATAATAATAACATATATTATTATTGTGCCCTATAGTGCCTCAGGTCCATAGTTTGGACCCGGCTCTACAGGATGTAAAACAGGGAACGTGAAAGAAGTAATAATAATACATTTTATTTGTGGGTGCCTTTCAGAGCACTCAAGGACACCTTACAGAACACAGTTAAAAAAACAAAACAAGCAGCACTGTATCAGACAGCATAAAATCAAAACTAAGCAGGGTAGACAATAAAAAGTTAATACAACAGATAAGTTTAAAATCATCATCAGCGCAAAACTCAATGAAGCATGGATCAGCTGTTTTAAAAAAGCTATTTTACCACTGGTTTACTCCTCTCTTTTTCTGGTGTTGACAGATTGTAAACCTGAGGGTGTCCGGGTAGCATAGCAGCCTATTCTGTTGCCTACCAACACGGGGATGTCCTGTTTGAATCCCTGTGTTACCTCTGGCTTGGTCGGGCATCCCTACAGGCACAATTGGTCGTGTTTGCGGGTGGGAAGCCGGATGTGGGTATGTGTCCTAGTCGCTGCACTAGCACCTCCTCTGGTTGGTCGGGGCGCCTATTCGGGGGGGGGGCAGACTGGGTGGACTAGTATGATCCTCCCACGCGCTACGTCCCCCTGGCGAAACTCCCCACTGTCAGGTGAAAAAAAGCAGCTGGTGACTCCACATGTATCGGAGGAGGCATGTGGTAGTCTGCAGCCCTCCCCGGATTGGCAGAGCGGGTGGAGTTCGACCGGGACGGCTCAGAAGAGTGAGGTAATTGGCTAAGTACAGTTGGGTAGAAAAGGGGGGGGGGATTGTAAACTTGACACATACACAGGCCTACATGAAGAAACAGTCAACAAGAATGGGGAAAAAAAGCATTGGACATGTTGCCACACTAGTTGGTATTAGAAACTGGTATGGGATTTGTGTTTCATGTCCTCCCCTTTCTCTCTTTCAACCCCATTCTTCCTGTAACTCTAAACCTTCCTGTCTAATAAAGGCAAAATTTCCCCAATACACAAAATAACAGCAGAGCCCAAAGAAAATTATAATATATTCTGCTGTATGGCCCCAGTTGATGTCAATGAAAACAGTCCATTTGGTCTCATCCAGTTCCCGCTGCTTTAAAACATCGGGTTTAACCAGTGGTACAATGTTAAACAACACAGCAGATGGACCAAACATATGTGTGTGTGTGTGTGTGTGTGTGTTTGCCACCAGCACGGAGCATCACAAGAAGATTTCATCCGGGGGAGCCGGGAAAAGAATGTGCGAGATGTCGTGTATGACATTGCCAGTCAAGCCCATGTGCACCTACAACATGTATGTACAAAAGTAAAGTGCAACACAGAACCTTTTGCTCTTATCTTACTACATATTATATATATATATATAAGGCAAGAGTCTATGTTTGTATGTTCACTTAAAACTCCAGAAATACTCATTGTAGAACAAAAAGAAAGGTATCTTTAGAATCAGCACTTTCCAAGGATTGTACGGTTCAGAAAATATTTCAAAAACCCAAGTAAACATTTGATTTATTTGCGAAATTGAGTTTATTTTGTGGCAATTTGCGTTGGCAGCGGCAGTGGTGGTGGCGGCAGCGGATTTACGGCAATTAATACACACATTGGCAAAGCAGCTTGATTCATGGATTGAAAATTATGACATTTGATAATTTTCATTAATAAGATTCGTTTATTTGACATTCGTTTATCACATTTATCATATAAATTATCCTATATTTCATCATCGATCATATCGTAAAGATCAGATCGTGTTGGTTGTTTTGGTGAGAATACAAGACTGTGCGCATTTTGTACATTTTTTCGGCATACATTGTTAGACCAAAGTAGATTAGGACATAGATAACTGGCCAAATGAATGAAAAAGACATTTCTCATTTCAGAATGTCATTAAGAAATTAATCAGAGTTGTTGCTCTGTGACAGACGTAGCTGACATGCATGTAGGCAACTCTCAAAAATTAGGTGCCTTGCTTAAGGGCAACTTGCTAGTGATTGACATCTTGGGTATCAAACCTTACAGTTGACCCTACAATTTACTGAACAATTTCTCACCCACAAGCCACGGAGATAATATTGTAGAATTTCCACTGTTCCACATATCTAAAAAAGACTTAAAAAACAGAGACTATGCAAATATATAAAGAAGACATAAATTGGAAAATGTTTAAAAGGGAAAATTGTTAATGTCAAAATCTTTTATATTTGCCAAGTATCTGCATTTGAGAGAGAATTTGACTAAGTGCTGTGCTCTGACATTAATAATAATAATAATAATATGAGTAAGAAAGTAGATAAAAGGAGAACAGCTGGAGATTAAAATGTGTGCAAAATGTAAAAAAAACATAGACAAACGCTAGTACACAGAAGTGTGTCTATTAGGAAGTAATTTCAATTACTGATACTGACCTAGTAAGGCTGTAGGGTCCTCGGGCAGGGCGTTTGGGTCTAGGGGCCCTGCGAGGTTTGAGTCATTTTGGGCTGTAGGACAGTCGGGGGGGCTGAGGATTTGGAGGGAACAGGACTGTTTCAGAAATGGTTAATTGGGTTGTGTGTTTGAGTTTGTTTTTTTCCCCCCAATCTCCTCAGGCACGTTCATTCAGCAAGGACGTCCCAGTGGCTGCCACACCAGCTTTTCTCCAAACGGTAGGTCACCGAACAACTATCAAAACACTCTCGGGGCTGGCTTAACTAAACACGATGCTCAGTACCATTTCTATGTTTAAAGATCCTCTTTACTGCGCGTTTCCATTTTGAGAGGGTGTTGACTCAGATTGCTGATTAAAATGGGCACAGTCACAGCTTGTTCATTTAACTTCAAGTGGTGCCATTTACAGACACAGCAGTGTGACATGCAGGCAGATTTCACCATTGTGAAAGCTAAAATGTGGCAGAAGCCATAAAATGCAGCTCAGAGGGGAGTATGATCGCTGCAGGATTCACACTGTGGGCTCCAGGTTATGTTTGAGTTGGTCCAGTAAACCTGGAAATTACATAGCTTTGCAAAGCCTGTGACTTATTATTTTCTCCTCTGAAAGCAGTGCTCTATTTAAAAACACCCAAACCTTTCAAAAATGTGCTGTATTTTATCAGCCGTCACACCAATCTGCTTTGTCACAGCATAGTTACGTATATAAAGAGTTTTTTGGCAGTATCGAATCAGAAGACCCTGAAAAACATAGGCAATAACAAGAACATTTTTCTTTCCATTCTGCAGGGCAAAGTTACATTTTTAACCTGAGAAAATGGATCAGAGACTGTTTAACTTGCGAGCACTAATACCACTGCAGTTTATTAGCAAATCTGGGATCTGATCCAATCCAGTAGTAGCCAGGTGTAAACACATACAGCATGTCGGCATTAGAAAGAAAGTGCCACCCAGCAGCAGCGACTGGGACGGTTCGGAAGAGTGGGGTAATTGGCCGGGTACAATTGGGGAGAAAAAAAGGGGGGGGGGTACTGTTTCGGCAAACGACTTGCTGCTCATGTTGTTCCTGAGAAGTTAAAAAATAAAGTCAACAAAAATAATTGATGCTTCTTTCATTTGACCATTTTTTGGATGACAATAGACAGACCTGCCATCCTTCCATCCAATTGCTTTTCTTAGCATGTGCAAAAATGAGATCTGATCAAACACAACCACAATGTGTACAAACACCAGGTGTTAATAAATGCAAAGAACAGGATGGGACTGGTCATTATCCAGATAACAGATCCATGTCACGTGATAATACCAGATGTAAACAGGATTACGAGACCTAAGGGTCAGTCAGCATAGGGATGATGTAACACAATCGTTTCAACAATGCCGGAAATCTGCTACATAGCAGCTGTAATCTCTAAGGGGAGAGAGGCTGAGCGAGAACGAGAAAGATGAGAGAGAAATGTAAATCACAACAGCCTCTCCCCCTTGTGCTCCACCTGTCCTGCCTGGTTTCCAGAAAACGTGAGGCTGTCTTGGTGGGCTTTGGGCTGTCTATAAATACATGACCAAGAAGCACTGTGCTCCCCTGTCATCTCTACACATTAAAGGCTTCCTCCTCTCACTCCTCTTCCCACTGTGCAATTATGCTTCTTTTTACACTGGGAAGGCGCCAATCGGTGTGTGTTTGTGTGTCAGACTGTGCGTGCGTTCATATGTGCTTGTGTGGTTGTGTGTGTTTTGAGAGGTCCTCCCAAGTGTGAAGTTGCCACCTGGGTCTGCATTACTTTGCTGTGTCTGTGTGTAAGTGTCTGTGTGACTTTATTTGTATGGCTTTGTGCGGGTGTCACTAAGCAAGTGTCTGTGAATTTGCATGGACACGCGCGTGCGCACACATATACACACACGTGTGTGTGAGTGACACTATTCCACCTCAGTGTGTTTCCCCACGTGAGAAACCCCTCATGGCCTCACACGTGTTCTCTCCATACTGAAAACTTAATAATTCAACAAGCAATTCTGCATTCAGCTTAAGCATGCAATGTGCTTCTGAAACAGCAGGAATCACGGTCCAAAGTCTCTTCGTCTCTTGGTTTAATCCCCGTGGGAACTGAAACAGACAAGTAAGCTCCTGTAAACCAGTTCATATGGTCCTGAAAATCCTGGAACAGTTGTGAAATAACAAAAATTGAAATACCCAGTCCCGGGAAAATCATATAGAATTCTGATTTTCTTTGTTCTTCAAATCTCTGAAGATTTGGGAAAGTCATAGAAATTTTATTTGGAATTCAGGTCTTCTTATATGAATTTCTTTTTTTTTTGGGGGGGGGGGGGTCATCCTTTTTCTCCCAGTTGTACTTGGCTAACTCAACTCTTCTGAGCTGTCCCGGTCACTGCTCCACCCCCTCTGCCGGTCCGGGGAAGGCTGCAGACTACCACATGCCTCCTCCGATACATGTGGAGTTGTCAGCTGCTTCTTTTCATCTGATGGTGGAGTTAAAGCAGGGGAGCATAGCATGTGGGAGGATCACGCTATTCTCCCCAGTTCCCCCTCCCCCCTGAACAGGCGCCCCGACCAACCAGAGGAGGCACTAGTACAGTGACCAGGACACATACCAACATCTGGCTTCCCACTCGCAGACATGGCCAATTGTGTCTGTAGGGACGCCCGACAAGCCGGAGGTAATGGGGATTCGAACCGGCGATCCCCATGTTAATAGGCAACGTCTATTCCGAGTTTCTTAATCGGCTCACTATCTGAGTCGGTGATCTGTTTGATCAAGGGCCATATCCTGCCATGGGTATCACCCCGTTTTAGATTTGCTGAATTGGCTGCCTCTGAGTTTTATAGAATTGACTGCTGGGATAGGCTCCAGCATCCCCGAGACCCTGACAGCAGGATAAGCAGTTTGGATAATGGATGGATGGATGGATTTTCATGAATAAAGTGATGTCTTTCAAGACACGGAGAGAGACATACCTGAACTTTTAACACCTTTTGAGTCAGTGCACAGCCTGAGCTCTTCAGGCCAGCTCCCTCTTGTATTAATAAAAGTCTAGACTCAGGTCTGTGGGTGATCATCCCTTTGACATCAGACTAATCTCTTCATCCTCATCTTTCAGATCGCTTTTGAAAACTCATTTTACACTTGCTTTTTTTTCTAATGTTCTCTTTCTAATATTTTATTCTCATTTTATTGTTTGTGTTCTTCTGTTTATCATATTTATATTATGCTTTTTAAACGGATGATTCGCTGTGGCAACCCCTAACGAGAGCAGCCGAAAGTAGTAGATAGAATATTATGCTTTTTAAATGCGTTGTGTCTACATTTTGAAATTTATTTATTAGGTATATTCCTATTCAATACAGGAGTCTTTTTTTAATGTTTGGTCTATTCTGCGTCACAGCTTACTATTTATCGTTCTTCCTCTGTGGTGTCTTCTTGTCTCAGGTGGTGTTGGAGGACTACCTCCAGAGAGTGAGGAAGGTGGACTTCGATGTGTTTCACCCAAGCCTGCAAAACAGAAACCCCCTCCTCCCCATCCAGCTGTACCTCCGCTCCTGGAAGAGGAGCTACTGATGACAGCAAAGTCTCCCTCTGCTCCCTTATTTCAGTTCACACAAAGGATCCCAAGGCTACAGCCTTCAAGTTCAGAGAGATGAATCCTCCTCAAACCTTGCCTTAACATTGGGTCCCCGAAGGAATACAGGCTTGTTTTGGAGCGCTGCACTGCTGCTGAAGTCATAAAGAAAAAAAGAAATGAGGTGAAGGGACCGGTGATGTCAACTGTGATATTGACTGTCAGCCAGTGACTGCCTTGAGTGTGTGCTGACATGGTGGGGTGACTTATCTGAGAGAACAGAGGTTTCCCACGGCATAAGAATCATGTTGTACCCGTACTGAACCTACCACAGCTATGGTGCAGTATCACGTCTCTGCAGTTATCCATTAGAATATGGCATCTGCGTACATGTACTAAACCAAACTGCACAAAATACCTTTAGGCAATCAAAAAAATACACACCAATAATAGAAGTCAATAGTTGTAAAGTGATAATCAAACTGCCAATATAGTTATTAAACTAATGTGAAGTAAACTCATTTTGTAAGTGCAGTCTTTTTCTTCTTGATTTTTGTGATTCTACTTTCCTCTGTGACATTTTCATATAACTCATCCTGGCATACAGTGAGGTTAGGATAGTGAATCCCCTGAGAAGCTAGTCTAATGGGAAGGACATACTCTGTTCTTTTAAAAGCTGCTGTCAATTTGCCATTGGGCAAGAAATTTTATCTCCATGGCTGTGGTAAAGCTGCTCATTAGCCAACATTTAAAAGCTGGACATGTCGGGCAGTTCCCAGCATCCAACGCTACAAAGCTGTGCTTTAAGAGGCAGCTTCTAACAGAAAACTGCAAATGGGCTGTCATTTAGGGCTGGTGCAAGGCAAACGCTGGCTGATCAGCAATTTCCCCAGGCGCAAGGTTTTCCCCACCCATGCCCATTTGGTAATTTTGTGGTCCTTAAAGAACCCACCTGCACCAAAATTGATGGGGTGCAGTTGGCTGTGTGTTAATGCATTTCTGATGGCACAGTACAAATTTGGTGTCTATTTTGGCCTGAAATTCTGCACCTGTGTGGCTCAGGCTAAGTCCAAGCACAAACACGGGTGCATTGAGCTATTTTCATGCAGCAGTCTAGGCAAGGATGCACGGGAATGTCTATCCAAATGTGTTTTAATGGATGGTAGCCTATGCATTTCACTCCACTAAAATAAATCACTTAACCAACAGCAACAACTAACTGAATGCAACGTTCTGAATAAGTTATTAGAAAAAAAGATCTCTGTGGGCTGCTGAATTTGATGTGAATCAAGACTGCTTGTACTCATCATGACACATGGAAAATTCAACCTAACTTGGCTAAGTGAATGTCTGTCTGATCCAGACAGATGTATCCACTGTACTACAAACTGTCTATACTAGAGACTGACGTCTAGTTAGGAATTCCTTGGGTGACAAGATTCCTGCAGGAATCAATTTCACTAAAAATCCCACGAGTGGGACAGGATAGGAGAATTTTTTTCACTGAGTCATAGGATCGGGACAGGAGGAAAAATTCACTCCCATGTCAGAGTCTCTTAAACCATTGTCCATTGTCAGTCTCTGTAGGTTTGTGTACAATGTGAGAACACTGAAGGCATTTTGTAAGTTATGTCAGCAAGGCCGTTTGATGTTGATCTTCTTGCATCCTGCTTCAAATTACTTATATTTTGTTTGTCACAATCTATGGAAATGGAGTATATAATTGGAAGAAGGTAGCGGTACAGGGAAAGAATTTCCAGCTGCCAAATTGCATACATCCAAGTTAACCAAGATGGAGTGAGGAGCTGTTCTAATAGACTTTATTCTTCATCTATCAGGAAAATGACAATATGCTACACCACAGCATGTTTACAGGGAATGAGAGGAGCCGATTTGATTGGCCAAGTCTAAGCCCGCACAACTCCACCTATTTATAATGTATTCATCCTAATCCAACTTCCTTTATCTGTTGTGATTGTACAAGGCAGCTCTCAACAGTAGCCAACAGAACTGCAGCCAGTTTTCCAGAAAACAAACAAAGTTTTAAGAGTGGAGGCAGCCGTCAGGTTATGCCCTGTTGGTTTGACCACTTCGTAATGGAGGGCATTAATGAGACTCCCTCTGCTGTGCTGTAATTTAACACTTGTCAGCACAGAGATAATTACCATGGACAAACTTGGGAAACCCTTACTGGCTTTACAAAACACAGGGATTTCATTGTGAATAGACTTGGCCCTCAACAGGAGGCATTAATTGGGCCATACCTTGTCTCCTGTTCATAATTATGGTCTGTGAAATGTAGCATTACAGTGTGAGCACCTCTTCAGAGTAAGCAGTCATTTCTATTTACGTAGGCGGGTCTATGAAATTGTGCATGTACGGTTGGTTTGGTAATACTTTAATCCAAAGTACCTTTTAATCTTTGAGTGGGGAAAGTAGTAGAATTAAAAACAATTCAAGAATACATGCCATTTTAGGCAGATGTGAATCTTAACACTGCATGAATTCATAATAACATAGGAAGTGACGTCAAACTGGAAAGTTATCTGAGGAAACCCAGAAAAGTTGAATCAGTTCATCTGGACACAAGGTTTAGTGGGAGAAATGTTTCATCACTCATCTATGTGACTTCTTCAGTCTCAACTGTATGCAGGTATCCCCACCCTTATAAACAAAACGGTGGCATAACAACCAAAAACAACGATCACTTCATTTCATTTCAGTTTCACATGCAAATTGCCATGACCATTACAATGACCACTTGTACTAGGTTGGGGATACCTGCAGTCAGCTGAGACTGAGTCAATTTCAGTGGTGCTTGAAAGTTTGTGAACCCTTTAGCAATGTCTATTTCTGCATAAATATGACCTAAAACATCATCAGATTTTCACACAAGTCCTAAAAGTACATAAAGAGAACCCAATTAAACAAATGAGACAAAGATATTATACTTGGTCATTTACTTGTAAGGAAAATTATCCAATATTACATATCTGTGAGTGGCAAAGTATGTGAACCTTTGCTTTCAGTATCTGGTGTGACCCCCCCACACACACACATACACTTGTCTAGCAATAACTGCAACTAAACGTTTCCGGTAACTGTTGATCTGTCCTGCACATTGGCTTGGAGGAATTTTAGCCCATTCCTCCATACAGAACAGCTTCAACTCAGGGATGTTGGTGGGTTTCGTCACATGAACTGCTCACTTCAGGTCCTTCCACAACATTTCGATTGGATTAAGGTCAGGACTTTGATTTGGCCATTCCAAAACAGTAACTTTATTCTTCTTTTAACCATTCTTTGGTAGAACTACTTGTGTGCTTAGGGTCATTGTCTTGCTGCATGACCCACGTTCTCTTGAGATTCAGTTCATGGACAGATGTGCTGACATTTTCCTTAAGAATTCGCTGGTATAATTCAGAATTCATTGTTTCATTAATGATGGCAAGCCATCCTGGCCCAGATGCAGCAAAACAGGCCCAAACCATGAGACTACCACCGCCATGTTTCACAGATGGGATAAGGTTCTTATGCTGGAATGCAGTGTTTTCCTTTCTCCAAACATAAAACTTCTCATTCAAACCAAAAAGTTCTGTTTTGGTCTCATCCATCCACAAAACATTTTTCCAACAGCCTTCTGGCTTGTCCACGTGAACTTTAGCAAACTACAGATGGGTAGTAATGTTCTTTTTGGAGAGCAGTGGCTTTCTCCTTGCAACCCTGCCATGCACACCATTGTTGTTCAGTGTTCTCCTGATGGTGGACTCATGAACATTAACATTAGCCAATGTGAGAGAGGCGTTTAGTTGCTTAGAAGTTACCTTGGGTTCCTTTGTGACCTAGCCGACTATTACACGCCTTGCTCTTGGAGTGATCTTTGATGGTCGACCACTTCTGGGGAGGGTTACAATGGTTTGGAATTTCCTCCATTTGTACACAATCTGTCTGACTGGATTGGTGGAGTCCAAACTCTTTAGAGATGGTTTTGTAACCTTTTCCAGCCTGATGAGCTTTTTCTGAGATCCTCGGAAATCTCCTTTGTTCTTGCCGTGATACACTTCCACAAACATGTGTTGTGAAGATCAGACTTTGATAGATTCCTGTTCTTTAAATAAAACAGGGCACCCACTCACACCTGATTGTCATCCCACTGATTGAAAACACCTGACTCTAATTTCACCTTCAATTTAACTGCTAATCCTAGAGGTTCTCATACTTTTGCCACTCACAGATATGTAATATTGGATAATTTTCCTCAATAAATAAATGACCAAATATAATATTTTTGTCTCATTTGTTTAATTGGGTTCTCATTATCTACTTTTAGGACTTGTGTGAAAATCTGATGATGTTTTAGATCATATTTATGCAGAATTATGAAAATTCTAAAGGGTTCACAAACTTTCAAGCACCACTGTAGATGAGTGATGAAACATTTATCCCATTAAACCTTGTGCCCAGATATGGCACAGTGCTTGCACTGTTGCCTTACTGCAAGAAGGTCCTGGGTTTGATTCCTGCCTGGGATGGGGTTAGCACTGGGGGAGTTTGCATGTTCTCCCAAGGCCTGTCAGTGTGCAGTGGCTGTCTGTGTGTACTCAGCATGTTCTCCCCATACTCAGGTGGGTTATCGCTCAGCCAGGGACCTTTCTGTGTGGAGTTAGCTTAGCATGTTCTCCCCATGCTCCAACATAAAAAAGAACCTCAAAAACATGCAGTACGCTCTCCTGTCCTGTCCCTCACCACGACATGGATGTCCACCTGGAATTGGTCCCCCGGTGCCGAAGGAAAGGGCTGCCCACTGCTCCTGGCTGCCCCTGGAGGAAAGACAGCAGGATGGGAAAATGCAGAAGCCACCACTCCCTGCTTGCATGTGTGTTCTAGTGTGTAGCCGTATGAGGAACAAAGTCTCTATACTGACTCAATTTTTCAGGGACTCTACACTTGGATTATTGAGCATGCATCATGAAATAAACAAGTCCCCTCTTTTTCACCGTGCTAACCCATGACTGTACTGCCCAAATTTGACACCAACCACTTCATCAAGGTTTGCAGATGATACAACAGTAGTGAGTCTTGTCAGCAATAATGATGACTCTGCATACAGGATGGAGGTGGAGCAGCTAATGGCATGGTGCGAATCCCACAACCTCCCCCTGAACTGAAGTACCAGCAGGCACCATCATATGCCGCTGACCATCGATGGTGCAACTGTGGAGAGGGTCAGTAACATCAAGTTCCTGGGAGTGCATCTGGCAGACTACCTGACCTCAACCATTAACACCTTGGCCATCGTTAAAAAGGCCCTACAGCGGCTCCATTCCCTCCAGAGACTTAAAAGGGCAAGCTCCCCATTCCAACCCTCACTACCTTCTACAGGGCACCATTGAAAGCATTCTAACCTACAGTTTCACTCCCTGGTTCAGTAACTGCAAAGTGACCAAACAACACCAGCTGAACAGGATAGTGAAGACAGCTAGCAGGATCATTTGTGCTCCTCTCCCCTTCCTGTTGGAGATTTACCATCAATGCTGTGTTCGCAGAGCCTCCAGCATCATTATGGATCCCCACCACCCTTCTCACAACCTGTTTTCCCTCTTGCCGTCCAGGAAGTACAGGAGCATCTGTGCTAAATCCAGCAGAATGCTAAATAGCTTCTACAAGCAGTCAGGATCAAGCAGTCAGGATCATTAACAAACTGTCCCCACCACGGTCACGCCCCCCTCCATCAGTGCTGGTCACTTGCTGACAAGACACCAGCTGTCAACATTGAACTGAAATGGCACTTTAATGGACTGTGTTGCACTTGAATGGACTGTGTTGCTAACTGTTTGTGCTTTTTTGTTTTGTTCTCTGTTTTTATGTTTTTAGTTGTATTGTTTTTAGTTAATTTTTAGATATATATTTGTATCTTTTCTGTTGCACTGCTGTGGGCTGGGAGAAATGGCATTTCATTTTTTTTTAATGTATGTCCTGTAGCCTTTCCTGCTCGTCCCATCACTTTAGCTCTGTGAGACGCACCTGTTACATTATCCACAAAGCTGATTGTTTGACCTGTTTTCAGCCCTAGGAAGGCTCCTACCCTTATGCCTGTCTGTTGATTATCCTTATGATTGTTACCTTCAGTGACATCTGTATCATTGTCTGTAACACCCCCAGCCTCACCGTCACTGTTCATATCAACATTTATGTCACAATCAGTACCAAGTATGTTCCCACTGTCATTGTTAACAACATCCACATCACTATCAGTAACAGGTACATTCATATTGCCCTCAGTAACATTCTCTCCAGGGTGCTCTAGACACCCACTAGCACTTATGTCACTCTTATCAGCCTTCCGCAGCCTAGCATGATGAACCCTGACATAGGTCCCACCATGGCGTACAAAGATCACCACCCCATCTTGTCCTATCACGACTCCAGGACCTTTCCACTCAACAGTCTGTCCTTTTGTAGAACACCTTGTCCCCAGTTTCATACTTCTCATCTGTTGGACGAAGTTGCTTTCGTAGAGCTCTTCTGATTCTCTCTGAGCACTCTGCCTCTGTGAAAGCTTTCCTTGCTGCATGTAATGCTGTTATGTGCTGTCCCACCCATGCACTCATAGTAGTTCCCTCCAAAGCAGGTGGCTGATCCACTAACACAGAGGGAAGGTTCGGATTCTGTCCAAACACCAGCTGATGTGGGCTGAAGCCATGTACGTTCTGCATTGTGTTCTTTGCCATGAGTGCCCAATCCAGTGCAGTTTTCCAGTCAACTCCGTTGTCAAGTTTTACCTTCAGCATTATCTCTGTGAGCGTTTGGTTATGGCGTTCCAGCAAGCCATTGCTCCATGGACTATAGCCAGCAGTCGTCTTTATCTCGATGTTGAAGTTCTCTGCCATGTCTCTTATTTCCTCATTATTGAACTCGCCGCCATTGTCGCTGAAGAGACGCTCCGGTGGACCATGGACACTGATCCAGGAATGTACAAAGCATTTCACTATCACACTTGGTTTCTTTGAGGTCACAATGCCACCCGCACTGAAGCGTGTGAAGTGATCGATAATGTGCAGGTACCACACATTCGGTTCTAGCTCATGTAAATGTACTGCCACAGTCTCATTGTATCGGGAGGCCATGGGCAGACCAACAGCAGGCTTGGGCTTAGGTTTGCTGTACTTAAGACATATCTCACATTTTCCTACTATCTCTTCTAGAATAGCAGTGCTCTCATCATCAGTGTTTCCAGCATTTATCAGCAGCTTCTTCAGTTTGTCAACTGATGCATGTCCGAATTGCTTGTGAAGTTTCAGTAAAGCGTTGTGTTTTTGTTCCTTAGTCATATTCTCTGTGATGGCCAGGACCACATTCTCATATGTATCGCATGGGGACTCATTATCCATTATGTTCAGACAGTAGTGTCCTGAGGAGGTCATCTCCAGAGCTATCGGTTGCTGAAACATTATTGCTGTATCGTTCTCCAAGTTCAGCACAGCTCCTGCTCTCTTTAGCGACATTTTACTCAGCAGTAAAGGGATGTCAGATGGGACCACTTCTGTTTCTATACAGCATTTTGTTTCTCCTATCTTGGCTGGTATCTTGACCTTTTTTGTCGAATGTCCAACTTGCCCATCCCCAAACTTGAAAGGCTTGCTACTCTCTGTGTTAACTATTTTCTGTAGGTCTTTCTCATTTAGTCGCCCTACATAGTTATTCAGCCATTTTTCACCACAAACAGTCCTTGTGCATGCCGTGTCAACGACAGCTGATCCCAGAGCCTCAACCATTAATATTTCCGTATCCGATTCCTTACAAAACAGCGTTACATTACACTCATCAGGTTCTTCTGTGCATTTATTTTCTTCTGTCACCTTTACATGTTCTTTCTTATGTGGGCAATCTTTCACCCAGTGGAATGTGCTTTGACAGATCCCACACTTTGTTCGTCTTCCATACTTATCAAGTGGATTTGTGCCTGCGAGTGGTCCTCTAGCTTGCACACTTTGGGCTCGTGGGTGCGGTTTTCTTTGATCTGTGTAGTAGGCTGCATCCTGACTCACGTTAATGGCTCCCGCCTTCTGCTCATGTTTTTCTCCGAATATGCGTTTCAGTGCTGACTTCATATCATCAAAAGTGTGCTTACCACATGCAGTCAATGCCAGTTGCTTGTCTTTCACATCAAGACCTGCTGTATCCAGTAGTTTAAACGCCAAAACAGCGTCGGGCAGAACCATCTCGAATTTACGGATCCTGTTGCATTTCTGTTCAAAATCAACAATAAAGTCCACCATCGAGACACCATTTTCCCTCGATATTCGATCAAACTCAGAATAGGCTTCGTAAGCCCGGTCCTTCTCTTCTCTCAAAAAAACCTTGTCAAGTTCCCCAATCAAAGTGGTCATTCCATCATCCTTATTTAGATCTACATTTATTCCTAAAGCAGTATCCCTTGCTCTACCTGTCAACGATAGAGCCACAGCCAACGCTTGCTTTTTCTTGTCCAAGTTCGTCACCCATCTCCATATTTCCACTTCATTTTTCCAGTTTTCATACGGCTTCTTTTCATCAAATCCCTCCGGGATTTGATGAAGTCATTCGAGGCAGCCATCCTCTGCTACCAATGTTAGTTTCAAATAAGACAACTGTACTTATTTAACTGAGTTTTATTTGCGCTCTCAACAGCAAGTGGCCACAGCCTACCAAACATTTCAACAAGTGCCTTTTACTAGCAGCGCGCCTTCCTCCTAACAGCAGGGTTACCTCAAAGACTGCAGTAGAAGTGACTAACAAAACAGGCTACCGTATTAACTGTATTATAGGCACCACCAAAAGTTAACTTAACAAACTTCACAGTATGCAGACACATAATGTGACAATAAACTAAATCTTGAATTATTTAAGTAAAAGGACATTTAAAGGGCTACTGTGGATAAATGCTTTTTAGCTTTTATGTTAGTGGTTGTTTTATGGTGATGAAAGCCAGGAGATTATCATTTCCCAGCCACCTTGTTTTTTGAATAGTTTTAGTGTATTTGGTACCTCTACTACTACTTTCGGCTGCTCCCGTTAGGGGTCGCCACAGTAGATCATCCATTTCCATTTCTTCCTCTCTTCCACATCTTCCTCTGTCACACCAGGCACCTGCATGTCTTCCCTCACCACATCCATAAACCTCCTCTTTGGCCTTCCTCTTTTTCTCTTCCCTGGCAGCTCCATATTCAGCATCCTTCTCCCAATATATCCAGCATCTCTTCTCCACACATGTCCAAGCCATCTCAATCTTGCCTCTCTTGCTTTGTCTCCAAACCATCCAACTTGAGCTGCCCCTCTAATATAATCATTCCTAATCCTGTCCTTCTTCGTCACTCCCAATGAAAATCTTGGCGTCTTCAACTCTGCCACCTCCAGCTCCACCTCCTGTCTTTTCATCAGTGCCACTGTCTCCAAACCATATAACATAGCTGGTCTCACAACCATCTTATAAACTTTCCCTTTAACTCTTTCTGGTACCCTTCTGTCGCAAATCACTCCTGACACTCTTCTCCACCCACTCCACCCTGCCTGCACTCATTTCTTCACCTCTCTCCTGCACTCCCCGTTACTTTGGACAGTTGACCCCAAGTATTTAAACTCATATGCCTTCGTCACCTCCACTCCTTGCATCCTGACCATTCCACTGTCCTCCCTCTCGTTCATGGATAAATATTCCGTCTTGCTCCTACTGACTTTCATTCCTCTTCTCTCCAGTGCATACCTCCACCTCTCCAGGCTCTCCTCAGCCTGCACCCTACTCTCGCTACAGATCACAATGTCCTCCGCGAACATCATCATCCATGGAGACTCCTGCCTGATCTTGCCCGTCAACCTGTCCATCACCATTGCAAACAAGAAAGGGCTCAGAGCTGATCCTTGATGTAATCCGACCTCCACCTTGAACCCATCTGTCATTCCAACCGCACATCTCACCTTGTCACACTTCCCTCGTACATATCTTGCACCACTCCTACATACTTCTCTGAAACTCCCGACTTCCTCATACAATACCACGCCTCTTCTCTCAGCACCCTATTGTATACTTTCTCTAAATCTACAAAGACACAATGTAACTCCTTCTGGCCTTCTCTATATTTTAGTGTATTTGGTACCACTGGGAACAAAATCCCTGACCCTGACAGTTGCACAAGCTCTACTGACAAATCAATTTTTCTTCCGATGGGAATTGATTTTTTTCTCTTTGTGCTACAAGTTTTCTTTTCTGCACTGTGTAGCTTTACTTTTTTGCAATGTCATAATTCACCTGAAAATGGCTTGATGGAAATATAAGCACGTGTGGAAAAAGTGAGTCCTTAAGCACCATTTACCACCCCAGCTGTGGTTTCATTGTGTCATCTAAATCCATGTGTACACAAGTTTCCATCACGATTAAATGGTACCCCTGCTGATTTCACATAACACACTATCGAAAGTGTGAGGCACTAATAAATATAATTAATAAGTATAATGTGCTGGTTAAGTGATTGACTGGAACATTAACCCAGACACTCTTGGTACTCAGAGAAACTGTTTACACAACCAAAACTCCCAATATTAGATTAAATTAATGGTCTTAACATGATTTTTCGAGTTATTTAAATCCTGTTAGGACATTTTGACAACTTTTGTTAATTTTCTCTCCGTCATCTGACAAGGGACCACAACCAGTCAGACTGGCACTCATCTGGTATTGGAGAAACTGTCATTTCAATAATGATAGATACAAAATAATAACTGTGCATTCTTGGGGCAAGTCTGAAACTGTTCTAAGGTTTAAAAGTTTTACTAATATTAATATGGCTGCAACAGAAATCCTTTCTTTGGCCTTAAAAACAGAAAGGAAATGGACATACAGGGAGATTAGGTGTGTGCTCATCCATCATTATCTGCCTTGTTGTATGTAAAGGGGAATATGAGGAGAAGGGTTTTCTGTAAACTAATGTAAACAGCTTAATTGAATAATCTCTCAACAGGATCTAAATCGGGTTATTGTGTGCAGGTAAACAGTCATTTGGATGCATTTACATGCACACTAGTATTCTGAGTTTGCCCTGATTAGGTAAATACTGAGATTATTGAAATGGTCATGTGACCGCCTTTATCTGATTCCCAAAATCGGGTGAGGTCTTAATCAGTGTATTGAAAACCCATTTAAGATCCCCGGACTTACTTTTGGTTTGTGAAACTGCCCATGTCATGGGGAAGCTGCATTTCTCTGATGACAATAAACACAACTGGCAGGCTACCGAAGAGGTCAAGCTGATGATGATGGCATCTGTGGCGTTGTTAGCTCTTTGTGTAGTAACACCAAAAATAAAACTACACTGATAGAGGTCCACTGCTCATGCTAAAAAGAAAGATCAAGGGAAATGGTAAATGTGTCAGCGTATACAGCAATTGTGCAAAGAATCATGTACATGCGGCTACATGATGCAGAGAAATTGCATTGCCAATATCCGTGTACACAATAATTGACATATTGGCATAAAATTGATAACTGCCAGTTATCAGATTCCTCATTTGCATGTGAACGTACTTATTAGCACATAGTTGGGATTAACTTGTATGCTACATTTAACCATAGCCCGATTTGGAGAATCGGTTACACCTCAGGCTGAGACGGACTGAAGTACAGCTTTACTTTGACAGGAAGCTGCCAAAGTAAAGCTGTCGTCAGACATAAAAGATTTGCAGTTGAGTAATTTAGTCCCTAACCTGAGATAAAAGTGATGTCAAACTTGATTCATCTCCTGTATCAGACAGTCCTCTGCAGACCAGGCAATTGACAGACGAAATTTGTCTCTGAAATTCCATGGCTGTAATTAAGCCCCCCCCCCCCCCCAACAAGCCCTGAGAAAGACCCAGGGAGGGTTATACAACTGTTAAAATGTTTTTTTCTTCCGGAACAAGTAATTGGTGTCCTGAAGGGGAGGTTCAATTTTCTTGATGGGGCACTTCTACTGCAGTTGGTGAAATCTCTGGGAGACGAGCTGGAGAAAAGAAACAATAACTATTGATAAAATGAATGGAAAGTCAAATGACACAAGTATCGCCTGTGACGCAAACAGGAAGCACCCGACTATGGCCGGACTCGATGAAGCAGCAATAATTGGCAACGCTGTCTTCGGGAGGGGGGCGGAGTCGGCTTGTGTTCATCACATGAATGCGTATCTGTGTCTGTCGGAAAAAGCAGTGGTTCGGCCTGGATTCGCCTTGTCATGGAAGTGGCGAGGCGTCTCCTCCGTGACTGCTGGCCGGAGAGATGCAGTTGGCGAATGCATGCAGTACGAGGGTGGGAGTTTGAACTAAAATAGGGATCGATTGGCCACTAAATTGGGAGAAAAAGGGAAAAAATCAGAATTTTTTTTTTTTTTAAAACAGGAAGCACCAGCTAAGACCTGTCAAACATGAAAGGCGGTTTATTTAAACAGCTCTGCAAAATCAGCAACCTCCCCAATAGAAAATATCTGTCAGCAAGAGTGTTGAGGCCTGGGAATAGAACATTGTCCTGAAAATTCACAGCTCCTCAAGTTGATACCGCAGCAATTCGAGGCTAGAAGTTGCCATCTGGGATTTTATTTTGAAATTGTGCCAACATTGGCCTTCATGCTTTCCTTTGTAGAATTTGCACACCTCTCAAATAAATGGTGTCCCTTTATTTAATTCAATAAGATTTTTTTTTGGTATTTTGATGATTTTATACTTATCTGTTGTATTAACTTTTTATTGTCTACCCTAATTTGTTTTGATTTTATGCTGTCTGATACAGTGCTGCTTGTTTTTAAATGTGTTCTGTAAGACATTGTTACAATCAAAAGCATCTGACTCGTAATAATACTATTCAAGTGTCTAGGGTTAATCATTATAGGGTAAATCCCTATAATTTCCATTCCAGAAATCCTGTAACTGGGCACAGATGTCTCCTGACCCATAGTTTTGAGAAGAACTTTCATTTTCTTTCCACCGGTGTTTAACTCGACCATTAATTCCTCTGTGCAAAAGGCTGCAGTGCTTCCGGGGTCAAGGAAAGCATACATCTGCACAACTTTGGTGTCTTTGCACAATTTCAATTGAACAGGCATGATAGACAGCTTGCATTCATTATTACCGACCCCAGTATGGCTGCCAGCATCCAGGGAAACGAGACTTGACATGGCTGATTCTCTAGATTCTATCTTGGTAATCTGAGATTGCATTCTATCTTTCGTGTCAATGTGCAGAATGCTGGGGTGATTTTGATGGCAAGTCTGACAAGTCATTAGGTTTTTACAATTTTTGCCCATATGCCCTTTTCCCAAACATCCAAATCAGACCTTTATTTCCCATGAACTCCACTTTCTCTTTGTTGGGTCTCTGCTTAAGGGTTCCACAAAACTCCAAAGTGTGGCCTTAGCAGCAATATAAGCAGGGCTTCCCAAGAGTGCTTGAAGATTCTTGGTGTTTCTCCTTTTGGTTGACCTTTGGTTTGCTTTCAATATGCTCTGACACTGCTGCAACAGTAGTAGCAAAACTACCCCCCCCCCCACTGGCTGGTCTTAAGGGGGGTCTTTGTGTTGGTATTTTTGCTTTTAACATTCCTTTGTTATCAGTCAGGTCTTGTATGTCACCAAAAATGGGATCCAAAACAACTCGTGACTGTCTTTCCACAAACTGAACAAGGTCTTTCAACTTTGCTCGCCTTCTGCTGTTTTCTCGAATGTCACTGACAATGGTTCTCCACTTGTCTCAAAGCTTAAAAGGCAACTTGGATATGATTGTCCTTTAGTAAGATGGCGTTTCCAGCTCTTCCATGAAATGGACTTCTTTCATTGTATTAAAGCAGCTCTGCAGAAACAGCGCATAAGATCTTAACGCTGGCCCATCCTCTGCTTTTATTGAAGGCCAATTCAGGAGTTTATCCATATGTGTTGCTGTTAGCTTCATGTCATTGCCAAAGTGCCATTCAGGTTGCTCCTTTGCTTCTCTGAACCCCCTCTTTGGGTCCATATGCAGGAAGCTATGAACCAATTGTCTGGGTGCTACCTTTGTGTATTGTTCCAAATAGAACAATTTATCTTGCACATTGTCCATTTTGTATTCCATTCCTTGTTCAAAAGCATTGATAAATGATCAGTACTGCAGAGCATCCCCACCAAATACAGGAATTTCTCTGGCAGGAAGAAGAGATGATTGTTGTTGCTTAACCAGCATTGCAGTTATTTAATTTTGTCTCCTCATGACATCAGTGAGACCCCTTTCTTCACTTTTATTTGAGTCTCCAACTCCTTGGTAATGATTCAAGTGTTTGCTTTTGAATTTTGCTTTGCATGGTGTGGCTTGGTGGGGAAACGCTTGCTGCCTCAGAGGTTTGAGGTTTTTGAGCCTTTTGAGTTGTTGCTGGAGCTATGTACTCAGTAGATGTTCCAGAAATTTCCAACTGGTGTTCTGGCGTTTTCATTTCTGATTTTAGCATCCTTGGTGATGATGGTGGTAGTTGTGCAGGCCCAGTGTGCAAGGATCCAGACTCCATGAAAACATTTATTTTGGCTTCTGCAGCAGCCAAATCAGCCTCCATGGCGAGCTTATCCTTCCTTGCCTTAAGGTGGGTTTCCTCCATGTCCAGAGCATGCTTCATTTCCGATGCTTGAGCTTTTGCCATCAGAGCAGCACATTCTGCTTTAGCCTTTAAACAAGCAGAAGATGCACTGGGGGCCTTGCTGCTGGAGGATTTGCTATGCGCCTTGCTTGAGGCTTTTTGGGACACACTTTCTTCCACCACCATCCCCCATCCAATGGCTAATTCACCTTTTCTTCCTCTTGCTCCTCATCCCCATCCATCCATTTTTTAACACCATTTAAGAAGTCTCTGAAAAAGATTAATTTTGGTTCATATCAATCCATATGATCCGCCTCTTTTTCCTCTTGGTTTGAAAGATCTTGTACAGCCACTTGCAAATCCATGAACTCCGCCAAATATTGAAAGCCACAACATGTTTACCTATAGAGTCTTTATTTTCCCGTTTACAGTAAGGCATTGAGCTCATTGCGTTTCCGCGTTAGAACGCAAAGCTTCCTCCTGCGCGATGCACTTGTTGATCAGTGTGCCTCATCCGCATTCCCAGTGACAGACATTGGATCACGATATATTTTATTCACTTTGCATTAGAACTCGTGGCCGAAAGCGAAAACATCCACACCTTTTATTGGGCGCATAGGAAGCGCCGCTCCCTTATTGCAACTTATTTCGAGCTCGGCGGCTCCACTTCAATCCATATTATGAGCGAAAACCATCTTACTCACAACTCCGCCGATACTGGGCTCTTTTTGAAGGAAATCCACTTTTTCTTCGATCCACATAGTTTCTTCGATCCAAAAAGTCTTTTGACTTTAAATGTGTCGGTTTTTCCACGATAAAAGCCGCGTGCTCTGAAGACGGGGCTAGCGTTGACCCACTTCCAAAAAAACCAAAAACTTTGCCACTCGTCACTTCAAAAATAATTACCTTTATATACAAACTCAAATGTTCCAAACTTGTTTCCAAATTAACATAACAACGAAATGGAGGGAAAAAACACTCATGGCATGAAACGAACTTAAATAGCGGTCAAAAGACATTTAGTGTCCCAACTACTCCCGTCCCACATCACGTGTCCCAAATGACAAACGGGCCGTGTGCAAAGGTGCACGCCAAGCTTCTATCACACCAGAAATCAACGCGATCCATAACAAACAATAATATACCATATACAATAATAAACAAATTCATATAATACACTTCCTTTGAATAAATTTGAAGGAATAACACAGGCGCAAAAGCATTTACCAAAAGCAAACCTTAACGGCTGCGACAGGTGAGTCAAGCCTCCCTGTCTTCCAAGTTTTTCTTGGAAGACAGGGAGGCTTGACTCCGTCAAAAGATTTAATAACGTAAACGTTACTCAGGCCCACCTGGTGATGATATAGACGAGGCTTCATCATCGGTCCCTTGGCCAGGCTCGTCAACAAAGCTCACATCTACGCCACTGACAAAGGTCTATGACCCAAAGGTTCTTCAAGAGCATCAAAATATGGGCATGTCCCTGGATCCGACCCACTCGTGTTGTTATGTCTTTTAGCTTTGTAGTAAAATAGTCTAACTGCTTTTAGCTTTGTAGTAAGCTAGTCTAACTGCTTTCCAGCGGCAGCGAATCTGTTCCACGCTTCTGGTAAAACCCGCCTCGGCCATTTTCGTGGACACCTTTTTAAGGATTTCACCATTTCGATACTTCCTCCCATCTAAGAGATGAAGGATATCCATGTCCTTCATCTCATTTAACATGAAGTTTGTCCCCACGTTGCTCCAAAAATGCTGCTTCCCGCCGCTCCTGCTGCTGCTCGCCATCTTTACGCTGTTAACGCAACCGCTTCCGCTCACGTTCTTCTTCTTGTGTTTTTAAACTACATCCACTTTTAGATATTTACACATGCGCAGATGTAATAAAACGAAAGAAACCAGATTAAGCTGTATACATGCGCTGAATAAACGGATAATTAGGCAAAAAACTAGATGTGTTTATCCGATTTCTTATAATCCGATAATGGTTTATAAATATCGGTTTATGCTGTTTACATGACTACTTGAGTAATCAGGTAACTCCAGAAATCAGATAATGACCGGTTTATTAGTGTGCATGTAAACGTGCTCAGAGTGTCTCTCATGTCTCCCTCACTCTTCGTCAGCCAGTCCTGGCGAATTCTGGGGCTGACGCCAACTTTATGGACATTGAACTTGCCCAAAAATTGAATGTCTCCTCGGCTTCTATCTGATCCTATTTACGGCAGATTATTGTGCAGGATCTCTCATTAACACCTCCCATTCGTCTCACTTTTGATGATGTTCACACTGAACAGCTTGGTTTTCACCTCTATCGGGCCCCCCAACAGCCTCTGATTTTGGGGCACCCCTGGCTGGTCTTTCACAACCCTCACATAAATTGGTCTACTGGTAAGATTATTGAATGGGGAGGTGATTGTTCTCATCGCTACTTCCTGATGGAAGTGACTGTTCCTATTTCTTTGGCTCCTGTGAAAATTCCCGAGAGACATTGTTCTCCCCAGCCGCTCTTCAGCTCCACCTCCTGTTGGTAGTAAAGATCAAGAGACTGATTTCTCTGATCTTTCCGGCGTTCCCTTGTGCTACTGGGATTTAAAGGAGGTCTTTAACAAGTCTAATGCCGAGTCGCTACCTCCACATCGACCTTATGACTGTGCCATAGATCTCCCTTGCCTGATTAAACCTTTTTTGGAGCTTTTACTACCTGTGTCAGTCTGCTTTGTGGGTTCTTCCTCATTGTGACCCTGATAGCCAGCTGTACCGAAGCAGCAAAAGACAGCCCTGTTTAATACTTTTAATTTGTTACAAGAGTGCATCATCTATGCACTCTCGTAACATAAATGATTGTTTATTCGCCGTAGAGAAATGGGAAACCTGGTTTTAAATTGCAGTGTAGTGCTGATGGGAATCACTGGTCTAGATTGTGCGCAACCAGTAGCTTTAGGGCTATACACGACACTGTTTAATGCAAAATAATTATTAAATATGCACTGTTTTGCATGTTTCATTGCAACATGCATTAGGGCGACAAGCACCTGATGGCCCGGGATCTTCAGGATGCTGTTGGTGGAAATCCCTGATGAGGTCCATAATGAACCTGGCGGGGACCCAAGACCTCTCCTCCGGACCGTAGCCCTCCCAGTCCACCAGGCACTGAAAGCCACGCTCTCGACGACGCACAACCAGGAGCTTCCTAACCGTGTACACAGGGCGAAAGCCATGGGCGCAAGTCTATGAACACTGGGATGGCATCCAGCGCTTTACCCCCCCCCTATTGTATTTAGAAATCATGTCAGGACACAGCGCTGTCGCTCGACACAACCGCTACATTGCATTCTTTATTTTGACTGACACAGCATCACAGGCAGACCCGATCAAACAACCCAGAGCCCGCAGGCATCACCAATCGATCCCAGCACAATAGAACAGCACCACATAAAATGCAGCACTGTCGATGTGTGCAGACATAACATCCCCCCCCCCCCCCCGGCAGGATTTCAAACATGAAAGGTTGACACAAAGTCCTCTAGGTGGCCAGAGCGTAAATGTGTGCGAACAGGTCGCGGGGCGGCCTGAGGCTGGGCAGGCCGAGGTGAGGAGGGAGAAGGCAGGGGAAGCTGAGGCCCAGAAATGTCTGGGGCCCGTGTAGGAGCTGCATGAAGCCCCGGGGCGTCTCGCCATGCTGAGGGAATGGCTAAGGTTGTGTCACCAGCTGTGTGTGGCGGAGCTGACACCTTCCGTAGACGACTGGAGTGCCACCGAGTGCCATCGCTGAGGAGGTAAGTGGCTGGGCCCAGCTGACGGGTGACTTGGAGAGGAGAGGACCTGGCACTCGGTGTCTGGCACCCTGGTTCATTTTGACTGGTCAAACCGTTGCTTCATCCGCGTCTGCTGACGAGTGACTGAGGCTCTGACCCCAGAGGGAGGTGCCTGGGGTGTGGAGGGGCGGAGCCTGTCAAGGGGCATGCACAGTTCCCGGCCTAGCATGAGAGAGGCTGGGGAGACGCCTGTGGTCGAGTGCTGTGTGGCCCAATAGTGCAGCAGAGTGTGACGGATGGCCTGCGTGAAAGAGCACCCTTGGGCCATGTGTGCTCTGAGGCCGTTCTTCAGTGACTGGTGAAAACGTTCAACGCCGCCATTGGCCTGGGGGTGGTAGTACGCAGTGCGTATATGACGGATGCCCTTGCTTTCGAGATAAGCAGTGAACTCAGCAGAGACCAGCTGAGGGCCGTTGTCAGTGGTGATGGTCTTTGGGAGGCCCCAGCGAGAGAAAAGAGAGTCCAGGAAGTTGATGATGATCTGTGAGGTCACAGTGCCGGAAGTGGTGAATTCAGGCCATTTTGAGTGTAGATCGTAGGCGACGACCATGAAGCGTTGGTGGTGGGGAACTCCATGGATCTCACCACAAATGTCCAACTGCAGGTGTTCCCAGGGGGCCAGGCGAGAGGTTGCAGGGGTGGGGGAGCCTGGTGGCCAGTCTTGCCACTCACAAGGCAGGCAGAACAGTCCTTTACCAGAGCCTCAATATCTCTGTCTATCCCCGGCCACCACACCAGGTCTCGGCAGCGCTGTTTCAGTTTCACAATGCCCAGGTGGCCTTCATGCGCCATATTCAAAACACGTGCACGGAGAGCAGCTGGGACCACTGTGCAAAACCCACGTGCCATGCAGGTGTCGTTCCAGCAGGAGAGCTCCTGTCTGACTCGGGCGAACGCAGCCAGCTCCTCTGGGACCTTGTGAGGCCAGCCGTTCTGGATGTAGGTGCGGAGCTGGGAGAGGACAGGGTCCTGTTCGGAGGCTGCCCTCAGCTACTGCAGAGAGACAGTGGCCTGAAGGGGTGTGTGTAGCATTTGGACAATGTCCTTTTCCACACAGTCAGTATCCGTCTGTGGAGCTGGGGCTGGAGACAGAGCGAGAGAGCAGGTCGGCGACAACATTGTCTCTGCCTGGGGTGAACTGCAGGCTGAAGTTGTACTGGCAGAGGCGGTCAGACCAGCAGTGCAACCTCAGGGGTTTGTGGCCTGTCCCAGATGTGGACAGCAGCGCTGTCAGGGCCTGGTGATCTGTCCTGAGGGTGAAGGAGCGGCCATAGAGGTAGAGGTGCCACCTTTCACAAGCCCAGATACAGGCTAACGCCTCACGCTCACCCACGGAGTACCGCTGCTCGGTCAGGTTGAGGGCACGGGAGGCGAAGGCGATGGGCTTCTCCACACCGTTCTGGGTTTGAGACAGCACAGCCCCTATCGCTGTGGCTGACGCATCACAGGTCACAAAGGTGGAGCTGGAGATGTCGAAGTGAGCCAACACTGGTGGTGAAGTCAGTTGAGTCTTGAGATCACGCACAGCATCACTGCATGCCTTTGACCACACCCATGGCTCGTCCTTACGCAGCAGCTGGTGCAGGGGGGCTGTGGTCGCAGAGTACTGGGGAAGAAACCTCAGGTAGTAACTTGTCATACCCAGGAAGGAGGCGACCTGGGCGGCCGAGCTGGGCTCAGGGATGGCCTGAATGGCGTCCACGTTGGATTGTAGTGGAGTTACACCGCTCGCTGACAGCCGGAACCCCACGAAGTCGATGGCTGGCACAGAGAGGACACATTTCTCAGCATTGAGAGTTAGCTTGTGCTTGGACAGGGCTGCGAAGACCATGTTGAGGCGCTTGTCGTGGATTTCACTGGTGGGCCCGTGTACCACTATATCGTCCAGATAAATGGCCACGCCCAGTATGCCAGCCAGCACGGAGACCATGATTTTCTGGAAGCAGCTAGGGGCGCAGCTGAGACCGAAAGGCATCCTGGTGTAGCGAAACACTCCTGCATGTGTCACAAAGGCTGTGAGGTTTCGGCTGCTGGGGTGGAGGGGCACCTGTAAGTACCCCTGTCTGAGGTCAAGCTTGGAGAACACCTCAGAGCCATAGAACTGAGCAGTGAGTTCTTCTGAGGTGGGCAGTGGATACTTATCAGGGACCACTGCCTTATTTACTGCACGTAGATCGACGCAGACACGCAGGCCCCCCGACTTCTTCTTAGCCACCACGAGGTTTGAGACCCAAGGTGACGCGTCCACCGGTTCAATGATGCCAGCTTCCAGCAGTTGTTGCAGCTCGGCGGAGACCCCATCACGGAGAGCCAACGGGATGCGGCGCAGTGGTTGGATGACAGATTTCACAGCAGGGTTGAGGAGAGGTTGATGGGCAAAGGCGGAGAGGCAGCCCAGCCCCATAAACAGCGATGGCCACTTCTGCTGCCAAGGTGTGGCAACAGTCAGGATTGCTGCCCCCCTTGTGTCTAAGAGGGAGAACCCCAGAGCGGACAACAGGTCCAGGCCCATCAGGTTGGCCCCACGGCGTGCCACATGAAAAACTGCATTGGGCACCAGCTTGGTTCCATAGCGGACAGTCACTTGGAGAGAGCCAACCAGATCGATTTTGGAGTCACCATACCCACAGAGGACAGCTGAGGGTGCGGACAGTGGCAGTGAACCGAAAAATTGACTGTAGGTGTCAACATTCAGGAGAGACACACCTGCACCGGTGTCCAACAGCAGGGGGATGCACACATCATTAATGTTGACTGTGCATGATTTGAATGACACTGGCCCAGAGCTCACCTTGTGAATGACGGCGGTTGAAGACTGGGGGGTGTGGCCCTCTGACCCAGCCGGGGAAGATCGACAGACGTTGGCAAAGGGATTTTGCTTACCGCAGCTACGGCATGTCTGGCCACGGGCAGGGCAGTTCTGAGCCCTTGAAACATGAGACCGAGACCCACAGTTACCACAGGACTGTTGAGGGCGGGGCCGAGAACGCCGTCGTTGCAGTTGCAAGACGTCCCCAGTGGAGTCGGCGCCCGCCTCGCTCTGGCTGGGTTGCGTCCCGAGGGGCAGCCGTGAGTAGAGGGAGGAGTCGTTGGCAGCTTGACTGGAGGTGGCCACTTGCTGTGTATTTAGCACAGCAGCACACTCAGCTGCTCCCTCAACCTGTAGTGCGATGGTAATTGCTCTGGACAGCAGCAGATCGTCTTTTTCCAGCAGGAGTCTCACGCACCTTTGCGTTGTTGGTGTGTTCGATTAGCTGGTCGCGAACCGTCTCGTCCTGAAGCGCGCCAAACTTGCATGAGCTAGCTAGCCCTCGCAAATTAGCTACATACTGCCGCACAGACTCACCAGGCAGTTGGTGTCGCTGACGGAATATAAATCGCCGAAGGAGGGCACTCTGTGGAGCAGCGAAATGGGTGCTCATAAGTCCCACAGCTTCGTCAAAGTTTGTGACGTTCCCCAGAGTCCCGAGCACACGATGACCCTTTGCTCCCAAGCAGTGTAGCAACAGAGCCGTCTTCCTAGCCTGGCTCACGTCGTCGAGCCCTGAGGCGATGATGTAATTTTCAAAACTATGTAGCCAGCGAGTCCATGGTACCGGAGGCTCGCCAGGTAATGCCAGGAAGGGGGCAGGTGGTGGGAGAGAGATATCAGCCATCCTCGTCGCCAATATTGTATTTAGAAATCACGTCAGGACACAGCGCTGCATTCTTTATTTAGACTGACACAGCATCACAGGCAGACCCGATCAAACAACCCAGAGCCCGCAGGCATCACCAATCGATCCCAGCACAACAGAACAGCACCACATCAAATGCAGCACTGTCGATGTGTGCAGACATAACACCCCCCCGTCTATCGGGTTAGTTGTTGTCAGGAAGAGCATCCGACGTAAAATTTTGCCATGGGGATTGACAAGACCATACCGGATCGGTCAAGGCCCGGGTTAACAAGGACCGCCATCGGTGCTGTGCCCTCACAGGGTACCGATGGAAACTGTAAAATGCTCTGTGGCGACCCCTGGGAAACGGGGAACAAGCCGAAAGAAGGCGTTATTAAACATGCGTTATTATTCATTGCACCAAATTCCGGAATGAGCATGTTTAGGACACCGCTGCTGAATCTCGGCGCTTCACACTCTCTACATTGTGTTTGCTATATTTTGTCAACCGGTCCAAAACAATAGATCTGTAAGGACTTGTTTATTAGTTTTCTTTATTTCCTTGCTTCTTTCTTTTAAAATGTCCAGTCCCCTAGCAGCCAAATACCGTGTTTTAGTGCCCTGATGTACAGATGGAAGGAGAGCCTTGATGGTGCCGTCCTTTCTTACCAAAGTTGTGACAACTTAATTCTTGGCTTCAGTCTTCAGGTTTGACATGTTTGCCCACCGTTAAGTAGCTTATGTGGATGAAGACTTTAATTGGATGGATGATTAAGGAAGTCTACACTCTTTATTTATTTCGTACACAATATTTAATTCTGCACAACGTCTTTGTGTCATACTGAATTAACGCACGGCGGCTCAGCCGCTCCACACTTGCACGAAAGCACAGCTCAGACGTCTGTCTGTCTGTCTGTCTGTCTGTCTGTCTGTCTGTCTGTGTAATTCAGTCTGTTTATTTTCCTGTCTGTTTCCTGTCTGTTTTCTCTATGACACACGCGTGTGTGTCAGAGAGAGGGGGACAGAAAGAGAGAGAGAGAATGAATGAATGTACGTGTGTGCCTGTCCGTCTTCACAATGCCTCGCTTCTGTGTGGTTGATGGAGCAGCTTTGCTGCAGGCTGGGATGAGACGTCAGGACAAACTCCACCTGACCAACATAATTATTGATGTAAATTACGGGAGAGCAATAAAGAATATCCAAATATGAGGATGTGTTGTTCAAAATGAAGAAATGGCGCCCACGCACGCGCACGCGCGCGCGCACACACACACACACACACACACACAAATCCTACACACCAGGCACAAAACAAATTTGACTAAATAATTTGATCTGATTGGTTGCCAAGGAGATCCACATCTCCTTTCACGTTGGCTGACAATTAAAATGAGGAAGAGGAACACTTTGAATTTTGCGGCAACTCCTTTATCTTCATCTCAGGCTTTGCATTACTTTCACTGTCGTGAAAAAAATACGAGTAAACGCAGTCATGAATTAAGGTCTGCTCTGGCGTCTGACAACAGGGTCTGTTCGAAGAGAAGAAAAACAAACAAGGATGTCAACTGCTGTAAATACAGGGCGTCCCTGTTGCACCGTTATAGTCTCTCAGGGCTCTGCTCTCATGCTGCTGCACGGCTGGCAGAGACACAAACGCAGGCTGATTGGCAATTTCCTCGGGTGCAAGGTGAACTGTTCCCACCTAAATCCACTTGGTGGATGGAAAGGAACCCATCTGCAACGAGATGCGTGTGGCGGTATAGCTGGGGGTATGTTAATGCACATCTGCAGGTGCAGTACAATTTAGGTGTCCACTTTGGACTGAAATTGCCTTTACGCCTACGCCGGCTCAGACCATGCCTGAGCGGAGACGCAGGTGCCATCATAAGTCTTGGGGGGGGGGGGCGCACGGGAACCTCTATCCAAGGGTGTTTTAATGGATGTTAGCCTATGCATCTGACCCAGTTGCAATAAATCACTAAACCAACAGCAACAACTAACTGAATGCAACGTTCTGACTAAGTTAGTCAGAAAAAAAAAATGCTGATATGTGGCTGTTCAATTTGATGTGAACCGAAGACAGTTTATCACCAGGATGCACAAAACATTCAATCAAACTTGGCAAGGGCGATGTCTGTCTGGTCGAATAGGATGCATCCATCAGTAAAAACTTTCCAAAATTATGTCCATTTTCAATCTCTGTGGGCTTGCGCACAATGAGAAAAACACTGATGGCGATTGGTAAATTATGCCAGCCAGGCTGTGGAATAATGATCCGCGTGCTTTGAATTGTGTATATTTTGTTTGGTCAAAATCTATAGGAACTGAATACATTATTGGAAGATACAGTCCAGTACAGGGGAAGACTTTACTGCCATCAGATATCATACACCCAAGTTAACCTTGGAGGAATGCATTGCTGCTCTAATAGGCTTCCCTATCCATCCATCAGAAAGATGGCAATATGCTGTGCAGCAGGGCATGTAAAGGGTATGAGAGGAGCTGAGCTGATCGGCCAAGTCGAGGCCCGCCCCAACTCCTTCTGTGTATAATGTATTCATCCTACTCCAACCCCTTTATCAACTCTACCACGCTGTGCTATGGTTGCACTTGCATCTCTGGCCACCAAATTAGCATATATATATATATATATATATATATATATATATACATACACACACACATATATATATAAGATATATAATTAGCATATAATATCTATATTAGCATATATATATATCAATATAGATGTAGGAAAAAACGTTTAATACATAGCAGTACAAGCTTGTTTCGTGCGTCGCGCACTCCTCAGCTGCTAACGTGATTCAACAAAGAAAAACACACAGTATACGTTGCCCCGCGCCACGCTCCTAGTTTCCGTGGACAGCAACCAATGAGGAGAAAGCATTTGAACTATTAAAACCAATGGGGTAGGTAGTTATGATGCACAGCAACCACTGATGGGGTAGAAAACATTACAACCAACGGGGTAAGGGGTTGGGGCTTGTTTTACAAAAGCATTGAATTGAATTGAACTGAATTGAATTGAATTGGACTCAGCGGGAGGCAGAAGGTCATCAGTGCAGTCATGGCAGTGGAGTTTAGATGTTACTGTGATGATAGGGGCTTTTATCCCATGTTAGACCAGAAAGTGAGCTCTCTAAAACCAAACACACATATTGAAACAGTGCAGACCCGGGTCTTCAGTCTCTGTTGGCTGCTGGATTGTGTTCCCATGTGCCTGCACCTGACAGGTGTTGAGGTTTAATCTCCAGACTCTGCTAATTATCGCCCTCGTAGCTGAATCACTCCCAGTTCAAATAGATTTACACCATAAATCCACCATGCAAGGCCGTCAAACAAAATGGATCAAACACATGAAAGTGTGAAAAAAAATTCTCTGAATGTTAATGAGCAATAACGCTGATTTTTTTTTTTTTGTATGAGGAGAGAGAATGGGCCAACCGAGGCCTGGGGTCATCTGAAGCTGCCTAGCGTGTGGGACTGGTACTGCTAAAGGCAGGGTGATGCTGTGACAGATATGTGTTCAATTTAGAACAAAAACATTATTCCGGGTTGAGAAAGGCTCTGTGATTGTTTCAATGAAGGGCTTCTTTTTATTTTCAAAACCATTTTCCTTTGTTGGATATGTTGATGAAATCTGTCTCACTGAAATTGTCTCATCGTTGCTGCTGCTGTTGTTGTCTGTGGATGGTCTTTTGTGTGTGTGTGTGTGTGTGTCTGTGTGTTTGAATGTTGAGACCCGTGGGCCTCACTCAGTGTGTCTTTGCTCCGTTTCGAGGCGAGGCGCCTGCCTGCAGCTTGTGTGTCGCGTGCCAGAACGCAGCGTAAACACGCAACGCAGAATCCCCTGCAACTGATGTGGCTCATGGAGAAGGAGGCAGCTTTCCCTGCACCACCCTGCTCTCTCTCTCTCTCCTGACCCAACAAAAAGAAAGGAGGCGAAACACCACAAACACGTGAAACACACAGATATTGTCGTCATTGTCATTTGTCAAATACTTGCATGGACAACAGCGAGGCAGACAGCACGGAAATGGGTTTGATTCCCAGCAGGAACGTGTCTGTTTGTATCATCATGTTTCAGCGTGCCTCCTATCGTCGTGCTAAACAGGGCATTAGATCGCAGAGTGCAGGAAAAAGAGAACAATAACGGGGTTGGAAAGCACACCAGCAGCCTTACTGGGGGTAATAGCGTGATTCTCCCACGCCGCGTGCTACGTCCCCCTGGTGAAACTCCTCACTGTCAGGTGAAAAGAAGCGGCTGGCGACTCCACATGTATCAGAGGAGGCATGTGGTAGCCTGCAGCCCTCCCCGGATTGGCAGAGGGGGTGGAGCAGTGACCGGGACGGCTCGGAGAGTGGGGTAATTGGCCAGGTACATTTCGGGAGGAAAAAATTGGGGGGGGGGGTCAAAAAATAAAATAAATAAACAAACAACGGTCGTAAAGCGCTTTGAGTGGCTGTTGCAGTTAGAAAAGCGCTATATAAAATGCAACTTGATTGATTGATTGATCAAGGCGTCTTTGGATAGGAGCCCCCCCCCCAACTCACCCAGTGGCTGTCCTCTGTGGTTAAGACTACATACAGGAGACCGTGGTTACAAAAGACAGCTCCCAAACAGTATCCATGCCAAGCAGGAGAGTGCCTTTAACCACCATGTATTCACCAGATAAACAAGGCTCAGCAGAATGGCTGTCGGACGTTGACAAAAATAGATACTCGAAGGTCTCTGGCTGGGAGAGGGTCGCTGTGAACGATGAGGAAGATGGCCTGTGGTAAGACCAGCTGCGCTTTATCCATACTTGTGGGTTTGACTCCTGCAAACAGTGCCTCCATTCCTGTCGAGGTTTCTTTTGAGGATGACAATAAATGCTCAGGCTCTCTCGACCTGGCTTTCCCTAGCTTCCTCTAAACCTTCTTTCTGATTTGACATTTTCCTTCAATTGTCCCCCTGCCATTTCACTCACATCAGTAATACATGCACTCTGCCCTTACCCTACTAACCAGGGTTTGTATTCCTTCTTCACGCACGCACGCACGCGCACACGCACGCACGCACACACTTTTTTGATTACTTTGGTGCACACCTGAGTCCACATTAGGTATTCAACGTTTTCAGAAAGATCCACCAAACAAAATATTTAGTCTGGGCCAAACGATGGCTGTTCTCTCAGATCCCTTCACAGCTGCTTACGCTGAACGTTTTGAATACAGTATTATTAGACTGTTTCTCCCATTCAGACACCTCCATGTCCGGGTATAATATAGTCCATTAGTGTGATATGACGTACGCATATCTTCTATTCAACTCTCAGCAGTTTATGCAATTTCTAGGCTAGTGGTGCGGCTCAGTTCATTGTGTGGCCTACTCTGAAAGTGCACAGATCCCTTTGGCTCAACAGGAGCCATTTATGTATTTTCCAGGCACTGTGATTACACTTTCCAGACGTTATGAAAATACGAAAGATTGCTTGATGAAATAATGGAAAAGTCAAGGCGCAATGTGAGATGTTTTTCGAATAAAACTGAAAAGGCTTTGGCTGGAAAAAGGTGTCACAAGGGCTGGTACCCTGCCACTGAATGTGTGTGTGTGTGTGTGTGTGTGTGTGTGTGTGTGTGTGTGTGTGTGTGTGTGTGTGTGTGTGTGTGTGTGTGTGTGTGTGTGTGTGTGTGTGTGTGTGTGTGTGTGTGTGTGTGTGTGTGAAGTCTTTGGTGTGTCGTTTCTGCCTTGAAATATCAGGGGAAGTGAAACCACACAAGTGTAAATCTTCGTGCTAACTGGACCAGATGCAGGGGACTCCTTGCTGATCCTCTCCGCCTCAAGCGAGAGGACACAAAAGCTGTCATTAGCCAAGCCAAAGGAGCTTGATGGTTGTGTTAGAGGCCAGAGGAATACATCTCTCAACCAGAAAACTGGTTTATTTTTAGCTAATCTTACCCAAAAACAGGTGCTACAGAAGACGGTTTCCAAAGCATGTTTAAGGTCCATTTCCCAAGCTGAGGTGGGTGATAACGGGCTGACGGACAGGAATCGTCCTCTCTCCTCGAAATCAGTCCCCAAGTTTAAAAACAGACCGAGACGAGGCATTACCGCTAAACACCAACTACTCAAAATCTATTTCCACCGCTTTTCCGAGAGCCTTCCATTATCAGTCTCTATTCATACGTAGTGTAACGTGCATGGATAAGTAGACGCGTTGGTCCTTGACTAACGGGTCGGACCCTTTAGTCGACTGGTTAACGTTGTCGCTTGCGGAGTGGGAAACACGGGGTCGCGTCCCGGCCGTGGCGGTTCCCCGACTGCCCCCGAATTCGCTACATTGGTGTCAGAAGTGGGATGATGAGACCGTGAGGTCATCGGAAGCGCATGCGCCCAGAGGCGCGAGGGAGCTGATATGCGGGGACGCGCTTCCCAAAGGAGTGGGGTAGTGTAACGTTCATGGATAAGTAGACACGTTGGTCCTTAACTAACGGGTCGGATCCTTTAGTCGACTGGTTAACATTGTCGCTTGCGGAATGGGGGGCACGGGTTCGCCTCCCGGCTGTGGCGACGACCTCCCAGACTGTCCCCGAATTCGTTACGGTATTATATTTTTGTTAATTTAACATTTCACTCATGGAGTCAGCTGGCTCTTACTTGGTACTAAGATTGCCCAAGGGAAAAACATGCCGCCAACATGTCTTGATGCATGCTCAATAATTCAGGTAAGAAAATCAGAGAAGGTTGAATCAGTTCATCCGGATGCAGCGTTTATTGAAATAACCGTTGGATCCAGATGAACTGACTCAACCTTCTTTGATACCGTCAACATGCATTCAACTCCTGAAGATTTGAAAAAAAAAGACAAAAGTTTCCCCGCTTGATTAAAAGTCCTTTAAAAACATTGCTCGGCTATCATTTTCCATAATGCGTTCTTCGTCTGTCCATGTGATTTATTTTAGTTGAGGTTGCTGGTACCTGAAACTCTCATATACCCTCATACATGAGAGGTGTTTCTTTGGTGTGCCATCGTGGATCACTACTGTCCCCCCCCCCCGTATGTACCCTGGCTCTGCCAAATAACCAAAGCTAAGCACGTATGGGCTTGGCTAGTACTCAGATGAAAGACCGCCCGGGAACATTTAGTTGCTGCTGGAAGTGGTGTTAGTGGGCCAGTAGGGGGCAGTCTTCCCCCTGGCCCTAATGAAAAAACAAATATCAAATCCCAATATCCCAGTACAGTGACGGGGACATGGTGCTGTTGGAGATGCCGTCCTTCGGATGAGACGTTAACCGAGGTTCTGACTCACTGTGGTCATTAAAGATCCCATGGCACCTATAACAAAGAGTAAGGGGTTCCCTGGTGTCCTGGCAAAATTTCCAACCTGGCTCTATCCATCTGGCCACCCCTATGTAATAGCCTGGGTGTATAAGATGGCGTCGTTCGACTTCCGACGTACAAATACTTGCACAACAACTTCCGGTCTGGTTTGTTGAAAGAAGAGACGGCTTTGTTTTACCCTCGCTGTTTGCAGGACCTCCCTAAAATCACGGTCAACGATGTACATTGCATTGTGAGTGCTTCCTCGGTAGCTCAGATGAGCAAAAAAGAAAAGGGGTTTAGAGGTATATTTTGAGCTACATCGATAACTACGAGGGTGAGTAACGGCATCAGTAGAACAATGCGAGCACTGGAGAGACTGAACAGGTGAGTTAATTTGGCAGGGGCAATTAAATGAAATGATACAAATCAGACATACCTGGTGTAAAACCAAATGTCCTCATCAGAACCTGCAAATTGCCTCAGGCTGAATTTGGACTGTAGCTGGACGGTCTCTAGTTGTTTCTGGAGCACTTCTGTTGGTTTCCTCATTATTGATTCGTTTTGGGCCAGGACATCGTCCAAAGCGGCAGGATTAGGAGCCACGCAATAGTCATGCTCTTGCAGGCAGCTGCTGACATCCAGGTCATTATAAGAGGAGTCCAGAGCTGGCACAGGGGCGACAGCAGGATGCTCCCAGTGCTCCCACACACCTAGCCTGGGTGCGGGTTTGGAGTACTCATTCCACGCAAAGTGTGGGAACAGCTCCTTTATTGAGCCTCCTTAACAAATCTGTAGCTGGTACAGAGAAATCACCCAGTTCAAAATGCTGACTACACACTTTTGTACTCTTGGTGACGGTAAATGAGTCCCTCAGAATCTTCGCTAGCCACTAAGCTATTTCCTTGCAGTTACTAGGGAATGAATGAAAACTTAAGAGAATTATAGCGTGCCGAATTCGCACACTGTGGCACACAATGGTGCTCAGTGAAGCCTGATTCACGGCGTTGATACTTGAACACCCCTTTTTGCCCTGTTTGATTCATTAATTTTTTGGACGAAATTAAGATTTCGGACAGATACGTTAGCCGCTAACTAATGATTCAGTAGGACGTAAGCATCCGGTTGTACCGGAAGTTCTTAGGCAAACAGACACACTCGGAAGTTCCGCAGCACGACATTAATGCACCAAACCTCAGTGATTCCTCCTGTGTTGGAACTGTTTTCCATCGAAAGTTTAAGTTCTCGCCACATAGTGGCTGTTTATGGTATTGCGTGTAATTTAGTAATTGCACTTTCTGTGTAGCATAGAAGAAGAGTCTCAGAGAGGAAGTCCCTCCTACTCAGCAGAAAAAAGCGGAGTGAGCCTGTGTTTTGATAGATGAGATAATCCTCAGCCATCCTTTTGTTTCCAGACCTTTGGGTGGCATTATCAGTAAGTTTATCATTATCATATTAATGTTTTTGATTAATCATTTTCTATAATTGGTTCGAATTTGCTAACATTTTGTTACCATGTGACTAAACATGCTGTTGGGTTGAACTGGGCATCGCATACTTACCTCACGCGTCTACCTGTATATTTTTTACTATCATACTTACCTTTGTACTTACCTGCTTTCCTGCCAGTAATGTATTACTGCATGTATTATTATTTTACTCTACCGTTTTTCAGTTTCAAACTTCTTCATATTAAATCTGCCTAAAACAACTATTGCCTGTTACTTGGAGAGATGATATGAAGAGGAGTTTAGCCAACTGTGAAAACTCAGTATAGGCTCACTGTGAGGAGACTGGGGAATAACAGCATACCTCCCTCTCCAACTCAAGCTGATGTGTGGTGAGCCTTTTGGTGCAAAATGGCTGCTGTGCATCACCCAGGTGGGTGCTACACATTGGTGGTGGTTGAGGTGAGTTACCCCCTTCAATGTGAAGCACTTTGGGTGTCTAGAAAAGCGCTACATAAATGTAATAATAATAATCATAATAATGATGATGATGATGATTATTATTATTATTTTGCATCCATTCACCCATTCATTATCCAAACCGCTTACCCTGCTCTCAGGACCGTGGGGATGCTGGAGCCTATTATGTTCCGTGAGCCGACAACAAAACTGGAGGTCCACACAGTAGTTCGATGCAACATAACATTTCTTTACTTCCCAACACACACTCCTGTAAAAGTGTCAACTGTCGTAAAACACCAAAACATGGTACTCACATACACAAAATTCCCCCCCTCCTATATAAATCTGTAACACAAAGATGCTCAATTATTATAACTCAACCAGAGGCTAACTCACCTGAGAGAAACAGACCTAGGTATGGAAAGAGGTTTCAAAATCCTTAAGGTGGGCAGGGGGAGTCCGTACCCCTGTAGACCGACCCTCAGCCTTGACGAACGGTTCTGGTTCTGGCTCCTGAGGCTCAGTTGGAAGGTCGGGAGTGGGCTCTTCTGGCAATACCTCAGACCGGCCGGTTACTGTAGTGGAATGTGGAGGAGACTCAGGTGTATAAACTGGAGGAGGTGCAGGCACTTTCCTGAGGCAACTGGCGTGCCAACGTGAACCGTCACTCGGTCTGAATGTGGCAGCCCCCAGTTTGTGTGTGACTTGCACGGGCTGAGACTAGAATGTGCTCATTCTAAAATGAGCACATTCCAAAATGAATGAGGCCACCTGGGAGGCTGACGCTGGCTCCAGGATGCGGTGGATGGCCTCGATGTTCGACATGAGGTGAGAAATGTTCCTAGCTGAGACACGAAACCCCACGAACTTGACATGCGGTTCTGAAAAGGGGCACTTTATACTGTTCAGGGTCAGGTTGTGGTGCAGCAGGGTGCTGAAAAATCTGTGGAGACGCTCGTCATGAGTGTGTTGGTCCACGCCATGGACGAGGTACACTGCCACCCCAGGTATTCCAGCAAGGACAGTGGACATGACCTTTTGTTTAAATTTATTTCTGACTTTTCCCTTTTTTCTCCCAATTTAGTGGCCAATCGATCCCTATTTTAATTCAAACACCCACCCTCGTACTGCATGCGTTCGCCAACTGCATCTCTCCGGCCGGCAGTCTCGAAGGAGACGCCTCCCCACTTTCGTGACAAGGCGACTCCAGGCCGAACCACTGCTTTTTCCGACACACACAGAGACGCATTCACGTGACGAACACAAGCCGACTCCGCCCCCCTCCCGAAGACAGCGTTGCCAACGATTGCTGCTTCATCGAGTCCGGCCATAGTCGGATCTGACGAGACCGGGGCGCGAACCCCAGTCCCCAGTGGGCAACTGCATCGACACAAAGCCGATGCTTAGACCGCTACACCACCGCGGACTTCTGGACATGACCTTTTGGAAGCAGCTGGGGGTGGAGCTTAGACCAAAAGACATGCGCACGTACCTGAACATGCCAATGTGCGTTACAAACAATGGAAGATCCCTGCTGTCAGGGTGCAGAGGCACCTGCAAATATCCTTGCCGTAGGTCAAGCTTCGTGAAAACTGTAGAACCGTGGAATAGGGTGGTAAGCTCCTCAGCTATGGGCAAGGGATATTTATCTGGGACGATGGCGTCATCCAACAGTGACTAAAGCTCTTTTGTCACACCCTCACGCAATGCCAAAAGGCTCCGATGTAGGGGCTGGATGACGGAGCTCACATCATCCCTCACCAAGGGCTTGTGTGTAAAAGTTCTTAGACAGTCCAGTCCATCAAAGAGTGCAGGCCATCTGGCTGCCACGTGGTGGTGACCTGAAGTATAGCTGCCCCATTGTCGTCATGCAGGGAGAAGCCCAACCCAGTGAATAGGTCAAGGCCGATGTTAGCGCCCCTCTTGGAGATCTGGAATGTGAAGGATGGCAGGTGAGTGGTGCCGTAGTGCACAGGGAGCTGGAGAGTGCCTAGACTACTGTGATCTTAGAGCTGCCGTAACCACACAGGTAAGTGAAGGGTGGTTTAAGTGGCATATGAGCAAAAAACTTATAATTATAAGTGTTAAGGTTGAGCATCGAAACTGCAGAACCAGCCTAATAGTAGAGATAAGCCTTCTTCCCCTAGCTGCACGGTGCAGGATTTGAATACAACATGGTAGTTGGAAACATGCTGAATCACAGTGTGGTCAGATGGGTTCGCTGGGGACTTGCCCTGAACAGTGTTACTAGCAGGGGCTGAGCAGCACATTTTGGGAAAATTATTAAATGTGTTACAGTTCTTGCATCTCTGTCCCCAAGCCGGGCAGTTCGGCGCCCTAGTATTGTGAGAGCTAGCCCCACAATTGCCACAACACCGCCTGTTAAGTTGCCTGTGTGTCTGCTGCAAGAGAATATCACTGTCCCAATCCACGCTATGTGCAGAGAAGGACGTGACCAGCGCACACAATTCTGGCTGCGCGGCGGGTTATTAGTTAACATAGAGGCGCATCTAGAGCTGACTCGACCTGGAGCGCTATGTTGACCGCGTGCTGAAGTGCCAACTCGTCTGATTCCAAAAGCAGTTTCTCCCTCGTCTTGTCACACAACGTCCCACAAATTAGCTGGTCTCTGACCGTTTCATCACGCAGCTCACCGTAGCTGCAATGGCCCGCTAGCTCCCTCAGGTTGGCCACGTAGCTTGTGACCGACTCACCAGGCAGCTGGGCTCTTTTCCTCAGGCGGTATCGGCGTTGCTGGAACTGCTGCTTACCAGCGAAATGGTCGTGGAGGGAGCAACCGGACCACGTCTGCGTAGGAGGCAACCGGGGAAACGGTTCCTGAAATTGTTTTACATAACCTCTGTCCCTCCTGGCCGAGGCAGTGGCGGAGTATTGCTGTCTTCCGCTTGTCGGTGATGTCGGAAAAGTTCATAGCGTCCAGATAAGTGTCAGAACTATCCAACCAGGCGGTCCACGAGACGGGAGGGTCGCCGGGCACAGCCAAGAACGGTGCCGGCGGCGTTCGACTAAACTCCGCCATCTCGCTTCGCTAATGTTATATTCAGTGAGCCGACAACAAAACTGGACATCCACACAGTAGTTCAATGCAACATAACATTTCCTTACTTCCCAACGCACACTCCCGTAAAGCTGTCAACTGTCGTAATCGTAAAAACAGCAAAACACGGTACTCACATACACAACACCTGTCACAGCAGTCATGGCCGGCAGGCGGGGAGACACCCTGGATAGGCCGCCAGGCCATCACAGGGGGGAAACCCCCCCCCCCAAAAAAAAACGATAAATAGAAACAATTTGTAAAATCACTTCATGCTATTCCCTGATTTTGGTGAAAGTTTTGCGATTTTTTCTTTTTTTTTATATCCTCATCAGTCATTACATACTTTGGGATTAAATTGGGGCGGTGACACATATCCACTGCTACCGTTTGAACTTCCAATACTCAACTCTTGTAAGAGGGACAGTGGGTCGCTGTTCTTTTTTAACCTGTTTGGGCCAAACAGCTCGGGGCTTGGGCGGGGCGCGTAGGGCACTAGCATAGGACATGGTGGGGTGCTTGCTCAGGTTTTGGGGCCCCTGGCTGGCTTCGGAGGGGGCCTGAGGCTGCTTGCTATTGCACATGAGAGCGGGGAACTGTCCGAGGTGCTGGAGGGAATTGAGGGAGTGGAGGAAGTGGAGGTTGCTGAACCGCTGCGTCCGACTTCATCTGCTCCTCTGCTTGATGAAGGACCTTGAAGTTAACCAGGAGTTCCTGTTGCTGAGTCAGTGTGCTGGCTCCATTACATTGAATTACTGGGCCAGAGCTCAGGTGGAGGATAGCTGTAGGAAGTGTGTGGGTGCTTCTTAAGCTGTTGGGTGTGGGGTGAGGATGGGAGTGGTACTGGGGGTCTGTTGTATAATGCTGGGGCTGCTAGGACAGGGAGGTGTGAGTGTTGGTGGCTGATGATTCCTCGGGGTGACTGGAGGAGATATGGCGCTGATACAGGTGCTGACCTGGACCTCTGGGTTCATACTCATCTACACTGTGGAGGGCTGTGGCTGCTGACAGTGGGTGGTAGGAATCATGGCCAGGACCTTGACTCTGTTGTTGTTGTTTTTGCTGTTGCTACTTGTGCCTTCTTGTTCTAGGTCTTGGATGGTGGTGTCTAGGTCAATTTGGATGTTTTCAGTGGTGGTAAGTTTTCCTTTTCTGAATGTAGCTTTGGCACATTTGTCTAGTCCAAACTCATTTTGATGTCATCACTGAAGCCTTTTACGATGGTCAAAAGGCCAGTTTGTTCTTGGTTATTCTTGGTAAAGGTTTTCAGGTCATCCATGTAGACTAGATGGTTAATAGTGCATGACCCTGTAGTATAACCATAGCTGGTGTTGTTCAGGAGGGAGGATAGTGGAGTAAGAGCTATGCAAAAGAGGAGAGGAGAAATAGAGTCACCTTGAAATATGCCGCTATTGATGTTGATCTGCCTTGAATGTAACGTCCCGTCTGTGCATTTTAAAACAAGGGCTGTTTTCCACTGATCCATATTTGCTGTTAGGAACTGGATAAGGATTGGTGATATTTTGTAGATTTCAAGACATTTTAGTATCCAGTCATGGGGTACAGAGTCGAATGCCTTCTTATAGTCTATCCAGGCTGTTGTCAGATTTTTCTTCCTCGTTTTTACTTCTGTAATGATGGCCTCATTTATTAAAAGCTGGTCTTTGCAGCCATAGCTCCCTTTTTGACACCCTTTTTGTTCTATGCGAAGTAGGTTTTTTTCTTCCAGGTGTTTGTAAACTCTCCCAGTGATGATGGATGTTAAGATCTTGTAGGTTGTAGGGAGACATGTGATGGGACGATAGTTTGTAGGGCTTTTGGTGTCTTCTGTTTTGGAAAGTAGGTAGGTGGTACCAGTTGTGAGCCATTCAGGGCAGGTTTCTGGGTTGCTGATGCATCCATTGTAGGCATTTGTCAGATGTTGGTATAAAGAAGGTAAGTTCTTGATCCAGAAGTTCGCTATCCTGTCATTACCAGGGGCTTTCCAGTCACTGGACTTCTGTATTGCTGTTTTTGTTTCTTCCAGGGTTATTTGTGGCCATTCTTGTTGGCTGGTTTGGATGTTCTCTGTTTCTATTTGGCCGATCCATTCAGCACTTTTTTTTGTAATTCTTTTGTTTTTCCCAGATGTTGCTCCAGGAGTTCTCTATTTCATCAATTTTATGGGGTTCTTTGACCTCAGCGGACCTTTTCCCTAGTTCTCTATAGAATTTCTTTGCATTTTCTTTGTAAGTTTTGTTCTGGTGGAAGAACTTTTGTCTGTATCGAACCGTTTCATTCGTTGGGTTTTTTCTTGTAGTTGTTTCAATTTTTCAGTGCCTGTTAGTATTTCCTCTTTCTGTTTAATGTTGTGTTTCCTGATTAGTGCTCTTTTTCGTTTTTCTTTGACTGGTTTCTCATTTTTAATGTCATTTTGTGTAGATATGTCCCCTCTAATTTTGTGTATTTCACTTTCAGTTTTCTTTTCCCATTTTGATTGGTTATCTTTTCTTGGTCTGTTCTTCCTCTTTTGTTTGATGCCCAGTGATTCAGTGATGGCAGAGGCAGTTGCATAGACAAGGTGGTTAATGTCTGTGAGGGACAGCACTTCTGGGAGTTGGCCTTTTATCTGGTTGATGGCTTTGTTTGCTGTTTCTATGGCTGATTTTGAGTGCTGATCACTTTTTATCTTTGAATTGGTGGTCTCTGGCCTACTGGGGTTTCTTTGGCTATTTTGTAGTTTCTAAGGATGCTTTCTTTCATTGCGCTCACTTTCTCATCTTTTTCATCTTTGTTCGGTGGTTTTTGGTCACCTGGCTTATCAGTTCTCTCAATTTTGTGATTCTTATCTTCATTTTGCTCCTCTGGACCTGCGTTTGTATCCCTCTCATCGGGCTTTACATTCTCATCTCTCTGCTTTACTCATGCTTGGAAGGCTTGCAGCTCCATTTCGGTTAGTCTTTTCTTATTGACGATATCACGGTGGATATTTGCAAGTTTGTTGGCGTATAGATTTAGCCTGTTTGTGGGGTTATTGGCACACCAGATGTCACAGGTGCTTTGAATGACCAATGTTTTTGGGTTGAAAGAAGCAGTGTAGAAGGCTTCCATGACTTCTTTGTATAGACCATTTCTGTCGACTAGCTTTAGTGGGATTTTGAGATGGTGCGACACGAGGGCCTCTTTGAGGAATGTCCTCGGTGTGGTGATCCTCAGGTGCATTTTGGGTAGAGTTTGTTCCAGTAGCACACTTTTCGATCTCAGCCTGGTTCCTCACTGAAGATCGCGGTCCTTGGTAACCCACGCGACGACCGATGCGGTATGAATATCTGGTAATACGAGTTTCCATAATAAAAGTTTTAGTGAATTTTAGGTTGCACAACCACCAGTATTTTTCGAGATACCAGCTCTAGGAGAGTTACCGACCAAGGTTAAAGAGCCTCTCCTGCCCTTGAGGCAGGCTAACCCCTGCCGGATGCCAACCCGGTACTTTAGAGCCTCGGGGCTTTTGTTTTTGTCAGAGCTCCTTTGGCCGCTTGTATTTCTGGCTTGCCGTACTTGCGTTGCCTGGTCTGTGCCACATGGAGGAGGGGTTAAACTTCTAAGGACCTTATTATTATTACTACTACTACAGCAGATGTGCTCCATCCCCCCGTCTCCTTTCAAAGAGGCTCAGACATAGGACATTCGGAGGGAGGGAGGCTGGATGGAACTGGACTGTCTCTCTGATCAGTGTGGGTGTTGCAGGACACGTCTGTGAACTCGTGAGCATTTGCCCTGCCTATGGCAGACTTCAACCAGCAGCAGCGGTGAAATGTTGACAGATTCATTACAGGGAGTGTACTTATTGTTGTATTTGCACAGAACTGTCAAGATTTCTTTCACTGAAGTGAAGCCACCGGTTTTTAGTTTAAAAAAACATATCAAAGTGTGCAATTGCTCTTGAAAGCACCACATCAAAACTCACCTTGTGGAATAGTAAGTCACGCTGGTACACACATGCACACACACACGCACACACATACATGTGTTTGCCTCATAAATCAAAATGTGTGTTCTGTCTGGTGGAAGTATTGAGACATATTCAATCTCTATCTGATTTTCAATTCAGAAAAAAAATCAAATTTATATTAATTGTAAGGTCCTCTCTATCTCATGAATAAATACTTAATCACGTATACTAAATGGTGCTACATTTATTCATACCATGACTTACATGACACAACAAACACATTTATTTGTGCATGGAGAGATGCATCTGTGTTTCTGTCTATTCGCATTTAACAATCTTTGTAGACTGTATTTATCCATCTTTTTTCCCCCATTTATAACTGTATTTATCTTGTCAGTTGTCACACAGATTTGCTCCCATAGACAGAGACAGATGAGTCCATACATTCTCTTAATCCTTAGCGGGATTAGACGCTGCAGACATGCTCAGAAAACCTGAAACTCCTTTTAGGATTACTGTTCCTCTCTCTCTCTCTCTTTCTCTCTCTCTCTCTGTATGTGTCTTTCAATGTCTCTCTGTTTCTGTCTCTGTGTGTGTCTCACTGTGTGTGTGTGTGTGTGTGTGTGTGTGTGTGTGTGTGTGTGTGTGTGTGTGTGTGTGTGTGTGTGTGTGTGTGTGTCACTGTCTCTGTATCTCTGTCGTTCTCTCTCGCTCTCCCTCTCTCCATCCTCCCTCTCTCCCTCTCTCCATCCTCCCTCCCTCCCTCCCTCTAGCTGTTCTTCTACCTCTCCCCTCAGTCCTTAAGTTAGACGCGGTGTCTCTGTATCTGTACGTGTTGAATTGATTTCTTACACCCCATTATAGGGAGAAGGCTTAATATACCCCAACATTGATCAATGATCCCCAAGTTTCTCTCACACATCTATAGTCATAAACACTTCCACCTGTCAAGAAAACCAAGACCGAACAAGAACATTATCAATATTATTATTTATTAGAATACATTATCTGTGATGGCCTGGCGGCCTGTCCAGGGTGTCTCCCCGCCTACCGCCCAATGACTGCTGGGATAGGCCCCAGCATCCCCGCGACCCTGAGAGCAGGATAAGCGGTTCAGATAATGGGTGGATGGGTGGATAGTATACATTATAATTATAATTTAGAACATTGTCTTTATGCACTTCAATTAGGTTTTTAAAGATGGGACGGAGCTCCTAACAAGGAGATGTGTGAGAGAAACTTGGTGGTCTTTAATCAATGTTTTGGTACATTAAGCCATGTTAAGTGGTGATGGGAGCAGATTTTGTTGTTGGCCTTCCAATAATATTAATATATGTCACATGACTAAACCTCTGGCCTTCTGCATCTCGTGGTTTTTATTTTTTTATTATAGGGACATAGAGCCCAGCTCATTCCGATGTAAAAATGATAAAATATATGGGGCTATACAGCCTGCCCTTTGGCTGGAAGCTGGAAAAGTAAGCATTACCTTTTCATTTCGACCCTTTTTCATAAACCCAAAATAAATCACATTGTGATTAAACAAGTTTAATTGATCCTTTTTTCTTTATTGGTCTGTATGTCAGTTGCATTTTGCTTTACGGGTGGTGGGGAGGGGGTCGGTCGTTGCGTTGCGTGAGACACCAGAGGAGAATAACTCGCTTCTATGACATCGCCCCCACCCCACCAATGTAGTCGACCTATGCCCCCGCCACACAAAGCAATCGCAAACTCACAAAGGCAAAGTTATGGCAATATTTTACAGAAAATGACCAATATCCACGAGGGACACACGTGATAGCCAACATGTCGGACATGGAAACGTTTCATGCGCTACTAAGTTTAACTCCACAACACGGCGACCCACAAACACATGCAGCCAAGTCTCACGGCCGAGGCGACGGCTGGTGCGCGCGCTGACAAAGCGACCCATCCGTGCGTCAAACGGGTATTCAGGTGACCATGTGGCCCCACATCTGATGTTTCACTTTTGTCTTTGGCCATTGGCGCCACAGTCCAAACGTTTCTACATCGAAACGCGTCCGCCGAGGCTGCCCTCAGGCCGTGGAGGCGCTCTTGCTCATGGAGGGTATCAGGAGCTTGTGCGCGCGCAACCGGAACTTCTGGTCTCTCACGCTGTAAATGATCACATTCCAGCAGCTGTTGCTGGTCAATACCCAAAAAGCGAAAAAGGAGAAATTGCACCATTCGTTGCCGAGGACATTCCCCACGACGAACACGGCGATGGGAGTGAACGACGCCGTGAAAGCGAGCGTCAACGTCCCGATGGTCTTGGCCGCCTTGATGTCGGAGAAGGTGGGCTTGCTGGTGCTCTGACGCTCGCTCCCGGACAGGTGTTTTCTGCGCTTTGACTGCTGTCTGATGGTGGTCAGAGAGATGATGTTAATGACGACGGTGCTGCCGAGGAGGGTGAAGTCAAACGCAGGGAAGAGGAGGAGGATTTTCCACGCCTGGCTCGGCAGCTCGCCGATGCTGCCCAGTGCGTAATTGCACATCCGGCTGCAGGAGTTGTACTCGAGCGCGATGTCGCTGCTAAATACCATGGGCGCCACCGCGAGGAAGAAACTCCCCACCCACGACAAGACGATGAGGATGGTGGTCCTTTTACGCGTGATCACCGACTCCTTGTGCAGCGGCCGCAGCACGGCCACGCTCCTCTCGATGGTCAGCAGGAATATGGTGGTGATGGACACCAGGGTGCAGCCGGCGAACACGGGGCCGATGACGTTGCACGGGTGGAAACGGGCCGCCCGCGAATTGTACGACGTCCACTCTGGCGCGGAGTCGCTCAGCATGAGGGACACCTCCGCGTACACGGACACCGGTACCACGAACAAGCCGACGGCGAGGTCAGCCACCGCCAGCGACGCCTTGAGGTAGCCCTGCGGTGTATGGAAGTGCTTGGTCCCCAGCACCACGGCCAGCGTCACGGCGTTGCCGACCAAAATGGCGAAGACCAGCAACAGCATCAGCGCAACCGTGACGACCTTGTTGGCCGGCGGCATGTCAGAGGGCAGGGGTGGGGTGGGGAGACGATGACGTCGCGGCCAAGCTCGACCACAGCTGTGGTGTAGTAAACACAGCTGGCCGGTCAAATAGATCTCTCTCTCTCTCTCTCTCTCTCTCTCTCACTCACTCACTCACTCACTCACGCACACAAACAATAATAAGAAACCTTTAATCCACACCAGCCCAGCAGACAGGATCCGAATCCGTGCGCCTCCTGTGTCCACTAGACCCACTTGTAAACCTGTATTTCCTCGATACGGTGTTCCATTTATACCGAGTCCTTCAAGGCTCGACCGTGGTCTACTTATAAGCGCGGAGTCATAGCCCACTCGCTTCTACCTTTACATCGCCGAGAGGTGCAGATGTCGCCAGTGTCCGTGCGTCGTGGCGCACAGCGCGCAGGTTTCATTTTCATTGCGCCTAAATGAAAACGTCCCGCTCATAACCGGAAAGGGACAGTAAAGACGGCGTTTTCAGCGACTCGCCGGTCCCCCGGGGGTCAGCTACATGCGTGGAAGGGCAGCGCCAAGAGCGAAAGTGTTCCGTCGATGGAGGAGCTGTCCAGACTGGCCAAACCGGGTTTAGCCCACTGCCGAGATGCTGGAGCGGTGGCAGTCTTACGCAGACAAGTCGTCCCTCATTGGTTGAGTGTGTTGATGACAGTGGAGTCCTCCCGCCTCCTCATAGGCGTCCCTTTGGAGGTCCTCTGGTCGTATAGCGTGTCAGGTGTCCCATCACAAAAAAAAAGAAGTTTGTCTATCTTCTTTCCAACGCTATATTTATAGTCATATGTCTGCATTCACTGCAGCATTGTGCAAGTTCACTGTCTAATTTCCTTTATGCAGATTAGTGTGAAGCTCTGTAATGTCATATTTATACCCATAGCCGGGTGTGAGTGTGCGCTATTTAACCTTGGCCTACAAACAGGCTTCTCTATTCCCCGTTTAAACCCCTTTCCCCCCAACCTGTTTGCTGTCATGTGATGTCTAATGCTGATCCACGGGAGCCCAACCGGGCTCATATGGAAACGCTCTCGGCTGATTGACAGTTGAATCGTGTCCCTTCTATTTTCCCTCATAAGTTTTACGTCACAGCAGCGTGACGTTTAACTGGGCGACGGGGCTCTCAGGAATTTTGCATCAAGGTCGGTAAATCGAGGAATGTGAAAATATTGTGCAAGAAAACAAAGTTTGGTCAACACAGTAAAAATCCCAAAACCGGAGCTGATGACCCTGTGAAATGTGGGTTCCGAAATTCTCATCATATGGCCTGGTGAAAATGCTGTTGGGTGGGGCTGTATGAGCTAACACAGAGAGGCAGTAGTATGGTAAAGGTGAATATGTATGGCAAGGCTGTTGGGCCAGGAATGAGCGCAGCAGAACGGCTGAGGGGTATGTGAAGAGCCGGGCTGGCCGTGCGAAGCAGCCGACTCCCGGGCTGAGGAGCGGACCAGACGGGAGCTGGAGACAGAGGAGCCCAACGGACGGAACCGCAGGGAGAGGAGAACAGGGTCAGGCGAGGGTAAGACAGGTAATCAGCAACGTAAAGGACTCGAAGCGTAGATTGACTGAGATGGCGATACGATCTAGCAGTGCTGATTGTAAGTGGGAGACCGTATTGATTGGAGAAAGAGTTGCAGGTGGTGGGGCTCTGCTCTGACTCCAGCACACCTGTCTCCACTCCGACAATCACACACAATCACACACACACAGAGAGAGAGAGAGAGAGAGAGAGAGAGAGAGAGAGAGAGAGAGAGAGAGAGAGAGAGAGAGAGAGCGCGCCAGCCAGCCAGCGGTGGAGTGGCAGCGGGGCAGGGAGTTGCAGGCTGAGAAGCGGAGGGAGTGTCAGAGGAGGCAGCAGGGGCAGATGTGACAAATGCTGTAAGATAACAGGCGTTTGTTTTGCATTTATAAATTATAATCAAATGCTTGCTTGACAATACCAATAACAGTGTCTTATCTATAACAGCACGAACTTTGGGTAAGATAGATAATAATCATGTGCGCACGTGCGTATTGGCTGGATTGTCTAACCAAAACTCTGATCCTATCATTTCACATATCGTACAATTTCATAAATAAATGAACCTTAACCGAATCCCCGTTTTACCACTAACCCAAAACCTCAGCCTTTGCACTAAAGCTCTTATTGTGCGAAATCTAGCCATGTACGTATGTACATGCGCCCTCTCTCTCTCTCTCTCTCTTTCTATACACACACACCTTTCGTCGAGAAAACAGCCAGCCCTTCTCAGCTACGGACACCAACGTCCCTTCTGTCTTGGCAAAGGCTTTTTGTTTAGCTCCCTCCTGTCACAACCATTTCCATGCAGTGGATCCTATTTATCAGAAATTACACACACTGGCGATTTCAAAAACTCTCATAGCGTTATCCTGACCAGGGTCTGCCGTGGGTGCAGTAACAACGCCAGTGTGAAAGTGGGCCTATCAGTGGTTTACAAATTTGGCCTCAGTCCAGCAGACACAACTCAAACAAAAGCATAATCCCAGGCTGGTTGGTTGAGTAATCCTTAATCCAGGGGTCACTGCTCGGGTCATTGCTCAGACCCTTCATATATGGTCTGGTAAATTTGCTTACAGTGGTTTCGCTTGAGTGGAGGCTATAGCAAGCCATTAGGCTTCAGATTCAGATGCGGTAGCCGATAGACATTATGTGATGTTGAATCTGGTGCAGTCCATGGAGAAAGTGCCGGTTAATTTATGCAGATATTAACTTGAAAAGACAACTGGTCTTCTATCTATAATGCTATTGTTAATACGTTTCAGATAGTTTGGAAATATTGGTAGGTAGAGGTAGGAAATATTGGGTAAGATTTTTCTTTTTCACGCTATTAAAACTATAAATTGCCTTCGGATGGAGGACGACTACCCCACCTTTGATTGTAATAGAAAGTAAAGTTTCTTTTTTTTTTATTTTCTCTGCACCATTGTGACATTGGGCTATACAAATAAAACTGACTTGACTTGGCTTGCCCATGACCTGGGAGATCTCCAATGTGTGTCAGGAATATTATCTGCCACCGAGTGGCAGTAGTGAGGTCGCCCACCTTAGACCACTGTCAGTTCAAAAGCCTTCAATCCATTTCAGCAAAGGCCTGCACGGGGAATATCGTAATTGGAAAAAAAGGGCAAAAGGCAGAAGGCTGTAGTACTAGTGTAAAGATATATTGTTGTGTCTTTTCCCTTCAGTGAGGAAAGGGGTAGCTTCTTTGATGAGAGGATCTCTGATTTTTCCAAAGATGTGTCGGCATGGCTCAGGAGTGGGTTGTCTAGTAATCACAAGGTTGCTGGTTTGATCCCTGGCTCCTCCAGAGAGCACGTCGAAGGGTCCTTGAGGAAGACACTGAACCCCTAACTGCTCTTGACGAGCAGATTGGTACCTTGCATGGCAGCCTCCACCATCACTGTATGAATGTGTGTGTGTGAATGGGTGAATGTGAGGCACACACCGAAAAGCACTTTGAGTGGCCAGTAGACTAGAAAAGCTATATATATATATACAGTCCATTTACCATGAAAAAGTATGAGGATAAGCAAGCGGCAAGTGTCTTTGTCATTGGGCCCAATTTGTAATGACCTGTTGTAGACACAGAAGAATGAGCCGGTGTCCCAGTGGGACTTGGCATTTCAGTCTAAAATTAACATAAATGCTATGAGCTCTCCCGAGTGGCTGTCACTGAAGTGGCTTTGTTATTTGCAACAGGAGGAACACAGAGCAATACGTTAAAGGCCTAATTTTGAACATAGCTGTCAGCTATAGTTAAATCTAAATAACTATTTTGAAAAAAGTAGTTTGCTACTAAATTGAAAACTTTATTTTTTCCCCCACCATTTTCATGATTTCAACAGTTAAGTATTGCTGTTGCAATTGATCATCGCCATAAAAAATGCAACGTATGACTCTGAAATACTTTGTGCAAAATCAGGGACGTGTTGAGACAGACTTGTTGCATAACCTCTTATTTAATTAAAGCACAATGACTGAGGTATACAGAGAGGACGGGCTATTCAAGTATACGCACATTTAAACCCAGGACCTGCCCAAACAGCTAGTCTACAGTTCTGTACTGAATATTTTGGTGATTTCATCTGATAAGCTGCATGTAAATGAGTGTCTGGTGACATCAGAAAAAAGATCGTCGGAGAGATGCTAAACTATGAGGAGCAGCAGAAAAACTGAATTCTACCTTCTATACTTTTTTCTATAAAAAATAATGTAGAAAATGTAGGATGATAGAGTAATGAGGGATCATACAAAATATTATTGTTAATTTCAGAATGACTTTAAGTGATACACAAAGAGACAGGTCAGTGATACACAAAGAGACAGGTGGTATAAGGTAGAGAGAGAAGAACAAACCTACAAGGCTCCTCCTGGATTTGAGCCATGATGCTGCAGTCAGGCCTGGGCTCACATGTTATGTATTAATGTGGTTGGACCACTAAGATCAGGAATCAGGAACCCTTTATTTGTCATTTCACTTCATGCACTTGTGTACATGAAATGAAATGAAATGCCGTTTACCCCAGCCCACAGCAGTACAACACAGACAAAAACACATCCAAAAACTACAAGAACACACGTATCCCAACTAAGACACATATCCAGACTAAAAAAAAAAAAAAACTTTCCAAGAGAACGAATGCCAGCCAGGATGACTGTCAGAACCGCCGGTCTGCATAGCTAGCAGTTAGCTTAGCCCACCCCGCTTCCACATCCTGTCAGACCGCCCTCGGCATTTCCTCCTCGGGCAAGATGCCTCACTTGCCTCTTTTAAACATAAATAGGTTTGACCTACAGCTATTTCTGTTATCTCTCTAACCCCCGGCCAGAGGTGGAAAACTCTGCTTCAGAAAGTAGAAGTACTAACCATATATTTGCTCCACACATGCACTAAACCAGCTGATTCTAATTAGCACAACACTTCAGCCAGGTAAGAGAACTAATTAGTGAAATCAGCTGGTTTAGTCCATGGGTGGAGCAAATACATGGTTAGTACTTCTACTTTCTGAAGCCGGGTTTTCCACCTCTGCCCCCGGCCACCCTAAATTTAACTGCAAGCTTAAAACAAACCCTAAACCGCCACAAGCTCAGGTGAAGCTGGACATCTTATGTGAACGACCACCTTGTGACCATTTTGCAAGTCTCTGGTCCCATTCAGACCTGGCATTAAAATGCGTTTTGGATGATATGACCCCAAGTCAGTTCTGAATACAGGTCTGAACACTCACAATGTGTCCTGAAGATGTGTTGAGATCTGGACACTCAGGACACATTCGGAGGTGACATGGGACACATATGTACACAAAATGACTCATAGGAGCATTTTTGATGATGAAATGCTCCTACGAGTCAAAGAAGTAAGTGATAGTTGTTCTGCTGATCAAACATGGAACTGACATATGCTCCAGATGCATTCTCTCAAAAACCATGTGATTAGACAAAGCTAGCCATTGGATTTCCTTGGTCAACATGATGAAGGTGCTCAGTAACCACTACCTAACTTTAACACCAAACTTAACCATTAAACTTAACTCTTAACCACTACCCGAACTGCACCATTCTAACTGTACTTGCCATCACTACTCACCCATCATGATAGCTTACAAGGGGGCAATATGTACCATCTCTTCACCGCTTCTTCCTTTCAGCTCCCCTCAGAGCACTGGCAAGGGAGAAGCGGCTAGTGTCTGTATTCAAATCCAACTTCCACTGTCTGGCAACAGTGGAGGTTGGAACAGTGCATAGGCATCAAAGGTACTGCCCTCAAAGGGTTTCAGTCATACATGACAGCTAGGAGTTTCTCTATTCACCTCAGTGAATACTCCTCGACTGTGGCACCATCCTCTTTTCATTGTATATGCTGCCCTTGGGGGCCATTTTTAAGAAGCATAATTATTCCTTTTCATTGTTTTGCTGATGATATACAAATGTATCTTGGGTTGCTGAAGTGTCTTGTGATGTAGGCTGAAAGGTACAGGCTACTGATTCCTGCATGCATGACAAACTGCGGATAGGCCCTCGCGGTATTGACTGGACTTCACTTGTGGAGTTGGCGCAACCTGAGCAGCACTCAGCTGGCTAAAGCCTAACGTGACCATGGACTGGTGGTTATAAAAATACCACATATCCCTGGCTCATAAGTGCCTAACAAGTGGGCAGTCCGGACTCCCAATCCGACCATCACTTGGGTACAGCCTGTGGTGGATCCTGTTGTCTTCACTCTTGTGTTGCCATGGAACTAGATCCTCCCAGGCCAAGCAGTGTGGACCAGCATTGCGACCTGATCACCACTCTAATCAAGGCTTTAGCGAATGGCTCCAAGAGTTTTTCGAGGACCGTGCTTTACCCCCCCCCCCACAAAGTCCATTGGCGATGCTGCGGAGCGACGGGAGCAGGGACTGATCATCGGAAGCTCCTAGCTCCAAAGGCACACAACTGGTGGCAAGGATCTGGTGGTCGTCTCTACATGAACCCGGGAAACTTTGTGTGGATTCAGCAGCAACCTTGTGATGGGGCAGCCCTTTTTAGGGACAGCGCTGCTCCCCCCAATCAGGGGAAGGCCCTTGAAAATGTGGGCTAAAAACAGCTGTTTCCCATATGCAACAATAAAACGTGGCTGGCCCCAATGGAATCCCTGCAGTACTGTACAAGTATAAGGACTACCTCTTTGGAAGTGACTGTATGAAATCATCCTGCAGATCAGGGAAACCCGGACCGCCCCAGCTGATTTCAGAGACGCAAACATCGGTACCATATTCAAAAAAGGGGACCGAGGAGTGTGCAGCAATTACAGAGGAATTTCGCTCCTGTAAACAGCTGGGAAAATTCTGTAATGGATCGTTCTGATTCGTCTCACCACCCTGGCTGAAGAAGTTTTCCCTGAATCCCAAAGCGGTTTTCAATCCCACAGAGGAACCCCGATATGATCTTTGCGGCACGACAGCTCATGGAGAAGGCAAGAGAACAACAGAAGGCATTGTTTTTCATCTTTTTTGATCTCAAAAAAGCATTTGATTCTCTCCTGAGAACTGTTTTATGGGACGTGCTATCCAAATTCGGATGCCCTGACCACTTCATCCAGATGATTCACACCCTCCATGATGACATGAAAGGCTGTGTCTGTTTCCGTGGAACCCTTTCGAGCATTTCCCCATGGATTGTGGAGTAAAGCAAGGCTGTGTTCTAGTGCCTACGTTATTTTCCATGTACCTTGCTGCTCTCTTGCAGAAGACAGATCGGTCATTCGACGGTACAGTCAACATCCGTTACCACTTTGATGGCAGCCTGTTCGATCTCCAGCGCTTGAAGTCTAAGAACAAGACATCCACCAACGTCATCATCGAGCTTCAATATGCCGATGATAATGCTGCTCCTGCCATAACTCCAGAAGGTCTTCAGTCAATCGCCAAATCCTTTGTTCAGGCCTACGAAACGTTTGGCTTTTCTGTGAACATCAAGAAAACCAAAACACTTGCTGTTGTGCCTCAGGATACTCCAGGAGTTCCGCTTCAAATCACCATCCATGGCCGATCTATAGAACAAGTTCAAGCCTTTCAGTAACTTGGAAGTACCCTCGAAGAAATGTGCAGTATAGACGTGGATATCACCAACAGACTGAAAGCTGCCCACACTGCCTTTGGCCGGCTTTCTCACCATGTTTTCTATGATTGTGAGCTCAAGACATCAACCAAAATCATGGTTTACCGTGCAGTGGTTCTTTCAACCATCCTGTACGACTGTGAAGCCTGGACCCTCTACAAGTACCAAATCCGTAAAATTGAATGCTTCCACCAGCAAAAACTGAGAGAAGTATTCTGGGAATTTCCCGGCAAGAACGGGCCACAAACAACCAAGTTCTCGAAAGAGCCGATCTGGTTTCCATCGAGACGACAATTGAACGTCACCAGCTGTGGTGGCTTGGCCACATCCAGAGGATGCCAAATGACAGACTCCTAAAACAAATCCTATACTCCGAACTGACTAAAGCTCAAAGAAAGCGCCACTCCCCCCCCCAAAAAACGCTACAAGGACTGTATCAAGGGAACGCTGATCACCTTCAACATCAACCCTAAGAACTGGGAAAAAGTGGCGGAAAATCGAAAATACCGGAGAGCTGCCTGCCTGCCTGGTTCCATCAAAACCGAAACTGACAAACGAATGCATGCGGAAGAAAAGCGCCGCCGCCGAAATATCTGCCAAGAACAGAGAGCCGCAAGAACGGGTCCACCGCCTACTATCCCCTGTCCACGCTGTTCCCGTCTCTTCTATTCTCACCTTGGACTGTCAAGCCATCTTCGTTTCAAGCACACACCTTAATCTCTTGGAATGGATCCTCGGACACGAGAGACGCCAGCGACGACGACGACAAATTTATCTGCCTAGAAAAAAAAGCTAAGATTCAATGCAACCTTTGTTGAACTGTTTAAAAGATGTCAAAACTTGGATGGATTTAAACTTTCTCATTCTTAATGGAAATAAGACTGGGATTGTTGTGTTTGGACAACCCGATCTATTGGATGACTCTGTATCCTATACTAGACTTTATCACATTAGTATAGCTGTAAAATAATAACGAGACAAGAGACGAGCACCGTACGTTTTCAACTCCTTTCTTTTTATCTCACTTCTTCATCACCCTCAGCACCGTACTACACTAAGCAACAATCATTAGGCTACTGCGCCCTCTGGTGGCGTGGTGGTATTGCAATGCATGAACAATGAATGAACCGACTACACAACATATTCCCCCTCTCTTAAGAAGCTTACCCGTACATGAAAATACTATGTCCCATGTCACAGACATCAGTAGTACAATAACTCGAGTGCTATCAGCATCAACACAACTTCCCACAATACAAATGTTATAATAACCATCAACCACAATAACCATGAACCACAATTCCACTGTAATATTACTGTAAGTAAAATATAGCAGGAAATCTTGAACCTGTAATCCCAAAAATGTTAATCAGTGTAACATAGGCACTTTCAATCACAAGGCACTAAAATCACAGTAACCTGGTATCAATCAAAATCAGTGCAAAACAAACATTTCTTTTTTTTCATAGTCACAGCATTGTTTTCTTCACATTTTAGTATCAACATTTTTTTTTCGCATTTTCACATCCACTTATTCTCTCCTCATTTCTAACCATCCATTGGACTAACTAGTGTTCATAGCCCTTCAGCCAAGCAGGCTCCTTTCTTACTCTCACAGGTCTGTCCATGACCCCAGTGCCAACTGGTTGTTGGGACGGCTCAGGTTGTCGGGCCGACTCCGGCACTGGAGCAGGGTGGGCAACTGGCTCTGGATCGGATTCCCTGTTTGTTCCGCTTTCAGGGACCAGAGAGAGGTGGGCAGCGTTCCACGTACGCCCATCCTCTAGCACATAAGCACTTGAACCAGCTTTGCGTATCACTTGGGTAGGTCTCTGAAACTTAGACAGTCCCTTTTTCACATGGAAAGGTTTCCTCAGTCTGACTAAGCTTCCCTCTTTGATCTTAGGCACACGTGTTCCCCTTTTTTTGTCAGTGTAGGTTTTCGATGCCTCCTGTTTGGCAGCAACCCGACTGCGTAGTTGTTCCTCCGACAGTGGGTCAGGTTTTCGTGCAGGGCCAATGTTCCCTTTGGTGCGCATCAGTCGGTTGTACATGAGTTCATACGGTGACACCCCGGTGGTGCCATGTGGGGTAGCATGGTAGGTGGACAAGAAATCCTGTACGTATGGCTTCCATGGCCTTCTCTCCTGCTCGGCAGAGAGTAGTGTTTCTTTGAGAACGCGGTTCCAGCGCTCCACGGCTCCATTCGCTTGTGGATAGTAAAGAGACACTCTACTGTGTTTAATGTCTCTCGCTGCAAGGTAGTCTGCAAACTCGGTAGAGGTGAATTGTATTCCATTGTCACTCACCAGTTCGATAGGATTTCCAAACCGGGAGAACACAGCAGACAGGAAGGTAGTGATTGCAGCGGTAGTGATAGTTGAAGTGAAAGCGACCTCTGGCCACTTTGTGTAGTAGTCAGTCAGCATCACAGCAAAGCGACAGTCCCAAGTAGCTGACTCGAACAGTCCCACTATGTCTATCCCCACTTTCTGCCATGGGGCATCCGGGAGTGGGATGGGCTGGAGAGGAGCAGAATGCGTCTTGGCACTTTTATCATTCATCTGGCACGATCCACATGAGCGGATAGTCTCCTGCACACACGTGTCCATACCAGGCCACCACTATAAGTCCCGCAGCCTCTGTTTGGTGCGGACCACCCCTTGATGTGTCTCGTGTGCCAAGTCCACCAGCTGCTTCCGTAGGGCAACTGGCACAAGTCGTCGGTGAGGCCCCCTGTAAATAATCACATCCTGTATTGACAGTTCATTTCTCGTGGCGAAATATGGTTTGAGCTCGTCTGGTAGGGACTTAGCTGTCTTAGGCCAGCCCCTGTTTATCTGTGCTCTGAGAGCTGTGAGCTCAGGGCACGCCTCACATGCCTCCGTAAAGTCTTTTACTGAAAGAGCTTTCAGTTCTGTGTCCAACAGAGCAACAAGCTCCGGCTCGGTCACTGGCTCTGTATCCTCGTCTGCAGGGAGGGGCAACCAGGAAAAGCAGTCAGCCGCCTGGTTTTGTGAGCCAGGACGGTACTCCACGTCATATATAAAGCACATTAGTCTTGCAGACCAACGCGCAATACGCATCCCTGCGCGGCCCAGGCCTTTTGTTGCAAGTAGTGGGGTCAAAGCCTGGTGGTCCGTGCGTAGTGTAAACCTAGTACCCCATAAGAAGGTCCTCCATTTTTCAGCAGCCCACACGCAGGCCAACGCCTCCTTTTCAACAATGGAGTACTTGCGTTCAGCGGGGTTAAGTGTGCGTGAGGCACATGCAACTGTACGTTCTGTCCCATCCGGGTGTAGTTGTGTCAGTACGGCCCCCAAGCCATAATCGGATGCATCCGTAGACACGTAGGTGGGGAGGCTGGGGTCGAAGACGGACAGCGCTGGGCTGTTTACAATACGGTCCTTCATCGCCTCGAAGCTCTCCTGAGCTGCTGAAGTCCACTGAAATGTGTCCTCACGCAGACATGCTCGCATAGGCTCCACGAGCGACGCGTAGTTGTTTACGAATTTCTGGTACCATGCCGTGAGCCCTAGAAATGAGCGAAGTGTTGTAGCATCACTTGGCACTGGAGCCTCTGTAATGGCTCTGACGTGCTCGGTGAGTGGCTGCAGGCCCTGGGCAGAGATCGTGTGCCCAAGGAACCGCAGGCTGGACCGGTTAAACTGGCATTTTTCCTCGTTTAGTTGGAGGCCGGCGCCCCTGATAGCGGCGAGCACCTCTTGCAGGTTGCAGTCGTGGTCCTCCTTGACCTTGCCATACACTATGACATCGTCCAAGTAGTACTGGACTCCCTTGAGGCCTTTAAGTACGAGCGACATCATCTTGGAGAACGCACTTGGGGCGGAGCACAGCCCGTATGGGACCCGTTTGAACCTGAAAAGTCCGTCGTGCGTTATGAATGCGGTTAAGTCCCGGCTCTCTGGCGCTAAAAGGACTTGATGATATGCGTTTGCGAGATCTATGGAAGAATATACAGTAGCACCGCTCATCTCGGAGAACAAGTCATCCATGTGTGGAAGTGGGTAACTGTCCATCACTATAGCCTTGTTAGGCTCACGTAAGTCCACGCACAGTCTCACCGCACCGTTCTTCCATCGCGTGACCACGATGGGTGAAACCCATGGAGATGCATCAATCCTCTCTATCACGTCCATTTCTAACAGTCTCTCAAGTTCTGTGGAGACAGCTTGTCTCACGGAGAGGGGAAGTCTCCTCAGCTTCTGCTGGACGGGCTGTACTGTTTCATTGCCCTCCTTCACTTTAACACGGTGGACAAAACCCTTGGCTAAGCCCAGTTTCACTGGTCCAGTTTTAACCTATGTCACTGGAGCCGCATTTGAGAGCACAGTATTATTTACTATAGAAAGTCTCAGTGCCCTGAATAAGTCCATCCCCAAGACAGCGGTACCTGTCTTTTTCACAATGTATAGTGTAGCCGGAACTGTAGTATCTTCGTGCTGCACTGTAGCTGATAAACAGCCTATTACTGGGATGTCTGACTTTGTATATGACACTAACTTAACCTCTGGTTCTGTCAGGGGCACATCGCTGAAATGCTCTCTGTAGACGGGTTCAGGAATGATGGACACAGCGGCGCCCGTATCCACCACTAGCTCTACTGGGCAAGAAGTTGACTTGGCATTAATAGTCACTTCACATGATATTTTCTGAGCTGGTTCGGTTGCATTAATTCCCAGCACTTGCACAACAACTTCACCTACTTTTTTGGTAGACTTTTCACCTGACCTTTCAGAAGATTTACAAACTTTGGCAAAATGACCCACTTTATTGCATTTCTGACAAGTCATCTTCAGGGCAGGGCAGTCTGGAGCCTTTGCAAGATGAGTAGACGACCCACACCTAAAACAGCATCTGTCCTGTCTTGGAGTGGCGTTTGCAGGCTCTGCAGAGCGGTTGTATTTCCCTTTATTTTTGAATGGACTTTTAGGCTTCGCCGTTACAGCTTGCACGGGAACCTGGGACTCTGAACCTAGCGTGCGCGCATACCCGATGGCAGCTCCCGCCTGGCATGCAATCTGGAGTGTTTTTTCAAGTGTCAAATTTGCATCTGCTTGTCCTAGCAGTCTCTCGCGTATCTTTGCACAATGGATATGCTCGATGATCTGGTCACGTATCATTTCGTCTCTATTGTTGTCAAACCCACATGTTGTGGCAAGCTCGCGCAGCGCGGCAATGTACTCTGTAATGGACTCCTGCGGTCTCTGTATTCTCTGTCTGAACTTATGACGTTCCACCACAACATTTATGGCTGGGTTGAAGTGTGCACGCAGTGCCATCATTGCTTCTTTGTAAGTCCTACCTGCATTTGCAAGTGTATAAAACACACGCTGGCCCTTTGTACCCAGACAATGTAAAAGAAGTGCACGTAACCTCGTGTCTGGCCAGTCAGCACCATCCGCATCAATGGCTCGCAGATAGTTCTCGAACATCCTAGCCCACATGTCGAACGGAATTGTAGGTTGTCCGGCACACGGCAGAAATAAAGCAGGTAAGGGCACAGCTGCAGTCGCCATTTCTCGTCGCCAATTTGTCCTATACTAGACTTTATCACATTAGTATAGCTGTAAAATAATAACGAGGCAAGAGACGAGCACCGTACGTTTTCAACTCCTTTCTTTTTATCTCACTTCTTCATCACCCTCAGCACCGTACTACACTTAGCAACAATCATTAGGCTACTGCGCCCTCTGGTGGCGTGGTCGTATTGCAATGCATGAACAATGAATGAACCGACTACACAACACTCTGATGGTTCTCTTGACCCTTTAGCTTCTTACAATTGATCTTTTGTTAAGAATCTTGGTGTGTCTTTTCACTGCTCCTTCAAATTTGATAAACAGATTTGTTCAGTTGTCAAAATTAGCTTTTTATATAGCTTTTAACAAAGGGAAAGCCCTATATCTCTCCCAAAGAGCTCAAGAGTTATTCATGTTTTTATTATCTCTCAGTTAGATTTGTAAATCTTTGGATGTGGGTGTAGAAATGTCGTCTGCAGTTAGTATGCAGTCACCTGTCTTCTAACTGGAAAAAGAAACTGTGATCACATAACACCAGTATTGCCCTCCCTCAGCTAACTTCCTGTCCATTTCAGGATTGATTTTAAGAATTTATTGCTTGTTTTTAAGGTTGACTTCACCTTCTATTGTGCTGCAATTTCTTTTATTATTATCATGTTTATTGTTTTCTTTATTCTTATTTGTTATTTACTTTTATTTTTGATTATTTGGTACTTTAAGCCTGTTCAGCACTTTGGTCAATTGTGGTTGTTTTAAATGTACTATACAAATACATTTTGACTTGACTTTACAGCCAGTTAGGTTTGTGGGGTTTTTTTGTTTGTTTGTTTTTTTGTAGATGTAATTGCCAGTTAGGTTTGTGGGTTTTTTTTGTGGATCTAATTAACAGTCATTGTGCGGATATAATTATTGGTCACCTTTTGCTCTTCCAAACAATCTTGGTAGTTTTGTAGATTGATCATGTAGACCAGTGGTTCTCAAACTTTTTGGGGTCCTGGACCCCCTGCGTATTTTTGATCTACCCTGAGGACCCCTCCACCTGATCTTGGGGGAGGGGGGTTGCAATTTGATAGAAACAGTAGAAACTGCATTTTAAATTGCATTATAGCATTTATTCACTCTTTGGGGCAAAAATAAGAGCTTTCAGTTGTAACTTAGATATAGTTAACAAAACAGAATTCTTATGCAGTAACTTTCAGATATATGTAACAAAACAGAATATGTATTCAGTAACTTTCAGATATATGTAACAAAACAGAATATTTATTCAGTAACTTTCAGATATATGTAACAAAACAGAATATGTATTCAGTAACTTTCAGATATATGTAACAACAGAATTTTTATGCAGTAACTTTAACAACGCAAACGGGAGCGAGATCTCTTATTAAAATACAATAAAGTACACTTGTGAAACAGATGTAATTAGAGAAAAAAGTCCTGTTACCCTTTATAGTTTAGGTAGATAAAGGTCTCAGTCACATTTGAGTAAAATAATCCTATTTCTATAAATGTCATAGGATCTTTTTTTTTAAAGATATTTTATTTTCACGGACCCCTTGCAATTACACCACGGACCACTAGGGGTCCGCGGACCCCCGGTTGAGAAACACTGATGTAGACCCAAATAACCTGAGTAATCCCTGGGTAGGGGCATTCTGATGATTCAAATTTCCTGATTAAATACAAAAAGGCCTTGACCTTCCTTACACCTCCAGTTTGGAAGTTTACACCGAAGAGCTCAGGTTGTTAGAATCACTGATGCTTTTAAATCCCTTGTAAAAACAATTTTCCACAGGAAGTGTTATTTTGCTCTTGTTCTCCTTTTGGGTAACATTGATTCTGTCTTTTATTGGCCTTGACTGAAACGCTTTCATAGAGTGACATGAGGGTATATTTAGAGTTGTTGGGTCATGGACCTTGTCACAAAACTGAATTCCTTGTGATGTGTCTCCAGGGAATCATAAAGATCCCTAATGGATGCCATAGATGCCTTAAATGAGTAGAAACCATTGGCTAGAATTGTTGAGGGAATGTGTGGGAAAATAATGGACAGAAAAGGCAACTGTTGGGCCTTAATGTATAACACAGCTCCATTACCTTGGCTATTGTGAATGACACCAGCCACCCCCTCCACAATGAGTTTAAGCTGCTTTCCTCTGGCCAATGCCTCAGAGTACTGACAACCAAAACCACCTTCTAAGAGATCATTTGTCCCCAGTGCAATGAGTTTACTGAACAAAGCCACATGAAGTATCCTATATGTGGTTTATACATGTTTTTGATAATGCTGTGTACTGCCTATATGTTTTGATAAGGTGTTTAATCATGTTAACTACATTTATGTTTGGTGTTTGCCTGAGATGAGACCAAAGGCAAATTATCAGCCTTGTTCAGACACTAAAGTTCTAGTCTAGTCTAGTCTAGTCTAGTTTAGTCTTGTGTGTCTCTGTCTTCTCAGAGCCAAGTTAATGTGCAAAGGCCAAAAGGGATGTGAAACTTACAAAATGTGAGCCAGGCGCACAGAGTATTACTTAACAATAAACATTTGTCTCTAGCGGAACAAAAAACGCGAGCACAGTTCATATTTCAGCACATGGAGCTGAACAGATGTAACCACCGTGGCAGCAACCGATGAGGCAATGACACAAATCATTGAGAGAGATAAAGTGAGACAAGAATCATTATACTGGCTCAGGATGACACAGTATCTATGAGCAGTGAAAGCGTCCAAATCCACGTCCCTGATGTCAACCGACAACGTGCGGCCATTGAGCATGGAGAGTTGCATTAATTCATTTTGACCCCCACTTGCACCCATGTCTGTTGGGACAGACAGGCGGTGTGGCACGCCCACTACCCCCCCCCCCCCACACACACACACACTTAACAATGCACACCCTGAATACATAACCCCAGCCCCCAAGACCCCTGGTAAGTCAATCTCCAAGGATCTCAAAGTGACAGATGGAGAGTTTGTTGCAGCTAAGCACGGTTTAGCACCAAGGTTCATGGTACAATGGTTTTATTGGCTGCATGCAAAGTGTGTGTGTGTGGCTCTGAGTCACGTTTTGAGTGTGCGGTGATGTCATCTTCGTTTGCATGAGTTCGCCTTGGGAGGGATGTGCGTGTCTAAGCACAGAGAGACAGAGTGAGACAGACAGAGAGTGGGGGGGGGGGGGGGACTGATTGGAGGTAAGGGAAAGGGAGAGAGAGGTGTTCTCTTGGAAAAGATCCCCATGGTTTCCACTTTAGGATCATTGCTTGAGATGGGACACGGCACAAAATCTGCCATTGCTTCACCCACTAGGTTTATGAAAAAAGGGATCCATCCTAATTCTAAGGATATGGCTCTTACAGTGAGGCTTACAAATTCTCAGCCTTAAATCTAAAATAAATGAGCATGAGTGTTTATAATGACTTTTACATTTAGTTTACTTTTAGATGAGAGTATTTGAGAGTGCCTGCAGATACGTGTGTCTGTGAGTGGGCCCCAGAGATTAAAAAAGAAAAAAAAGAAAGAAAGAAAGAAAAGAGAAGAAATTGCAGTGAAATTGACATCACAGCTTCTCAAACATCCCTATCTGATTGATTTGGTTTTTAGTCGAATAGACTCCTCTGTTATATAACTCTTATCAAAGATTACTAAGCGCTATATTTCAACATTTTCTCCAGCTAATCCAGCTTCCACATTTAGATCAAACATTTCAGAGCATCCTGTCAAGCAGAAAGACGGGAAATTATTGAGCCTTACTGCAACATGATACAAGCCGCTGCAACACTGTAAAGGGCATTTGAATTGTCCTTTTGATTGTGTTTTCTTCTCAAATGAGTGCATGCATGCACGTCTTTCTACAAACAGGTGCATATGTCAGATGTCTGTGATTTGTACATGCACAATTATTGGTGTGTGTGTGTGTGTGTGTGTGTGTGTGTGTGTGTGTGTGTGTGTGTGTGTGTGTGTGTGTGTGTGTGTGTGTGTGTGTGTGTGTGTGTGTGTAATACTGATTGTGTTTGTGTGAGTTTGTGTCAGGGGCCTACTTACAAACAATGAGAAAGCAGAAACAAGGTGGAGAAACCCAGGGTTCTTCCTCAAGACATTTTGGACCCAAAATCCTCATTTCATCTACATTCAAGCAACCATTTAGGTATAAATCAACAATGGCAATATAGTGCAAAAATGACGGCTTACATTTTCAAAAGATGCCATCATAATTTAAAATTATGAATAATTTCATAAAATACGTAGACATAGGCAAATCATCTCAATATTTATATATTTAGGCATTTGGTTTTCTGCAGACCTTGTTCTTTGAAACCAAACCTTGTCTGCTTGGAGTAAAAACCCTCAAGAGCTACATGTGTGAGATTTGTTTGGCTTGAACCACCAACTGACCAAAGAGACTTTGACATATTTGGTTTAAAGCATTTTGTTGACACTAAATTGTCTTTTTGAGTCGATTCCTTTAACAAACAACACTGGAAGAGGGGCATGGAAATAAGGGCACTTCCTGAGTATTGTTGCATTGTAGGCTGTTTACAATTGTTATGTTTCCTTGTTTCAGGTATTTCAGCGGTCTTTTATTGCTCCGAAATCGCTTTTTCATCTTTCAGAAATCCCTAGTCTGTTTGATAAGCTTCAGTAGAACTATTTTCCTGCTTATCAGAAATCATTCGGCACTCACAGCTTAACATCTTCTCCAGATAAACTGACAGTAATTATCTTTGCAAGTTTCACATTTTTGCAGCACTCAGGATGCTCTCATCCAGTGCCTGTTACAACGAGGGAGGGCATTGCACATAGCAGCACATCTGGACACGTCATCTGGACATGGTAACGGGATTTGTGACCTTCTCTGCTGACATTCACTTCAGAAACTTGTCCAGTCTCCCGTATTTCAAATAACATCTATCTTAACACGTTGTTTGCTCTAGTACCGAGTCTTCAACTCTAATCACTCATAATATTAATAGATAAGTCAAGAAACAGTGAGATAATTTTACTTGTTTCCAACAAAAATCCCCTTGCTCTGTTAATTCTCTTCCAAGCAAAATGAAAATAGCAAAAGTTATACCCATATGTAAAACCGGAGATATACACCAATTTACAAACTACAGACCAATTACATAATTGTCACAATTCTTCAAAATACCAGAAAAACGAGTTGTTGTTAGACTAGAAAAATTCACTGAGAAACACAATATGTTGACCGATAGCCAGTATGGGGTTTGACCAAACAGATTGACATCTCTGGTGCTCATTGAATTGATTGAAGAAATAACTAATTGCATAGACTGTTGTGACTTTATTTTGAAGCTGATATTTATTTGATAAGCGCTGTTGTTGCTAAGTCCAGCTATCCATCCATTATCCATATGGCAAATATTGAGTTTAAATGACTGTACATTTAAAAAACACTTAAAATAATTTATTCATTTGAATATTTTATTTGTAAAGGGAGTACAGAGGATAATTTAGAGATTGCAGTATATGTTAGTTGTAGTTAAACGGCTACAATTCCCATGATGCTTCAAGAGCGCAAGTAAGAGGAATACGTATGATTATGGGAAACTACGTGTTGGAGACGTTGATTTAGTTGTTTACTCCTTGATATGATATGCTAAAGTGTATAATCCCCTTTTATTCACTAAAGGGTATTGTCTAATTTTAAGTTCAAAGTCTTCTCTCATCATTTTTGAAGGTAGTTTGACTGATCTACTACATAGGCCAAAAAAGTTTGCTGTCGGAATATTTATAAATCTAAAAAACGCTATTGCTCAGAATAGATTAATAGACAAACTGGAAATGTTTGGTATCAGAGGGGTGGTTCAGAATTGGCTAAGAAGCTGTTCAAGTAACAGGCAGCAATTTGTAAAGCTAGGCAAACATAAATCGTCATGCATGGACATTACTTGTGGTGTACCCCAGGGGTCGGTTTTGGGTCCAAAACTGTTCATAAATCTGGATAAAACAAAGTTTATGTTGTTTGAAAACCACACAATAAATACCAAAGTAAAAGTGATAGACAATGTCCAACTAGAACGAGAATATGAAAATAAATTTGGTGTGATACCAGACCACAAAATCTGCTGGAAACCTCACATAACATATGTGCGAGCAAAGCCAGCAAGGAGCATTGCGGTCATGAGAAAAGCAAGTCACATTCTTGATCGTAAATCACTGTACACCCTGTATTGTTAATTTATTTTATCATATCTGATCTACTGTGTGGCGGTATGAGGTAACGCCTACAAAACCAACCTACAACCATTATGTATACTACAAAAAAGAGCCAAAAGGATAGTTACTAATGTAGGACAAGCTATTTTTAAAGTCAAGTGCCTTGAAGTTCAGGGATTTAGTAGAATTTAACACAGCACAGATAATGTTCAAAGCAAGAAACAATCTACTACCAAGTAATATACAAGAAGTATTCTCAGATAGAGAAGGGGGATATATAATTTGAGAGGGAAATTAAACTTCAAGAAATTGTGTTCGAACAACTTTGAAGATTATGGGGATTTCAATCTGTGGGGTAAAATTGTGCAACAGTCTGAGCATGGAACTCAAACAAAGTACAAACATTACGCAGTTCAAGAAGAAATACAAAGGTCTGATTTTCAAGAGATAGGCACAATGAAGAGTTGTGTTAACTGTTAAAGTTTTACTTATCTCCAAATATTCCTAATTAATTTTTTTCATGTTCCTTTATATGACACCGAGTGGATATTTGGGTCATCATATATATTATATATATATATATATATATATATATATATATATATATATATATATATATATATATAATATACCATAATGTTCCGCTCCTCATTTGTTGAGCACTTTTATCAACACCATTGACGTTTTTTAAAAAATATATTTTGTTTTTTTCTTTTCCTTTTTGAAATGTATAGTAGCTGAATTAACTTAAGAGTAGGTGAGAAGGGGTAGGAATAAATAAGTGTATACTTCCTCCTACTCCTTTTTCAACATGTAACAAATAATCTGATGTATATGGAGATTTGCTTACTGAGTTTGATGTGTGGATTTGTTGATCACTTCAGAATATTGGCAATGGCTTATCTGTATGTTGTATTCTGCTTGTTTACATGTTTGAAATAAATCATTCATTCATTCATTCATTCATTAATTCTCTTCAGTCAAGTGTGGCTATTTCAGTACAAGTGGAGAAATCTGCTTCTTTGACATTCTCACTGCTTTAATGTTGGTGAAGTTTGCAAACTAGAAGTCGAATTCGTTCCTACTATTGCACTCGTGCGTTTTTCTGGTTAAAAGGGACACGTAAACCACAAAGATGAAAACTGTGAACATGCAGTTCAATTTGTTTTCTTAAATTTAAAGTCCTCATACACGCACACATACACACAGTCGCAAACACACACAGTTGTTCACGCATGAAATTTCACAATATGATATGTGGTCCAAGGGATTTCACAAATGTACACTTGCAGCAAAACCAAATGGCAAAGCCAGTGTTGCCAACAAAGAGACAATTAGATGCGGTCTGTCTCAATAAAGACTCATGCCATAATGCATTCGTCATACTATAATAATCGGCTGGCTCGTTAGTTTGTTGCCATGGTTACAACTCAATCACTTCCTTTGGATTTTAAGTTAGCAGGACTGCAGACCCTGGCAATTAACTCTGATCAACTCCACAGTCAGAAACAGAAAGACACTGCTTGAGATGCTGTTTGGAGAGCATCTTGGACAGGTGTGGGAAAGTCATAATTAGGTTGACTGAGGACCTAATTACAGGTGAAACAAGATACATCTTGTGTCTGCGTGTCTGTGTCTGACAGCCAGCCAGCCAGCCAGCCAGATAGATAGAGAGATAGATAGGGGCTGAAGCAGTACTTGAAAAGAGTAAGTCGTATGCAATTACTGTAAGAGTCACCTGTCTTTTCACATCAGGGCCTATAATTGTAGTGCACACTTAAAGACTTTTGTTCTGTTCTACGTGCATTAACACACTAGTCATTAAATCAACACTATTATCTAGGGGGATTTATGGTAAATTACAACTGAAAATGGGCTTCCATTACTTGAGCCCAATAATCATGTCAATTGCAAGGACAATGCCATTGATTGCTAAGAGCCACTGCAGTGAGATGGTGGAGTACTGTGACACCCATGTCATCTACAGTAAGAGCAATCATGTAAGAGAGAAGCACCGGGTAGGAAAATAACATCTCAGGATGAAGAATAGGAGGGATTTCTTTTTCTAGCTCGATACTTGTGCCCGTGATTCACTCACAGCACAATCACAATCTGACAAGCAACTTTCTCAAACTTTGCCAAACTACTTGTGAGTTCAGGGTAATTTTGTTTTTGCCCCAATCCCACTTCAAAGCAGAACAGAAACAGTGAAAGGTGTGGATAGAGTCTTTGGAAATAAAAAGAAAGCTGCTCACCAAAGCAAAGACCAATTCATTATAGAAGTCCCTGTATCTACTGTCAACTATTTCACAAAGGCTCTTTTTGGTATTCAAATTAATTGAATTGACTCAAATTTTAATTCTGTTGTATTCAACCCTTTAGAGATGTGTACTATGCATAACTGTCATATGACAAGTCAGAACAGATTTGAAACAAACAAACAGGAGAACGATTCCATGACCTGGTTGGCAGGCATCACCTGTCAGTCAAATTATGGCTGAGTGACAGCTGAACTGATACATCATGGTACTGTACTAGTGTTGAGTCAGGATGGTCTGTCATCTCTCCTACTGTGGTGGAGTGCACTTCCTTGATGACCAAGACATGTGGAGAGACTAGAAGAAGAGATTCGGTGTCTGAAACCACCCCATATTTGCCACATAGTCCACCATATTCACCTTCCTCCATTTTGTTTAGGTGTCCAAATTCTAACTTTAAATGTATTCACTACACCGTGCCCTAAAACATTCCCTCGGTGCAACTGAAAATGTGGTGTCCCATGCATGTACACTACTTTGGGCTAAAAATACCACAATGCATTCCTTCACCTCTTCTCTCTGCTCATGCACTCTGCACTGTCAAATACCACGTGATGGTAGAAGAGCCCACAAAGTGATGATTCAGTAGTGTCTGAAAGTCTCCTTTTATTACTCACTAAAGAAGGCCCTACTGGGACGTTCGGATGGCATACCAACATGGGGATCGCCAGTTCGAATCCCTGTGTTACCGCTGGCTTGGCCGGGTATCCCTACAGACACAGTTGGCGGTGTCTGCGGGTGTTAAGCCAGATGTGGGTGTTAGTGGAGGAACAAAACCCCCAAAATTTGGAGGTACCCCTACCCGGGGTACAGCAAATGCTGACCTTGTTTTTTCATGTGTCCTGGTTGCTGCACTAGCACCTCCTGTGGTCGATCGGGGCGCATGTTCAGGGGAGAGGGGAAACTGGGGAATAGCGTGATCTTCCCACGCACCGCGTCCCCCTGGTGAAACTCCTCACTGTCAGGTGAAAAGAAGCGGCTGGTGACTACACATGTATCAGAGGAAGCATGTGGCAGTCTGCAGCCCTCCCCGGATCGGCGATGAGGTGGAGCAGTGACCGGGACGGCTCAGAAGAGTGAAGTAATTGGCCAAGTACAATTGGGGAAAAAAGGTGGAAAATGAAAAAGAAAAAAAGAGGGCCCTATTGAGCATTTCATATGTAGGCAATAGAGAATGATTCAGTCCAGGAGCACCTGCTCGAGCAGAGACGAGCAGGTCGAAGGTCACATTACTCTCAAATACCAGACCCATCAGATGCCGTGTGGGTAATTCTTCCATTCTGAGTACAGGTTCAGACATAAAAAAAACTCATTTCATTTCTTCATTTTGTTCAGATAGAGGAAATGAAAATAAAAAAAACGTATTTAGTGGGCTTTTATTTCAGACATCAAGGCAATAACAAGAACATCTACCAGACCAAATATACCAAAATGACAGTCCTGACTTTCTGACACATTTCTGTGTCATTGTGAACCCCACCCATCTGACATCACGCTTAGCAAAAAACAAACTGCCAGACATAAACGAATGTGTTTGTTTTTGCGTGTGACTGTCTCTCTGTTAAGTGTGTGAGCATGCATGCGTGTTTGGTGTCTATCTGCAAGCATGCATGTTGCTTCTAGTCATGTCAAGTTTATTTGAATAGCTCAAAATCACAAAGTAGTTCCAAAGGGCTTTACAATTAATGCAACATATGACACCCCCTATCCTTAGACCCTCGACTGGAATGAGAAAAAAAAAACACCACAAGGAAAACCTCATCGTGAAAAAAGAATGGAAGGAATCTCACGCTGTGAATGTGTGTGCTGATGTGTCTCTGCATGCATCTGTATGTATTTGCATTTGTGTGTGTGTGTGTGGGGGGGGGGGGGGGGTCAGTATGAAAAACCCTCAGAGAACACCAGAGACCATCTTTTTGGACCCTTTGCAGTTTTCTAACACCCCGTGCACAACTGGCTAGCGGACAGAAGGAGTTGCCTAGACACTCGGCTCTCCCTAGTAATATGTCCATTAGTGTAGAATCAGGATCAGGATCAGGGTCCATTTGTGTAGAATCAGGATCAGGATCCATTAGTATAGAATCAGTTGCCGGCAGCCGTACCAAAATGTACCCTGGCTCTGCCAAATGACAGAAGCTAAGCGGGTGTGGGCTTGGCTAGTACTTGGATGGAAGACCTCCTGGGAATATTGAGTTGCTGCCAGAAGTGGTGTTGGTAAGCCAGTTGGGGGCAGTCTTCCCTCTGGTCCTAAAAAAAAAAACAAACAAAACAACAAATCCCAGTGCAATCAAGTCAATTTTATTTGTATAGCCCAATATCATAAATTACAAATGCAGTGACGGGGGCACCGTGCTGTAGGAGATACCGTCCTTCAGATGGGATGCTAAACCGAGGTCCTGATTCATTGTGGTCATTAAAGATCCCATGGCGCTTATCATAAAGAGTAGGGGGGTTCACGGGTTTCCTGGCAAAATTACCAACCTAGCTCTCTCCATCTGACCACCTAATCATCCCCCATGTAATTGGCTCAATGATTCCTCCCACTCCACCTCAAGCTGATGTGTGGTGAGCGTTCTGCCACAAAATGGCTGCTGTGCATCACCCAGGTGGGTGCTACACATTGGTGGTGGTTGAGGTGAGTTACCCCCTTCAATGTGAAGCACTTTGGGTGTCTAGAAAAGCATTATATAAATGTAATTATTATTATTATTAGGATGAGAACATTCAGACACAAACAATTCTGGAGTTGTTGCAGAACTGAACTTGTAATCCTTGCGGTTAAAAAACAAACAAAAAAGCCCTATTTCGAAATTTTTTTCTTTTTTTTTTTATTTCCTCCCCTTTTCATCCCTATCTGACATGTCCAATTCTCTGTTTCCCTCTATTTGCCCTCTGTGGTATACATGAAGCCAGCTGACCACTTTTTTTCACATGCCAGCTGCAGCTTTCTCCAGGGGAACATAATACATGAGGAGGCTGATGCCATAACACCCCCAAACCCATCCACAGTTGTACTGGCACTCACCACCCATAGGAGTCACTGACTGCAATGGTGAGACATTTCATTCCCACCAGGTTCCCCATACACAACCGGGTATCACGAGATTTCGTGTCATAGTCACGAAATTTAATCTATGAAATGGTGCTGGGGGACACGATGTCACTGAAATTTTCTTGTCCGGCACCATGAAGTTGTATCCAATGCATTCCTATGGGTCAAGTTTTTCTTGCGTGAGTCATGTTATCAAGATGCTGGCTCTGGCTGGTCTGGCCTCCCGGGAGAATGCTGGTCACTTACATATATTTGAATACACAAAAACTACGGCGGTTAGGGTTAGGTTTAGTGTTATATCTTGTAGTTAGTCCGCCGCCCATTGGGGGGGGGGCAGTAGAAGGGAGAAGTAAGAAAATGACGTGAAAAAGCAGTGAGGAAAATACAGAGCGCTGATGTAGACAGTTACTGAGCAGTCGTGTCGTTTCTGCTGTCTGATATGTGGATAAATAACTGCTAGGGTTAGGGTAGTTTTTGTGTTTTCAAATATATGTAAGTGACCGGCTTTCTCTCGGGAGGCCAGACCAGCCTGAGTCAGCATCTTGATACCGTGACTTGCGCAAGAAAAACTTGGCCCATAGGAATGCATTGGATACAACTTCGTGGTGTCGTACACGAAAATGTCAGTGACATCGTGTCCCCCAGCACTATTTCATAGATTAAATTTCGTGACTATGACACAAACTCTGGTGATACCGGGTGCAGCACTGCCTGTTGTGCTGCCTGCAATGCACGGCTGAGCTGAAGGTAATGCAGTTGTTCTGAAACTTTCAACATCAGCATTGAGGCATGGATGTGTTAGTCTGCTCCCCCAGGGATTCACAATCTTTTTCAGGCTCCAACCCACCTGTGGAGACACTTTTTCAGAATCAGAATCAACTTCATTGGCCAAGTGTGCCTGTGCACAAGAGGAATTTGGCTCCAGTACACAGCAGCTTCTAGCACTTGCAGACACCACTCACACAAAAAAATAAAAATAAAAACAAAACAAAAAGAATAAAAACCAGAAGAAATAAATGGAAAAACAACAGGATATTGGAGGCAAGCATGTATGCTCAACAGGTGTATTACAGAGCTTTATTGTGGTTGAATAATCAACAACCTATGCCCATATAGTGTGCCATATTGTTTATATACTATATTGCCCATACACTATACCATATATCATACCACAACTCCACAACCCATCATGCCCATATACAATACTATATACTCCCACTATATTAACTATATTATCTTATGTACCAGAAGTATACACTATATATTCACCTACATCCACCACACAACTACATACTGTAGCGAATTCGGGGGGCAACCGCAGGAATCGCGGTTATATATATATATATGTCAACACCCCCACTTGCTCTCATATTATTCATCTAGCATTTTTTCCACATACCTCTTCTGTGACATTTTCACACGTTTATCACACGGGTCAAAATCGATACCAAGAAAATGTTTCAATTTACCCAAGTCTTTCATCTTGAATTTTGCTGTGAGTATCTCCTTTACAACCTTCAGTGCATTTTCATCACTGGCAGCAATAATCAAGTCATCAACCCATATTATGATTATCACTTTCTCATTTTCTGTTTCCCTTGTGTAAACACAATGATCAGGTGGATTTTGGCAAAAACTCATTTTCGTTCAGATACTCATGCAACATTTTGTTCCAGTTCCTGCCTGACTGTTTTAACCCATATAGCGACTTTTCTAGCTTATACACCAACTTTTCATTCGTACTGGATTTCACCTCGTAACCCTCTGGTTGTTCCATGAAGACCTCGCAATCTATTGGTGCATGTAGGTAGGCAGTTTTGACATCCATCTGATGTAAAATCAGGGTTTCCTGCACTGCTTTTTGCATCAACACTCCGATACTAGTCAAGTTAGCAGTAGGAGAAAATGTCTCCTCATAGTCTACACCCATCTTTTGATTGTATCCCTTAGCTACATACCGTGCCTTGTATTTATCAGATCCATCAACATTGTTCTTAATTGCATATACCCATCTACCCCCCACTGCATTCTTAGCCTCAGGCAAGTTGGTCAGGGTAAATGTGTCATTTTCTCTGAGTGATTGTATTTCGTCATCCATTGCATTAATCCATTACTTTGAGTTAGGTGAGGTTACCGCTTCCCTGAATGTTAGGGGTACATTACACATCAGTCTCTAACAGTAATCTGTGTTCATCAGTACCTGATCATCACCCTCCTCACCAGATACATATTCCCTTAAATAACCTGGTTTCTTCCTCACTCTATAAGGGTATCATGTAGGCTAATGGCTGGGCTCGTCCGTCTGTGTTTGGCTGTTCACTGAAGTAATACTTGGGGTAGTATTGGTCGAGGATCAATGATCACACTGGGTTATAGAACTCAGGTTTAATCGTGGCTCAGTAGGCAGACGTAATAACCATACATGGTAGTGGTGTAACCATAATAACAGTCCGGGTAGTACATAACACCTAGTGTAGTTCCAGTGGATATACATGGCGTTATATCACTACATCCCCCCTGTTTAGTTTTCAATTTTTACAGTATCAAAATACTCTAGAACATTCCAATGTGGTACAATCATTGATCAGCATTGTACAGTCATTACACAGAGGTTGCCTTCTCTCTTTTTTTTTTAAGACAACACACTCAGAATTGTCCATCTCAAAAAACAATAAACATATTCAGAGCCCTCCTTTTGTGTGTGATTGTCTCTACTCATAGTCCTTGTAGTGACCTGGTTTGGAAACAGCTCTTCCATATCTTGTGCGTACTGTCTTGTGTGTTCACAGGTTTGGCTGGAAGAAGTTCCAGCTGCATGAGTGTCCCGTTGAGGTTCTGTGAAGCGGGTTCTTGCGCTCCTCAGTGCATGGGGGTGGTGAATTTCCCGCAGGTGGCTCCTGCCACGTCTGAGTTTGTTCCCATTTGATGTTTGCACAATGTAGCTCCTTGGCTCATCGCACTTTTGTACGACGGTGGCTGGATACCAAGTCCCTTTTTCCTTGTTTAGGACAGATACGTGCTGTCCGGGACCGAGTGGAGGTAGTTCTCTGCCGCTGCTGCGGTCATGATGTTTCTTCATGTTTGCTGTTCTCTGCTCCAGGTGGAGTTGGTTTTCCTCCTTGCCTGGGTCCCCTCGACTCGGCAGCAGGGTGGTGACCAGCCTTCCGAAGATCAGTTCTGCTGGTGATGATAGTTTACTGTCGATGGGTGTTGCTCTGACCTACAGTAAGGCCACTTGTATGTTACCTCCTTGTCTCATGGTTTTCTTCACAATGGATTTGATGTGTCGCACATGCCTCTCAATGAATCCATTGCTTTTTGGATAGTGGGGTGAGCTTGTCACGTGCCTGATTCCCCAGTCAGCCGTGGAACGCGTGCCCTGTGTACTGGGGTCCATTATCTGTAAGTATCTCGTCAGGCCTTCCAAAAAGAGACATGTACATTTCCATTTTTTGTGCAACTGCCCGGCTGGACACAGGCATGGGCATTTCATCCACTAGAGGGAACTTAGAATATCTGTCCACAATCAGTAAATACTGATGTCCATCGATCTCGAATAGATCAGAAGCTAGGGATTGCCATGGTTTTGACGGTGTGTTGTGTGGGTTGAGAGGTTGCTTTGGATTTGCATCCTGATGTTCCACGCATACGCTACATGACCTGCAGACTCTTTCGATGTCATCGTTCATTCTGATCCAGTAGACACTTTCTCTCGCCAGTCGCCGTGTCTTTTCGATGCCCTGGTGTCCTACATGCAGCTGTTCGAGTATAGAATCAGTCATGGAGTCTGGGATGAGCACCTGTCTGCCTTTGAATATGACTCCTGTTTCAACTGCGAGTTCATCTCTGAATGACCAGTACTCACGTAGTTGTCTTGGTAGAGCTTTGATGTTGTCTGGCCATCCCTGGTGGATCAGCTCTTTCAGTGCATTGAGTCCGGGGTCGCTGGTGGTTTCCGTGCGGAGTGCATCCTGTTTCTCGGGAGAGAAGTTTATCATTGCAACAGCGAGCATCTCTGGATCCTCGACTCTGCCTCTATTCCGTCATTGCGCTCATCCAGCTCGATGTTGCTGTTGTTCTCAGGGTTGGGTAGTCGGCTGAGTGTGTCTGCCAGGACCATCTGGTTTCCTGCTCGATACGTGACCTCGTAGTTGTATCCTTGTGTTTTTATCAGCATTCACTGAAGCCGTGGCGGGGCGGCATGCAGTGGCTTTGTGCATATGGTAACGAGGGGTTTGTGGTCTGTAACTACAATGAATGACTTCCCATACAGGTAGGTATGGTATCGCTGCATTCCATAGACTATGGCCAGCATTTCTCGCTCTATGTTGCTGTACCTGGATTGGCAGTCGTCCAGTGTCTTTGAGCCAAAAGCTATGGGTCTTTTCTGCACTAATGCCACGCCCAGTCCTTTCTGTGATGCATCGACCTCAAGTGTCAGAGGTGTGCTTGGATCATAGTACTTCAGGCAGTCATGTTCGTTGATAACTGATTTCAGGTCCTCAAAGCTCTTTTGGTGGTCAGTGTCCCATGTCCAAGGCACGTCACTTTTCAGCAGCACCCTCAGTGTGTGTGCTTTGTCTGCGAACTTTGGGATGTAGGGTGACAGGTAGGTCAGCATCCCCAAGAATCTGCTCAGTTCATCTTTGTTCTGGGGTGTCGGCATTTTCTGGATGTCCCTGATTTTGGCTGGGTCAGGTTTGATACCTTTGTCTGTGTACAGGTTGCCAAAGAATGAGATGCTTGTCTGTTTGATTGTGCACTTGTCACTGTTGAACACAATACCTGTCTTGGCTGCTCTCTCCATCAGGTTGGTCAGGTTCCTGTCATGCTCCTCTTCGCTTGCTCCGTAGACTGCGATATCATCGGCTATGCTGACGACACCATCGAGCCCCTCCAGGATTTGGTCCATCTTTGCCTGGAAGAGATCTTGAGAGACACTGAGACCAAATGGCAAATGTTTCCAGCAGTATCTAGCAAATGGAGTTCGGAATGTGGTTAGCAGTTGTGACTCTTCCTCTAGGTGTATTGACCAATATCCAGCTTTTGCGTCAAGTTTGCTGAATATTTTTGCATTTGCAAACTTCGGGTTCAGTTCCTCCACAGTAGGAATCTTGTGTGGGCATCTCCTAAGGCTGGCATTAAGCTTTTGGGGGTCTAAGCATATGCGAAGGGAACCGTCTTTCTTTGTGCTGTATGCCAGACTCGAGTACCAGTCTGTGTGCTGTTCTACTTTTCTTAACACATCTTGTTCGACTAGGTTATTCAGTTCATCTTTCAGTTTGTCTTTGATGTGAATGCTGCACTTACGTGGTGGGTCTATGAATGGTTCAGCATCCTTTTTCAGGAAGAGCTTGGCCTTTCCACTGAAGTTGCCAATTTTGTCAAACTGGTCTGGGTATGCTCTCTTTAGGTCTGCACTGTTAGATATGGTCATTTTGGGTTTTGTCTGTCTTGTGTTGACTTTTTTCTGGTTTGCATGTCCTTTCTCGGTCACTGCATCTACATTGACAGTCACTAGGTTTAACAGTTCACATGTTGGCAGCCCAACTATGGCTGGCCCTGGTACGTCTACAACATAGAACTTTGCATTGATCCATTTGGATTCTTTGTACTGGCATGGAATGTCAATGGTGCCTAGGCAGGGGATGGCGTGACCACTGTATGCAGATACCCTCCTGTTGGTTTTTTTCAGTCGTTTCTGGGTGCATGCATTTTCACCGTACATCTGCTTGAAGGTACGCAATGGGAGTGTGTTGCCTGACGCACCTGTGTCTATCTTCAGACGTAGTGTGTATCCACGACCAGGTAGGTCAGGTGGTGTCACCTTCAGGCCTGTATACGCCTCCTCTCTGGCCGGCTTGCTGTCTATGCTATGCATGCACTTTTCACTGATAGTTATGGAGTGGAACTGTTTCTGGTAAGTACTTTCGTTCTCACTGTCTGTTTCACTGCTACTCTCTACAGCATGTATGCGAGTCCTGCTCTGTTGCTTTTTGTCTATATAGGTTTTGCGCTTGTGCTGTTTGTCTTGTGGTGTGTGGGACTTACTTCCCCTGCTCCTGCTCTGGCTGGAGTGTTCCTGGCACTCTCGTTTGGCCTTCCTGCAGCACCACTCCCAGTGACCTTTTGCACCACACGCATTGCATTCATCATCATATGCAGGACATCGACATGGTTTGTGGCTTCTCCCACAGTTACGACATATGCGGTCCCTGTCCACAGCGTGGATTCTCTCATTGTGTGACAGGCTAAGTTTGTCTAACTGTTCATTGCCTGCTGTCAGGGCTTCATATTTTCGTCCCTCGGCCAGAACCTCTGCTAAGGAATATCCTTTTGGTTTGCTGTATAGATCATTCCTCAGGGCATCATGGTGAGTGCTCACAATAAGAAGCTCAATCATACGCTCATTAAGCTCTTCGTCTGAAAACTGACATTTCTGTGCTAGTGTTCTGGCTCTGGTCACAAAATCATCAATATTCTCATCTGGTTTCTGTCTGTGTTGCATCAGTTGCAGTCTATGGATTCTGAAATTTACGTTCAACTTTAGCTGTTTTTCAAAGAAGTCCCATAGTTTGGCAGGCTTTTTCTTTTCATCATCAGTGAGACCACTGGCGTTCAGTCTTTTTAATCCTTCATCTCCGATTCCACGACATATTTTCCTAGCTTGTTTAGCTGCGCCATTTATTTCTTCATCTTCTAAATACAGAGTCATTTTCTGTTTAAACAGTGAAATTGCCTCACCCAGGTCCGGGTCTGACCAATTCATCGTCGGTAGATGCGATGCCATGACGTCTCCTGTTACTAGCTAGCTAGTTAGCTTTGCGGCTAGCTCAGCTGCGGCGCACTCTTGCTTGAATGATGACAGAAATTATCAACGGACAATTTTATCAGTCTGTCTTCATTCTTCATAGAGAGTACTTTACCGCTGCCACCATGAAGTAATACTTGGGGTAGTATTGGTCGAGGATCAATGACCACACCGGGTTATAGAACTCAGGTTTAATCGTGGCTCAGTAGGCAGACGTAATAACCATACATGGTAGTGGTGTAACCATAATAACAGTCCGGGTAGTACATAACACCTAGTGTAGTTCCAGTGGATATACATGGCGTTATATCACTACATTCACCTCAGGCCTAGTTACTGGGACCTGGCTCTGAGTAAATCCTCGACTCACATCAGTATTTTGCCTGGTCTTGCTAGCCCTATGCACCTCGAAGTCATCGTCATTAGACATCATGTCAGTCTGTGTCTGCTGCTCTGCAATCATTTTTGTCACAAACTTAACCAATCTGTGTTTCTGCACTTTCTCAGTGTTAGGATAATAGACCATGTAGGCTGGGACAAAGATTCCTTTCTCACACCTCGAGTCTAGTTTTCTCTTGTCATGCTTATAGGCACAACACACTGACCCAAACTTTTGCATCCTAGAAATGTTAGGCCGTTTTCCTGTCAACATTAAGTAAGGCGTCTGTTTTGTGCGATTGCAAAAGCATCTGTTCCTCACCACAGCTGCTGTCTGCACTGCATAGGTCCACAACACTTTTGGAAACTCGCTCTCTATTAGCATACACCTTGTCATGTCAAACAGGGTTCGCCAGTTTCGCTCAGCTGTACCATTCTGGTGTGGTGAGTATGGTGCTGAGGTCTCATGCCTAATTGCATTTCTGCTGAGTAGTGCCTGGTACTTCTTTCCCATGAATTCTGTACCATTGTCAGGTCTGATACATTTAATTGTCCCGTATGGGGCTGTGTCAGCAAGAAACGTCTCCGTTGTTTGCACCGTGTCATTCTTATTTTTTAGAAAGTACACGAACACTGCACTGGAATAATCATCAGTGAATGATAACGCAAACCGATACCCGCCTCTGGGTCTACTGGTCCCGCTAGATCTGTGTGTACCAACTCTAGAGCTGCTTTGGCTCTCACATCAGGCTCCCTATTCCTAGTGTAAACTACTGATAAGACACGTTAGCCCCTAGCTAACGGGTCTGAGCCTTTAGCCGAGCGGTTAGTGATGTCGCCTTGTGGTGCAGTACACCTCGTATCGAATCCCGCACCGGGCAAGAAAATAACCGGTTACATTGGTGGCAGCGGTGGGATCCGGAAGTGTGCAGATCCTCAGAAGTCTCTTCGGAGCGCGGGAATAACAAAGCGCGAGGGCGCGCTTCCGGGGAGGGTGACGACTGTAAACTACTAATAAGACACGTTAGCCCCTAGCTAACGAGTCTGACCCTTTAGCCGAGCGGTTAGTGATGTCGCCTTGTGGTGCAGTACACCCCGTATCGAATCCCGCACCGGGCAAGAAAATAACCGGTTACACTAGTTTGGATATGTTTTCACTGAGTGCACACTTCGCAATGTAGGGTAGGTTTGGGCCCATAACCTGTTGTCAGAGTTGGATTGCTTAGCGATTCTGGCGTGCATACCCAGTGCTAGACCGAAATAATATGTTAACTTTACGGAGGAATAAATACACAGTGGGACATCAGCTCTTCTCTTACCGCAATCAAACGTAGAAATAGGGACTGTAGCGACAGATATGCTGTTATATACGCACAGATCACGTGTCAATCTCGGCGCATTTCATTGGCTGTTATCATTGTTCGTCACACAGTACCCGTAGGTACCCATGAAGTTTGCCTGTGTTAATACAAAAATAAAGATTTACTTCTACAGCCGAGAGCAAACATTTCATTTATGTCAACAGAAAGGCTGCCTGAAGGAACAGAATTCTTGAGGTTCCCAAAGCCAGGAACCGTGACAGATGGCCTAACAGAGTGGGAAAAGAAACGCGAACAGGAGAAGACAGAAAAAAGCAAAGAGGTGGCTTCATGCATGTGGAAGGAAGGACTTCTGTCATCTTTCGGACATTAAGAAGCACATTTACGTATGCCGTTTACATACGATTTTCTGGCAAACGTATAAATACGCTTGCCAGAAAACTTCCAAATTGCTAAAATAAACCACTCACGGGATTAAAACGACGAAATGCTTCTGGTTCACTCAATTCTTGTGTTGAAACGTATTGTCGCGGGACTGGGTTTAGATGTTCTTATATTAAGTAGTTGGAGGCTGGGAATTATGGTGCGACAACACAGTCTCTGGCGTTAATTAGCCGGGCTAGGCTACGGGTTTAGCAACCCACCTTGCACTGCTCCTGCAGTCTGCAGACGATGACGGACGCTGGCTAGCCTGGCTGGGATGGTCTCACTCTGCAGACACTCGCACTGTCACTGGCTGCACACTCTGATCTCTCTCTGGGGGCTGGTAATCACTCTTACTGGTTCTATTATGGTCGTCGCTGGTTAGTCACTGTCTAGCGTCAGCTCAGTCGAGGTGTAGGAGTCAGGAATGTTACGTCTGATCGCTAACACGTTATGCTAAGCTAACACTGTGTGACAGTCTGTAAACCACTATAACAACTAACCCACGCTGTGCTGTGCAATGGATAACAATAGGCAGCACGCACGCATTCCTAAGTCTCTTCTCATTGGCTAACAGGGTCTCGCGTTACTTTAGTCAGACTGTCTGTTTGTCACTATCTGTCAGGGAGCTGTCCCGCAACACTACCCCCCCTTTAGATTGTTGAGTCCCTTCAACATAAAGATAAAATAACTCTGGGAACTAGAGTCGGAATTACACCCGGGACAAAACACCCGGCACACAACTAGGCCCGGAACTGAGGGCGTCAAAATAAACTGGTTGGGTGGTCACTATTAAAGTAGGACTCCTGTGACTAGCCTAGTAACCCCCTAAGTCAACTAGTCACGTCCGTCAAGATCAGTCTCGAACAGAGTCCCGGAGCCAGGCAGGCGGCCGGACTGGTCTGCCCCGTCTAGTGGTGGGGAGGGGCAGGGGCTCAGCAACGTCTGCTTCGGCTCCCTCTGGGTCAGGGGCGGAAGACTGCCCGCCTGGAACACGGGCTGCGGCCTCTCGGCGTCGAGTAGTGGTCGGCTCCCCTGGAGAACTGCTGGCAGCCAAGGGCGGAGACAAGGAGGGAGACACCTGGGCGCTCGTGGGGCTTTCATGGGGCTTTCGTGGGGCTTTCGTGGGGCTTTCATGGGGCTTTCGTGGGGCTTCCGTGGGGGGGCCCGATGTGTCATCTTCCTCATCGGAGAACACGTCTTCCAGACGTAGGTCGAGGTCGTCATCGCTCTCGAACCCCTGATCCTCCGCCAGTCCACCGATATCCTCCTGTCGCTCAATCTCTTTGTCGTCCGCTGCCTCTGTTTCCGGATCCTCGAGGTCTTCTCCTGGTGTACTCGGCAGGTTCTCTCCTGACGCCGGAATCTGCAGCAGTGCGTGCCGCCTCTGCTGAATCCAGATGGGTACTTCCTCGGCGAGGTAGGGCAACAGTCGGTCATGGTGGAGGACTCTCTCCTTCCTGCCCTCTTGGACACGGTACAGGACGTTTCCCATCTTCTCTGTTATGAGTGCCGGGCCTCTCCACCGTGGCTTCAACTTTGGCGATTGGCCCTTCTTTCGCGCGTCGTCCCTGACATACACCAGATCTCCGGGGTGGAATGTGCGTTGACGGGCCCGCAGATCGTGGTCTTTCTTGCTCCGGAGTTGAGATGTACGGAGACGCTCACGTGCCAGTTCGTGGATGTCTAGCATGTTGGCTTCCAGGTCAGCAACATATTCGGCTGGGGGACTACGATGGGCGTTGGCCTCCTGCACCCGTAGAGTGAGTCCTTGGGGCTGGTGGACTTCACGGCCAAGCATCATCCGGTTCGGCGTATACCCTGTAAGGGCATGGGGTGAGCTGCGGTATGCGCTGGCGAGGAGGTGGAGGTTCTTGTCCCACTCACGCTGGTTTTTCTCTACGTAGCAGCGGATCATTTGGAGAAGCGTCCGATTAAACCTCTCAACTTGGCCATTCGACGCAGGATGGTAAGGAGTCGTTCTGGTTTTGGCTATTTGGAGAAGCTCACAGAGGTCACGGAACAGGCTGCTTTCAAAGTTGCGTCCCTGATCTGTGTGGATTTCTAGGGGCGACCCGAACCGGGAGATGAACTCCTGTAGAAGCTTCATCGCAGTCACTTCCGCGGTTTGTTCAGGGATAGCTGCGACCTCCACCCACCGGGTGAACTGGTCCACCATGACAAGGACGTACTTGTTCCCGGATGCCGAGATAGGGAACGGCCCGACGACATCTATGTGGACCCTGTCCATGGGAGCACCGGCCTGGAACAGTTGCATCTGAGCTCTGCCGACCCTCCCGGAAGACTTGCAGGCTTGGCACTGTGGGCACCGGCGGACAAATTGTTGGACGCTGTCCGCCAGTCCCACCCAGAAGAACTCCCGCTTGACTCGGTGGCACGTCTTTTCTCTTCCCAGGTGGCCTGACTGCGGAGGGCAGTGGCAAGAACGCAGGACTTCTTGTTGGAGGGCTGCTGGAACTATCAGGCGGTAGACAGGGACTTGGCCGGTTCCCTCGTCCCAGCGGTAATAGAGAACGTCTCCACGGCGTTCCACATGGTCCCAGCACAACCAGAACTTGCGCACGGCCGGACCCTCCAGGGCTACTTCATCTTGAGACGGTAGCTGGCCTCCATCCTTCCAGGCGTGAAGCTTCCTCAGCAAAGGGTCACTGCGCTGGTACTCTGCCAGCTCCTTCTCGGTATACTGGGGCAGCCAGTTAACAGTGGGTGGCGATGACTGGATCCCAGTGTTTGAGTTCTCGTCCACTGGTGGCTCGGCAGTGTCCACCGGGTTCTGGTCGGGTGTCGAAGGTCTTGACGCCGGATCCGTAGTCGCCGGGGTCCTCGTCGTCCTACGGATCGCCAGGGGGACCACGTCGTCGACATCCTCGTCGAACCTTGCCCATCTCTGGTGTTCACGTCGGCAGTACGGGCAGCCTTGGCAGGGCAGTGAGTCGGGGCTTTCTCCTGCCCGGTAGCAGTCACAAGTTGGCGCTGGCGCCCTTGAAAGTGCATCCGCGTTGCCATGCTTGACTCCTGCTCGATGCTCTATTTTGAAGTGGAACTGGCTAAGCTCCTCAATCCACCTTGCTAGCTGGCCTTCGGGACTTTTAAAGCGGAAGAGCCAGGTCAGGCTGTTGTGATCAGTTCTCAAGGTGAAGTGCCGTCCGAGCAGGTAGTGCCGGAACTGTCTGGCGAACCGGACTACGGCCAGCAACTCCCGGCGAGTTACGCAGTACCGTTGTTGGACTTTTTGGAGGTGGGCGCTGGCATAGGAGACAACCCTTTCCTCCCCCTCTTGGACCTGCGAGAGCACCGCGCCTATACAGGTGTTTGAGGCGTCAGTGTCGAGGATGAACTCGCCATCTTTGGTGGGGTAGGCTAGCACCGGAGTGGATGTGAGTCTCTTCTTCATCTCCTCGAACGCCTCCTGCTGGCGATCGGTCCAGTGGAACTCTGTTCCTTTACTCTGAAGCTCGTACAGCGGGTTGCAGATGAGAGAGAAGTTGCGGACGAAGCGTCGGTAGTAGTTGCACAGCCCAAGAAAGGCCTGGAGCTCCGTGATGTTGGAGGGTGGACTCCAGTCTTCCACTGCCTTCACCAGCTCGGGGTTGGGAGCGATCCCCTGTCCGCTCACTATGTGGCCCAGGAAAAGCACTTCGCTGCGCAGGAGATGACACTTTGAGGGCTTGAGCTTGAGCCCGCTGGCTTGGACCCGCTCGAGGACGATGGCCAGGTTCTTCAACCCATCTTCAACACTGCGGCCAATGACGATGACGTCATCTAGGTACACGAGGAGGCTCTTCCACTGCAACCCGCGCAGGACAACCTCCATGGCCCTCTGGAAGGTGCCTGGCGCGTTGCAGAGTCCGAAAGGCATTCGGGCGTACTCGTACAGGCCATAGCGAGTAATGAAGGCCGTCTTGCATCGGTCAGCAGGATGGACTCCAATTTGCCAGTATCCACTCTGCATGTCTAACGTGGAGAACACGGTTGCGCCTTCCAGGGTGTCCAGACACTCTTCAATCCTTGGAAGCGGGTACGCGTCCTTCAGTGTCAGTTCATTGAGTCTTCGGTAGTCGATACACCATCGAACGCCTCCATCTTTCTTCCTCACCAGGACCACAGGTGAAGCCCACTCAGACGTCGATGGCGTTATCACTCCAGCCTTCAGCATTTCCTGGAGGTGCTGTTCCTCCTCTTGCTGGAACCCCAGCGGTGTGCGGCGGGCTGCCTGGCGTACTGGGCGTCCCTCTCCGGTGTCGATGCGGTGCTGGACAGCATCAAAACAGCCCAGGTCGTCGTTTGCTGCTGCAAAGACCTCCTTGTGCTTGACCAGAAGCTGCAGTAGGGCTCTCTGCTGCCCCTCTTCGAGCTCCTTACTGGCGGCTGCATACAGGGATGACAGATGGTCTGGTAGATCCAAGGCTGTTGCGGACTCCAGCCGTCGCACTGACACTTGTTCCTTCTCCGCCGGGTTCGTGGGGTTCGGCTCTAGGGACGGGGTTTCCTCTGCCTCAACCAACACGCCCAAGCAAACACCTCTCCTTAGGGTCACTTCGCGGGGCGACAAGTTGCATAGTCGCACAGGGACTCTCTTGGCAACGTCGACTACTACACTGCCTGAAGAGATTCCTTCTGCAAGGCCAGTGGGCTCCAGGACGGCAGAAATTCCTGGCTTTGGGCCTTCCACTAGACCCCAGACGTTGCGTTCGCTCTCCGCTGGTAAAGTCGAGGGGCACTTCAGCAGTACTCTGGAAACCGTGTACTCTCCTAGCGACCTGCCTATGACGACAGTGCCGATCGGTTCTCCATCAACGTGTACTTGTCCTCCGACCGAAACTGTGACTCTGGCGGCTAGCATAAAGTCCAGACCCAGGAGAAAGGGGTCGCGGATGGGTGCGACGTAGACGTCCCAGTCCTTGGTCTTACGGCCCAAGCGGATGGTGACTCTATACTTCGGAGTCTCGGTCATTTCTTTCCCCTCCTCCGCGTTCCTCAGGACGGCAGTCCCCACACTTGGCTGACCAGCTAGCTCCAGCTGACGGAAGGTGTCTTCAGACATGACGGTCGCCTCCGCGCCGGTGTCCACAACGCACTTGAGTTCCAGTTTGTTGACCGTGATGGGCACTACCAGACTAGGACCATCTCCTGCTGCTCGGTTTATGCGGGGTGCTGGCTGGCTATCGGCCTTTTCCTTGACGTGAGGGCTCGGTGAGCGGGAGGTGCAGTCTCGTTTGAAGTGGCCCTGGCCTCCACACTGGTAACAGGAGCCTCTAGGGGTGGCGCCCGGACTCGGTGATTGGTAACGCCGCTGCCCATTAGTGCTGCTCGCCGGCCGCTCTAGAGTTCTGCCCCGTTCCTCCTTCTTCTGTTCGGCTGTGTCGGATGTCAGCTGCGGGGGGGACGGTTTCCAGGAACGCCGCATTTCCTGCAGCAGCGCCGCTACCTCGGCTTTCAACTCCTTGATGTCAGCATTTAGGTCGGACTGCGTCGCGCCGGTGGCCGTCGATGTCGGGTTTGGCGCTCCCCCTTTACGCTCATCATCCCATGACACTCGGCGAATCCGCCCCTTAGCTTCGCTCTCCCTTCCAAGCGTTGCTCGATAGTCGTATTCTCGGGCTTCTACCTTCTTGAGGGCGTCTGCCAGGGTCTTAGGTTCGGAGCCCAGGACTTCGTAGGCGATGTTTTGGTTGCGCAGGCCTCGCAGGAACGCCTCGGCCGCGAACTCCTCCTGCAGTCCGACGTCGACCGCTGGATAGGCTAGCGTAACCAGCTTCCGTACTTCCTCTCCAAATTCAGACAGGCTAGTCTCCTTCCCCTGCCGAACCTCGCTCAGTTTACGGCGGGCAGTACTTTCGGGTATTTCTCGTCCGAAACGGCGCCGTAGCTGCTCCACCAGCTTGTCGTAGTCCTCGCGGATAGGAGTCGGTTGCGCCATAACGAATGACATAGCGCCTTCTTGCAGTCGCAGGTAGAGCATGTCCAGGCAGACTTCCTTGCTCCAATTCCGCTTCCGGGCCATCCTCTCAAACGGGCCAATAAAGGAGTCCCAGTCGCCCTTCCCATCGTAGGTAGCTAGCAGCTTCACTTCACTTTCGTGTCCTACTTCTCTCCTGTAGCTACTACTCCGGTCCCGACCGTTCCCTACCACTGGACTATTTGTTATGACGGATGGCGGCCCTCCGGTACCACCAGTAGGCGGCGCCGCGTCACCCCGGCTGGGCGTGCTCAGGAAATGGTGACTCCCTTCCGGAAATGCGTTCCGGGCTCTGGCGCTCCTACCACCCCGCTCCGCTGGAGTACTGGTGACAAGGGGTTTGGGATGGTGACTTCTGTTGCGGCCATCCGCTACTGGGCCGACATTCTCCATTCCCGGGGGCAAAGCATATTCACGGGGTCTCACATCCGGTCCGTCTGGACGGGGGACCAGTGGAGTAGTTAACTCCATGTCCTGCACCTCCAATGTTGTAATGCTATGACTGGCTCCATGGCCACTATCAAAGCCCTCCTGATAGCCATTGAATGGCTGCGGGGAACTAGGGAGCGGGTGGAGTCCCGTGCTCAATTGCTGCACAGCGGGAGGTTGGGGATGTGGCACAACTCGCCCGACAAGTACCCCTTTAAGCATGCACTTCACCTCCTCCATTGATTGTTCCTGCTTTTCTTGGTTAAGGAGGGACCGCTCAAACATTTGGGCTAGACGACACATCTGCTTTTCCATTTCGCTTTCCACAGCGCTATCCTCTCCCCCCCCTACAGCACCGTGCTCCACGTGCTCGATCTCCTCAGTAGGTTCCAACATCATCTAGATCACATGCAACGATGGCCTTGATAAAGTGCTACTGCACGTAATTAGCCGGTTGCTAGTTAGCAAGGACGCTAACGTAAATAGCAATAGCACCGCTATTCTGTATGGAGACAGAATGCAATCCAATTATCCCACTTCTGACACCACTTGTCGCGGGACTGGGTTTAGATGTTCTTATATTAAGTAGTTGGAGGCTGGGAATTATGGTGCGACAACACAGTCTCTGGCGTTAATTAGCCGGGCTAGGCTACGGGTTTAGCAACCCACCTTGCACTGCTCCTGCAGTCTGCAGACGATGACGGACGCTGGCTAGCCTGGCTGGGATGGTCTCACTCTGCAGACACTCGCACTGTCACTGGCTGCACACTCTGATCTCTCTCTGGGGGCTGGTAATCACTCTTACTGGTTCTATTATGGTCGTCGCTGGTTAGTCACTGTCTAGCGTCAGCTCAGTCGAGGTGTAGGAGTCAGGAATGTTACGTCTGATCGCTAACACGTTATGCTAAGCTAACACTGTGTGACAGTCTGTAAACCACTATAACAACTAACTCACGCTGTGCTGTGCAATGGATAACAATAGGCAGCACGCACGCATTCCTAAGTCTCTTCTCATTGGCTAACAGGGTCTCGCGTTACTTTAGTCAGACTGTCTGTTTGTCACTATCTGTCAGGGAGCTGTCCCGCAACAGTATGAAAGCAAGGCGTGTTGCGCGTGGTTGTTTGGCTTGTTTGTCCGCTTTTCGATCCCAAGCTGCAAGTGACGTAGCCAGCGAGGAGCCCTATTTTAACTCAGGGGTCGTCCACAAATCTGAACCAATGGCTAGGTGGTGTCCCTAGATAGGACATCAGATCCCTCTTTCCCACTTCCTCCTTATACAAGTTGTCCACTATAGGTGAGACTGGGGGAACCCATAGCACACCCATGCCTCTGCCTATAGCACTGCCCCCTGTATGTGAAATACGTGGACTGAAGACAGCTTCAAAAGCAGACACACTTGGCCAGTGTTAAGGGTGTTCTTATTGCTAAGAGTTGGGTCGTTTTTTAGTTTAGAAGAGTGATGAAAAATTTATTTCAATAAACGTTGCGTCCAGGTGAACTGATTCAACTTTCTATGATTTTCTTACCTGGATTAATGAGCATGCATACAGAAAGACGTGCTATATCTTGTATGGCCCCACATGATGACATCTTTTGTGTTTCTCGTGAAATCTGACCAAGAGAAGAGAAGGAATTAAAATTTTATTTCTCGATGAACTTCATTTTCTACAGCTGCAGATTTTACCAGAAACAACGTGTTCTAAGTTTAAATAACGAACCTGCTCTTCACTAAAAGTTGTGAACATGTTTTTTTTTTCGTGTTCTGATACCAGATAAGAAACCAAATTTATGACAACAAACATTTGCAAGCTGGTCAAAAAGCTGAGCCATAGACGGTTGACAGGGGAACACAAACAGCATCAACCACCAGACTGATATAACTGGAACTTGGGGGGGGGGGGCTAAGTGCCCAGCTCAAAGGCACTGCAGTAGCAGTCGTCTCTGTTCATACATGCTTCCTTACAAATTTGGAAGATCGATACTTTTTTTTAACAAACGGCAAAAAAACCCCCAAAAAACGACCCCCCCCAAAAAAAACAAAACAAAACAAAACAAAACTAGAATCTCGAAAGGAAACGATGGCAACCAGTCGAAAACTCCAGAGCGTCTTTGACATTCAAATCCTAAAGCCGCACCATGCCCCCGCCCATCGGCGGTGCCCTGACTCTCGGTCCCTGACCAAGCCTCTGAGCGGAGCCATATTGTTATTAGTTTTCCGTGCAGGCGAGTGGAAGCCGCCCGTCTGCGGACACAGCGGCGAGGTTGGCGAACGACTGCAGCTTTTTTTTTTTTTTTTTAACATTGATCAAATTTGGAACACAGCGGAGTTTGTTTTTATCTTATAACTGCCTGAAAGTTGCTGGACAACGAATTTATCGCCAGGTATGCCCTTTCCACGTTCGAAGTCTTTTACCTCAACTGTCTGTGTGCAGAACAGTTTTGTTCACGCTAGCTTGCTACCCCCACCTCCATGCTAATGCATGCTAGTGAGGAAACGGGACTTTAGACTCCCTAACCAAGTGATGGGAAGGGTTAGCTCCAGCGTAGCGGGCTAGCACGGCATAGCAAGTATTCCCAACGTTATAAAGTAGACCAAAAAAAGTTGAGTTGGTTCATGTGAACTCAAATTTGAGAAAGGGGTCTAATTCAAAATGGTTAGAAATAGTAACAAACGCAGAAGATACCGATTTGGGGAAAGTCGTTTTAACTTTATGGACTAATTTAAGCATAACGAAGCGCTGTTTGCTGGTAAGCTAGCTGGCTAACGTTAACCGCTGATGGCATTGACATATATTTAATTAAGCTTTTGATTCGGATACAAAGATTTGAATCAATTTGCCAGTAAGTACCTTTCTTTTATGCAAAGGTGGGCAAATGGCCTAATATTTTTGTATAATCCACAAACTTGTGGAGAACTCCACCGCTGTTTATAAATAGGAGGACTGCGACACAGCCCACACTTATTAATTTGAATAAATGTCAGGTTAAAGGTTGGAATCAGTCATGTTTTCATGGTTTTATGCAATGGTTGCAAAGGTTTTACGCTTCATCACTCATCAATTTAGATTAACTGCAGTTATGTAAAGAAGAAGGTTAATATTGTTCTTTTGTCATGTGATGGATTAACATACCAGCCAAAAGCGGGTTACACTGATGGCTTCTCTGGTATTCTGGCAGCCACTGTAATAGGTAACTTTGTTGTTCAGAGGCTTCACTCAGCATAAAGTTTCAAGAAACAAGTGGATTTATTTTTGTCGCTGGCTTGTGGCTAGACGTCAGTTCCATTCTGTGTGAGGGTTGTGCTTACATTATATATTTAGAAAATCTGATAGTTCACCCATGTTGAAAATTTCCCATGACTGCGCTGCTTTTGCCATTAATGTCAAGGGTTAAAACCATGCACACGTGGTCTAAATGATGGGAATTATCCGCTCTATTGACTTTCTGCTAGTTTGTAATGAGGGAATACATCACCTTTTTACTCTGTGTACTTTCCTATTTCAGAAGCTGCTAAGAATCACTTTAATCAGTAACTTAAGGCAGACCTTTACTTGCCTTTACATTTTGAGTATGAGAGCCGAGTGGCACACCTGATCTTTAAAACCAAACACAATCATCCCAAGGTACTATTTTGGAAACATAGAATATGTTGTAGCTACCCCTGTTAGCATTAAACTAGGTCAGACAGTAATACAAAAACCTTGTCTACATATTAGAGTAAATTTGGGGCCGGTGAGATTGGATAGGTAAGAATGTGGATATCGATATGCTATTGGCTAGTTTAAGTTCAGTGGCATATCACTTGTCTTCTTTAATCTCGTTCCCCATTCATTCGGTTTTTTTTTTTTTTTTGGTCAAGTGTATGGTGACCTAACTAGAAAAATGGCATTTTTTTCTTTAGAACATTTATAGAACATAGTGTTACATAGGCTATAAGTAAATTGGGGTCATATAAAAGTATGAAGAATAAAAATACAAGTTTCATTCCATGGGACCTTTTAAGTACTGTTTTAATTGATTTATCGCTTAATAATGTAGTCTGTTAAAGTTGAGGGGTGTCAATAGTCTCAAGGGGCCAGACATATCTGATATGTTTGGAGACAACTGTGAAGGAATTTGGCCTAAATGTTTGTGGGACTGATAGACAGTTAACTGAGTTTTAAATTTCTAAACCAATCCATCACCTTGTGAAGATGGAGCTCAAAGTAGAAGCAGTGATTCAAAAAAGAAAGTGCAATGATGCTGTTGTCTGACTGACAGCAAGCCTACGATACCATGGATGGAAGCTAACATGGCTGAAAAGCCACCAAAAAAGATTCCAGTTTAACATGTGGATGTGTGTCACGTGTGTGGAAATAAATATTTCCTTTTAAAAGGAATAACCGTTCAGTTAAACCGGACAACACTTTAGCCTGAAAGGACATCATTGGACTGGTGGTAAAAGTGAACAACCAGCAGCTGTATGTAGTCTCTGCTGTTCAAAGTTGAAACGATTCAGCCGGAATAAATGTGATGTGGAAAGAACTGGCAGCTAAATTCGCGAAAAGACGACAACTTCGATTTGCATTTGAGTTAAATGATGTGCCAGATGTTGTTCTGCTTGTTTGTTAATACTCCAGATGTTAAAAGTGCATGGACTGGAGCAAGTTGTGGGCGTAGCCTTGTGAGTGGCGGATTTCACCACTCTTCACTACCAAAATTTCAACAAGTTGTCTCCAGATGTGTGCTTTTGTTCTGAAGGGGTGAATTCATGTTTAGCCCTATGACGCGAGACTAGGGTGGTCAGTGCTTGTAGGTAGGATCTGTGAAACTTAAAGGTAGTTTAATTTTTGTTTTGATGACTGACAGTGTTAGATTCTGGTTCCCTGTTCATGAGACAGTTCATTTTGAAGGATATCCTCCCCCACATTATTTGCTATATAGTTAATGAAGTAGTTCTGTTGCGTCTTGCATTTTTTGTCTCTTCCTAAGTCTACATTGTTGGACCGTTATTTGAATTGGCTTGCTAGACAATTCATTTCCCTTTGACGATATGTGTGTATGTATGTGTGTGTGTGTTATATATATTTCTTTTTTTTTACAATCCTACAGATTCGCACAATTAAACCAGGCCTTGTTTGGAAGTCAATCTCACATTGGTATTTTAGCCTAGTTGTTTATGATTGACATGCTTATCTGAAGCACAGGTTCAGTGGTTTGCTCAGACACTTGGGCATAATGTATAGTTGTTGGTTGGTTTCAAACCTAGGTCTCTAGCTATCAGATATCTCATGAAGCATGTTATGACTGTTAAAGTAATACTACCTAAAGACTGAAGTCACCTTACGGGTAACATGTCGATACAACTTCCTCAAATGTGAAGTTTAGTTTTTTTATGGTTGACTGCTGATGAGAATTGGCTCACAAGGTTAAAAGATAAAGATTGTGTGTATGTGTGTGTGTTGCCTTTGTGGTCTGATTTTCCCTCCTGTGCTCGTCATTCAATAGAGGTCTCCTATTAGTGTAGTAAATTGCAGTCAGACAAATGCTGCCAAACTGGATATCGATAAATTTGAAATAAATAAAGGAAAAATGTGTTCTGGTCAGTGACTTTTAAAATTTTAAGATGGAAAACGAACTTTTCATCTGTCAGTAATCTTTGCTGGTAAATGACAAAATGTCAATGCCAGGTATTTGAAAGTGAGCTTATTTTTCCTTACATAATTAGTATGTAATTATTGGTGAAAGAAGAGAAGTTGTAAATCAGTTATTATTAAGTAGAGACTAGTCACTTATTGTCAGTGGGGATGGGTTGTCTCCCAGCCTTGCAAGTGACTTGACCGAGGTGTCGCCTTCTTCTTTGTTTCAACGTGGTAAAACCAGTTCTCTCAGAGGTTGGCTGGGTGAGGCCGAGTGAAATTAATTACCTGCAAGGTCAACCCCCCCACCCTGAGGCAACACCAAGGTGCCTCATCTGATTTAACCAGTGTAAAATGTCTGCTGGAGTTTCCTGTAATCTGCCAGCTTTCCTATAATCCAATATGGTGTTCGTTTATAAATGGATGCAGATTACACATGTAAGACTATCTTCAGCCTCCTTCCTGTCTAACATGACAAGTTGTAAAACCTTGATACTAACAGGTCAGTGGTGCTTATTTTCCAGGGATATAATTTAAAGTGTCACATCTAAGAGCCATTTTAAAATCAAAATAACTGCACTTACTTGAATTTCCACTGTAGATGTGAAGTAGTTTGTATTGGTTGGTGCAAGGACTTAATGACAAGCTGTGAGTTCAACTGTGTTTATACTGACACATACTCAGTTTTCCATAGTCTGTCGGAATTTCACTTCCTCGTTCTGTTTTGTGTACTCGCTTACTCTCGCTTTTTAAATGTAGTCATTTTGCAATGACTTCTTCTGCACCTGTCTGTTTTGCAAATGGACTCTGATGTTTGTGTGTCACTGACAGTAAGAAACAGGTTGAAATCATAACGCCACTGAAATGTTATCCAAGTCATTTCGTTTGTCATTACACCTGCTAACAATATAGCAATATAGATTCAGACAGCGAGCAGTGTTTGATTAGCTCTTATCTACATAGAAGACAGCACACTGACTTCCAGAGAAGCCAGGCTAGCTATTAAATTATTTACATGAGAAGGTGGGTGAATAAAATCACTATCTGTCAAATGTAACTTGCGAAGATCTGAAATGATACTCTACTTTTAGTTTAATGTCTTATTGTCATTTTGTAGTAGTAGTAGTACAAAACAATAATAACAATAATGATAATTGTTTAGTTTGTGGAGAACTTTTCAAAGAAGGTTAGCAAAGGGACTCAAAGAAATGGCAGTGAAGAAACAGTAGGGAAGTAAAAGTAGGCAGAAACTAATAGAATGGGAATTTGACATGAATAACTATAGTTATAGCTAAATAAAAATTGCAGAAGGGCAGTGACCAAGTTTAACAAAAAATGTATTCAGAGCTATTTAGAAACATAATCTGTAAAACAATACTGACAGGTGTAACCTAACCACGATTACTGTTGAAGAAGACATGTACACTCACTGGCCACTTTATTAGGTACACCTTGCTAGTACCGGGTTGGACCCCCTTTTGCCTTCAGAACTGCCTTAATCTTTCGTGGCATAGATTCAACAAGGTACTGGAAACATTCCTCAGAGAGTTTGGTCCATATTGACATGATAGCATCACGCAGTTGCTGCAGATTTGTCGGCTGCACATCCATGATGCGAATCTCCCGGTCCACCACATCCCAAAGGTGCTCTATTGGATTGAGATCTGGTGACTGTGGAGGCCATTTGAGTACAGTGAACTCATTGTCATGTTCAAGAAACCAGTCTGAGATGATTCGAGCTTTATGACATGGCGCGTTATTCTGCTGGAAGTAGCCATCAGAAGATGGGAACACTGTGGTCATAAAGGGATGGACATGGTCAGCAACAATACTCAGGTAGGCTGTGGCGTTGACACGATGCTCAATTGGTACTAAGGGGCCCAAAGTGTGCCAAGAAAATATCCCCCACACCATTATACCACCACCACCAGCCTGAACCGTTGATACAAGGCAGGATGGATCCATGCTTTCATGTTGTTGACGCCAAATTCTGACCCTACCATCCGAATGTCGCAGCAGAAATCGAGACTCATCAGACCAGGCAACGTTTTTCCAATTTTCTATTGTCCAATTTTGGTGAGCCTGTGCAAATTGTAGCCTCAGTTTCCTGTTCTTAGCTGACAGGAGTGGCACCCAGTGTGGTCTTCTGCTGCTGTAGCCCATCTGCCTCAAGGTTCGACGTGTTGTGCATTCAGAGATGCTCTTCTGCATACCTCGGTTGTAATGAGTGGTTATTTGAGTTACTGTTGCCTTTCTATCAGCTCGAACCAGTCTGGCCATTCTCCTCTGACCTCTGGCATCAACAAGGCATTTTCGCCCACAGAACTGCCGCTCACTGGATATTTCCTCTTTTTTGGACCATTCTCTGTAAACCCTAGAGATGGTTGTGCGTGAAAATCCCAGTAGATCAGCAGTTTCTGAAATACTCAGACCAGCCCGTCTGGCACCAACAACCATGCCACGTTCAAAGTCACTTAAATCACCTTTCTTCCCCATTCTGATGCTCGGTTTGAACTGCAGCAGATCGTCTTGACCATGTCTACATGCCTAAATGCATTGAGTTGCTGCCATGTGATTGGCTAGAAATTTGCGTTAACGAGCAGTTGGACGGGTGTGCCTAATAAAGTGGCCGGTGAGTGTATATCACAACACAAAATAAATGCAGTCTAGTCCAAGCTACGCTAGACTTCTCCATTAAATAGGCTGAATAGACGAATCCAGGAGGAACCAAAGATCTTTGTTTTCATTACTTAAATCCAGCAGGTGATTGAGTATATGTAGAAAAACACAGGCAAAAAGGACTTTGTCTTTGAATCTGTGGAGGCAGATTATACCATTTTGGTAAAAATAGTGCAACAAGAGGCTTTAAGATATTATTAAGTGTGCGATAGTTGGACCTTTTTATTTTGCGCTTTTAGGCAGTCTACTGAAAACTCCACTTTCATAGAGAGGTTTTGCAACTTTTTGTGTGTATGTGTGCTCAAAGCTGGCTTTTACATTTCCTCTTACTGTATATAAAGACTTGGCTCTACTGGAAACGCAAGCTCTGTCGACATCCGTAATGTGTCCTTAAAAGGGAAAGCCATCAGAGTTTGGACGGTGTTTATTCACACGCTGGTTGGCATTTGACCCGAGAGCTCACCAAGGTCATATGAAAGGACTAGATGCTAGTCTGCTGTGATTGGCCAGCGTTTTCAAATGTAGAAATAGCTGAAACTGGGTTTAGGTTTGGGAAATTATGTCTTTGATTTTGATTATGCACTTTCGTGATTATTGGCGTCTTTATTTTTTTTTTTATTATGGTTAGCCAGAGATTTTTTAAGTAAGACATTCAGTCTCAATGCGATTATCTTATTTAATAAATATTTAACATACATAGCTCATGCAGTGAATTTGACTTTGATGATCACATTAAAGAACACAAGGGACATAACATAATATTCTAAAAAAGGAAGGCGTATTTGAATTCTAGGACTAACAAATGGACAAGGGAGTAAAGGGATTTTGGAAATAGATATCTTATGTACAGAGTACGAAACCAAATCTTCAGTTTGTCATTCTTCCTTCTAAGCGACACCTTTCATAATGAACATGTTGTAGTTCAGTTCCAGAAATGAAATGACACAGGTTCATTTGAATTTAAGATACCAGTGCAGCAGAGCTGACACATCAAGTGTCATCTATTATGGGCTCGGTCTGTGATTACACTATTACACCAGGCTTCTCCCCAAGTCACTGTGACTTTTTGATTCCTTTGACTCTCATTTTATGTTCCTGAAAGCCCAGGTCTGATAGCTCAGATTTATACTTGGGTGTGGAAGTTTGGAAAAGTATTATGCCTCATGAAAAGTTGAGTGTTATTCTGTTTATCGGTCCTTTATATATAACCAACTTTTTCAGTTTATTGATTTGTACGTTCTGTGCTGACTTGCGGTGTGTGTGCTTTTTTTTTTTTAGTACTAGATCACGGTGGCCTCTACCTCTAGAAATCTGGCGACAGAGTCAAGAATATGGAATTTTTCCACAGAGACCAAATAATATGGCACTCTGTTCACTTTGCAAGGCGGAAACAACAACACCACAGCAGTTCAAATGCCATGCATGAGCATCTGAAAAGGAAACATCCTGGGGGTTTATGACCTGAACTTCAAGATGACAAGTCAGTAGTGTAACAGCAGTGCCACACCAGAAGCTGAAGTGCCATAAAATGCCACGAATTTCTCTTGCTTCATTCTGGCACCCATGTTAACAAACATCATTGTGCCCACCAGGTGAGCCCATTACTTAGCACTGTAAAGCACCTCAAAAGTGAAGTGCAGGTCCTGCTATCAAATCTATAATCTAGTGTGCAAGTGTCCCACAGAAGGATTGTCGATGAAAATGAAAACCTTCATTGGCCGTGTTTCCATTAATTGTCAAGTGAATTTTAAGCAAACTTTTGAAGTGTCGCAAGAAAAAAGAAAAGAAAATGGGAATTAGGCGCATTTCCATCAACTGAGCATCCCCGCGACCCTGAGAGCAGGATAAGCAGTTTGGATAATGGATGGGTGGATGGTTTGGAGCAGCAAATAAACTAGGCTACGCAAAGCGTAGTTTCGTCAGAAGTTGGCGGTATAGGCTACATTACCCATGGCTCTAATAAACACAAGTAGAGGTTACAAACTGGAAACAAAACCACTCCCCTGCGAGACAAAATGGAGAGACGTCTTCAGGAATTTGTTTCAGTTGGCAAAGTTGTAATTGTTCTTCATGTCAGCTATTACTGGCCATGTTTCATGCTGTCCAGAGACAGGGACAAAGAAATGCGTGTTGTGAGAATATCCGGGCAGACGCTGACAGAGGAAACAGCTGATCAGTCATGTGAGTTAAATGTTCGCTACGTCAGAACTTATTCGGCAAAGGTGTTTCCATATCCCATTTAGCGCATTAACTATTTTTTCAAAAACAAAAATCACCTAAAGCAAGTGTAAAAACTTTTTGCGAAACTGAGTAACTTTTTTTCGAATCTTGCCGTTTCTATAAACCTTTTCTAATGCAATACTTTAAAATATGTATAAAATACATTTTGGAAACCCAGCTATTGTCACATATCACTAAGGGGGACTAAGTGCCCACTAATAGCTATGATAGAGGAAACACTGAAAAATAACTGACACAGAGAACGTTTGTAAGAGCTGGTTTCAAATCTTCCCATGGCTCTGTTATGAAGAATGAGGAATTCATTTTTTTTCCCCATCTGCAGTTTCCCAGTAAGGCATGACATATTGTCTCGTAATTTGTATGCTGTTGTATTCAATAAATCACAATAACTGTAAAAGTGAAATGGTAAATAGCTGGCTTTTTTTTTAATAGGGCAGTATTTTCCAATTTGGATAGGTAGTTCAGTGATTAGACAAGTAAACTTTTTGGCCCACTCATTCGAAGGACAGGTGGCTCCAAACGTTAATGCGAAGCCCTGGAATGTAATAAACTGCATTCATAATATAAAACCAGCAGTAGTGGTGGTACCTGAGGGCCAGTTTGAAAATGACTGCTTCAGAGAGGACAATCTTGTTTGTTAGTTTCCATTTCCCTAGTTTTATCTTTTCTAGTGCAGGTTTGACTACCGCTGAGCTGAGATATGTAAATGAATCAATAACTGGACAGAGAACATGACCTTTCCTGTTCTCACACTGTTTTACCATAGTAGGGGAGGATGATATGGCCAAAATCTGTTATCATGGCATATGTAATTTTATATTACAATAACAGTATATATCATGATGTAGTAATTTTTCTAGAAATTTGATTAGGAAATGGTTTACTACTTTGTCTTTAGGTTGCTCATATTTCCACCAGTTATTTTCCCCCCCCTAGGATTGGGAAGGAAGGAGATATATATCTACCACTACTTTTGGCTGCTCCCATTAGGGGTCGCCACAGTGGATCATCCCTTTATATTTCTTCCTGTCCTCTGCATCTTCCTCTGTCACACCATCCAGCTGCATGTCCTCTCTCACCACCATCCATAAACCTGCTCTTTGGCCTTCCTCTTTTCCTCTTCCGTGGAAGCTCCATATTCTGCGTCCTTCTCCCAATATACCCAGCATCTCTCCTCCACACATGTCGAAGCCATCCCAATCTTGTCTCATGCTTTGTCTCCAAACTGTCCAACCTGAGCTGTCCCTCTAATATACCCGTTGCTAATTCTGTCCTTCTTCATCACTCCCACTGAAAATCTTAGCATCTTCAACATTGCCACCTCCAGCGCCGCCTCCTGTCTTTTCCTCCGTCAGGGCCACTGTCTCCAAACCATATAACATAGCTGGTCTCACAACCATCTTGTAAACCTTCCCTTTAACTCTTGCTGGTACCCTTCTGTCGCAAATCACTCCTGACACTCTTCTCCACCCACTCCACCCTGCCTGCACTCTCTTCCACACTCCCCGTTACTTTGGACAGTTGACCCCAAGTATTTAAACTCATATGCCTTCATCACCTCTACTCCTTGCATCCTCACCATTCCACTGTCCTTCATCTCATTCACGCATATCTATTCCGTATTGCTCCTGCTGACTTTCATTCCTCTTCTCTCCAGCGCATACCTCCACCTCTCCAGGCTCTCATCATCCTGCTCACTACTTTCACTATAGATCACTAGTGTTGTCATGATACCAAAATTATGACTTTGATACCAATACCAAATGTAGTATCACGATACTCGATACCAAAACAATACTTGAAACTGAAACGATACTGATTCAATACTCGATACCTAATAGATCAGAAACAGAATGTCCACAAGGGTTGATCACATTTTTGAATTCACAGTTTATTAACAACTTTGTAACACCGTGAGATGGCTGAAAAAGTCCCAAACAAACTTGTTTTTCGCTGGATCTGCAAGTTAGAAAAATATTGATTTTAGTGTCAAAATGTTCCGAACACTTTCAACTTGTAAGGGAAGGTCCGATGTTTACATCAGTTTCAATGGTAAAGAAAATAATAGGCACATAAAACCTCTACATCTCTTATTGGAGTGAATGGAGTCTGTGCCTGCTCTAGTCTCCTAAGGTGGAAGGGCAGCAAACCCGCCAATGCTGCACCTTGTGTAGCTCACGTGACATATTACAGAAAGCGAGAAGGACCTGGTTAGTCTCCTTTTGAAATGTTTCTGGTGTAAGTTAGAACAACACCATATAACTGAATCGTGGAAAAAAAAAATAGTCATTCGAGAGTGGAATTATTTGTTTGTGGAAAAAAACTACATAACTGAAAATAAAAACTCCCAGTATTTCACTCGCTTTTGTGCCCCAATCTAGCCTCCATTTTAACCGAAATAATAATTATATATATATATATATATAAAGAAAACAGACCTTCTCCTCTTGTAAATCCCGAACTGACAGTTCTACATGTTAACAAAAAACTGGCCCCCTTTAGTGTTGAGGTGGTGTAATTGACATGTTAACAAAAAACTGGCTCCCTTTAGCGTTGAGGTGGTGTAATTGATACGCTCATCTATATTACTGGATACAGTCAACGTATAAGCAATACTGCTCGTCTCTGTTAAGCTTGTTAGCATTATGGAGTCATTAATTCTTACCACTTTCGTTTCACAGCACAGAACCAAATGTATCAGAGCTGACTTGGCTTTGACTTATGACAGGTAAAACAAAACTATATGGTTTGTATGGTCATCTATAAGTGTTCCTTGCCAGAACATATTCCTTCTTTTCATAAGTGTCATAAGTTCCTTTTGAATTGGACAGTCCATTATGGTATCTGAAATTGCCACGAGACAAAGAAAAATAAACAGTACTATTAAGCGAAAGAGCGGACTTGAACATAAAGGATAAAAAAAAAAGAAAACAAAGATAGAGGAATGTAACTCAAATCCTAAGCAGCCAAGCACCATAAACAGATAAGATGTCCTAAAGCAGAACTCCTCAACAGCCCTCTCTTACCAGTGTAATTCATGACCAGAACACCAACTTAGCAGCCAGTCGTGTGTGTGTGTGTGTGTGTGTGTGTGTGTGTGTACACAGTTAGTTTCCAAGAACCAGGAAGAGAGGCAAGCAGCCATATCATGGGCACGATGCAGACAGTCTGTAACTACTTCGCTAAGATGTGTAGATCGAAGTGCTCGCGGTTGATGACGATGACGTCACAGATCAGAGACCTAGTCTGTTCGTTGGTGGTATGCAAACGCAGTCACAGACGGATGAATGGACAGTTGAATTATAAATAGCATGCTAATGTGCAAAATTTAAACTAAATGCTGGTGCGCAAGCCAACGTAATTCCTTACAGCCTGCTGCAGAGAATTGGGAAAAAGAATGCTTAAATACACAAATGTGAAGCTGTCTACATATACAGGAGACAAAATACCTGTGAAAGTGTAACTTGACAGTAAAATATAAGAACAAAGCATATGTAGTGGAATTCATTGTGGTAAAGACAGATACTAAACCAATCCTGGGAATTCATGCATGTGAGAAAATGAGGCTCATCCAGAGAGTGATGGCATTGAATAAAAGTGAACATTAGATTGTTAGATTGTTGTCAGATAGTGCCTTGAACATAATGTACTTCATTCTTATCTTTTTCAAATATTTTCTATTAAACATATGTTAATTTAAAGGCAGCCTTGTGTTGGGGTTTGTGTTGCTGTAAATTTTGGCACAAAATTTTTTACATTTACTGCAACTGAATATCAGCCCCAAATATTGGTTATCGGTCGTCATAATTTACAATAACTGATATCGGTATCGGCCCTGAAAAAACCATATTAGTCCATGGGCCAGACGATATTTCGGTACACTCAAGGTGGCAAAACTTACTTATAATTTTTGAAAGGATCCATGTCTGTAGATGATATTTTGGTATGATAACCATTCCTGAGTGGCAGCTGTATCACAGTTATCAGCTCATGAAGTTAACCACCCGCTAAACTAAATTGCATTTTAGACGCTGGTGCATATCCTTGTTTAGCCTCATGGTCAGGACATTTTTCAATGTTCTATAATATTGTCTTTGGTATCATTTTAAAGGGGACCTTCTTAGCTTTCATTCAAGCCCTGTTGTGGATATTTCTCACAAATATAGAGGTCACTTGAGCTCTTCAACCCGTCAATAACACACATCTTTCTGCAATTTTCGCCTAAACTATATACTTTCTTTTAGCCCTGTGGCATCTAGGAATATCAGGGACACAAAACACAAAAACTGGAATACTCACAGGACTGTAAAGATTCAGAAAATGTATAATGTACCCATACTATTTCATTGTGTGAGGTGATTGTGAGCCTTAAATGAGAACTAGACCAAAGCCAGTTAGGTCACAAACTGGTCTCTATACATTTGTTTAAATACACAATCAAAATACATGATAAAAAGGAATACCATAGTGAGGTAATGAACTATTTTAATATTTTAAACAACATTGACATTTACATATACTTAGTCAATGATACATGTAATCCCATATCATTAGTGGGTATATGTAATGGGTAGGGTAATGGGTATATGTGAATATGGTTACATTATTGTTATCAAGCTCTGGGTAACCAAGTCCAGAATCAACATCCTGTGCATCAATAGACTACTACCACAGTAATACCATCAGAATCATCACACTGTCATTCATCAAACTGCTCGTTTCTCTCATCATCTGACTCCCCAAGTTCAAAGTCCAGTTCTGGACCATCCTGCTGTTTTTGGTTACTGCAGGTCTGTAACCTGCACATGTCTGTGCATGGAAGTCCATTTGACAGGTACATGCAGCTTGGCATTTTGCATGAATGCACACACTTGCATGTTAGCATTTCCAAGACCACATCTGGTGCAGGTGGGGAGCGCATCCAGTAAATGGCCAGCTTGCCTTCATCGTCTGTCCATCCATACTCAGTAGGGCTTGGCACCACAGGGTTAGCCTGCAGACAGCACTTCCATATTGCTGCCTGATAGTTGGCTCGTTGAACATGCATAAAGAGACAGTCTCTACATGGTGGCAGCTGGCTGGACTCAACCTCTCCCCTTTTGGTGCAGAAGAGCTGGTAACGCAGTTTGTTCACCTCAGCAGTGCTGCTATTAGCAACATACATCCGACAGGTGAACTGCTCAATTTTCTGGAACAGCTCATCACTCACATTCCATGTCTGTCCCAGTTGACTAAAAGTCTCTTGGCAGGAAGTGTGCTTTCTCACTATCTTCAGGGCATTCAGCTTCCCTCGACCAGCGAATGCACTGACAGTGTCGCAGCCTGTGAAGACATGTAAGCCAATTAGGCTGTCACAGATGCCGTCTCCAAGTGAACTTGCCAGTTTGGTGATGTCGACAAACCGTGTGCGGTTCTGAGTCCCACACTTCTGGTAGATGGGACAGGTGATGTCCTTCTGGAAGCCAAGACAAAGCACCATGACATCAGTGTCCTCAGCTGTGATGATAACTGACTTTGAGCCCGCATTTGCTGCATGCAATGCATGCAGGAGCAGACGGGTGTCAGCTTCTTCATGTGTGGAGTGCAGTTCTGCTGCTTCCTCACACCCATCTTCTGTCAACTTGTTGCAGGTTTCCTCACAGGTCATGTACAACACCTTGCCATGCAGCATAGCTCTGTATCGTTGGAGTTTCCACTCTTCCACCAGAAACTTGATGAGACTGGTCTTGTTGGAGGAACTGCACAGAAATTTTCTCCACTGCTGGACGTGGTGTCCCCCTGCAAGATTCTTGTACTGGAGAGTGATGTCTCCACCCCGGTTCAGTCGTTCAGCATCTTTGATCGAAGTCTGGTGATAGACATCAAAAACAACATCAATCCTCCCACTCTGTGCTCCCTCATGGAGGACCTGGGTCAAGGCTGACTCTGCCACCTGTGCAAAGGTTTTGTTGTTGCCATTCATTTTTTGGACCAGGCTCATCCCATCAATGATGGAAGTAGATGGGATTGGGATGTCTTCTGCAGGAGATACATTCTTTTCAAGCTCTCTGGCAAGTGCAGCCTTGTTTGTTTTTCGTAAGGACCCATCAGCATTTGCCAGTGCCCATGGTAGTGGGCCCAATGGGTAGGCAAGGACATCCTTCAGATTCACCTTCCTGCTTTCAGCCACCAGGATCATGTGACTGAAAAGGTTTCTATCTGCCTTCAGAACCACATCCTGTGCTTTCTTTCCATGAGCTTGTTTTGTGCTGACATTGGAGAATGTTTTCAGACTTTGCTTGGTCATCTTGTCGTGGAATTTCACAGGTGGTGGGTCTGCATCTAACCTTGTTTGCTGGAATGCTTGGTAGGCCTCTTCTCCTTTCTCAAGAGCTCTCAAGAGATCTATGGTCACATCAGGTGGAGCCATGTTGCCAGTGGAGAGGCTAACCAAATCAATCTCATCAGGGGACATAGGATTGAGCCAGTTATTCTCCTTAAGGTCCATGAGAGACTGGACATCTGCTTCATCTCTCTTGATCCTTGGACTCTGTAGATCTGGATGAGACCATTTGCACCTGCCTTGACCTGTCAGGTCTCTCAGCTGTCTGAGGTACATGCTTCTATACTCAGCTGTGAGATAATATTTGGTCACAGCTCCTGGCTTCAAGCTGAATCCCTTTGTCCCTCCAGCTGTTTGGGTGTCTTTGTTCACCGTTTCTTCTATAGCTTGGTCA